>NC_138972.1:100725000-101325000 GCF_055761805.1 Camellia sinensis
AACTCCTTCAACTGAGTAAAATGCCTCATCATATTCACCAAAGATGGTTGGTTATAAATGTAACCATGTATCCCAATTGCCCTTTCAAACGTCTTCTTAAAATTGGGTAATTTGAGGATATCTTCCAACATCAAATCCAAACAATGGGCTGCACAAGGTGTCTGATACAAGTGGGGTCTCTTTGCCTCCAAAAACTTCCCTATTAGAAGTAACAACCAAAACACAAAATTAATGATATGAAACAAAATGATTTATGTTGCAAACTAATAACATAATAAGTTTTTCTAAAGATTTCTACCTGCCAACACATTTGCTGCTCGCACTATCCGTGACGACTTGGATCACATTAGTTTCTCCAATTTTCTCCACAAACTTATCAAGAAAATTAAACATCTTATTTCCATCCTTTGAATAACTAGATGCATCAATGGATTCAATAAATGTGGTGCCTCTTAGACAATTCACTAAGAAATTAAGCAAAGTCCTATTTCTCTTATCTGTCCAACCATCGCACATTATGGAACATCCATACTTTGGCCAATCATCTCTATGTTCCTTTATCAATTTGTTAATGTGATCCACTTCTTTTTTGGGGTAAGAAACTCATATCATGTGGTAAGTTGGTGGTTTCAAACCAGGACCAAATTGCCCTATAGCTTCAATCATTGGCCCAAAACTGTCATAATTCACTGCATTGAAAGGAATCCCAGAGTCATACATCCATCTTGCAATTCTAACATACGCTTGTTGCATTAACTCTTTCCTATAGGGATCATTTTCATCAATTTTACTTTGCTTCCCCTTGCCTTTTTGTTTTTGCGCCACCACATCTGGATCAGGTGTGAAGAAACAATCCATAGGCCCTATCTTTCTAGGCCTTTTAAGTTTGGATTGAATAGAACCAGAGCTGGTTCTTTGAGTAGAACCTTGAGTAGGAATGGACTTTTTACCATGCTGAGGGAGTTCTACAAGATCATCCTCATCCTCAAAATCTTCTTTATCAACCATATTATCAAAATCGGGCATCAAGTTGATTTACTCCTTAACTTGCTTTTTTTTAGACAAACTCAAAAATCTCATCTCTAACCTCAGTTGGGCATCTAACACATTTAGTCACATTCCTATATCCTCCAACAAGATGTTGCTTAACTCGACAGATACCCCCATTCATCTATTTTTCACAAAAATTGCATTTGAACTTACTTAGGTTTCTAGGATTTACCATCGTTGAATACTTCCATGCTGGATCTTTCTTTCCACTTTCAGCACTCGACATTTGACTCATCAAGTTACTAGTTGTTCTTTTTATTTTTTTAACAGGACAAGAAAAGGCAAGAAAAAAACAGAGACTAGAGAAGAGAAGAATAAAAAAATGAGGAACAAAGAATAAATAAAAAATTGAATAAGAAACCAACGAAGAGAAGAAAAGACAGACGAAAGAAGAGGAGAAAAATTGAAAAATAGAGAAGAAGAAGAAGAAGAAGAAGAGAGAAGAAGAAATGAAAAACAGAGAAAGAAGAGATGAGAGATGAAGAATAGAAGAAGAAACGAAAAACAGAGAAGAAGAAGAAGAAGAAGAAGAAGAAGAGGAAGAAGAAGAACAAGAACAAGAGAAGAGAGAAGAAACGAAAGAGATAAACCTGAAGACAACGTTGATGTTGAAGCTCAAATCTTGGTCTCAACAGATTAAGGGTTTTGTCGATTCAAAATTTTGGTTCCAACAGATTTAGGGCATTGTTGATTCGAAGAAGCTCACCAACAAATTTGTATTGTATAAGAGTTTTAATCCTATGTGGCTAGAACACACACAAAATAGGTTAGTCCGAGCTGAAGCACACGAAGCGTGCACTTTGAGCCTCGGAGAAAGGCACGCGCCTCAGCGCTTTACGTGCGCTTCTTGCAATGCGCCTCGCTTTGTCTACTTCAAGCGCCAGCCCTGCGCCTCGCCTCGCTTAGCTCCTAGGTGTGCTTTTTAAAACACTGAGGTTATTGCATTCTTTTTTATTTATTATTATTATTTTATTTTTTAATTGCCCTGTCTTTAATTTATATATCAATTCATGCCTTCTGTTTGTTTGGACTACCAAATCAAGACTATTGAAGCGTTACACGTATGCCTAACTCTATTTTCGAATGCTCGTCAATATAGGTTTGACTTTGAATCTGATGATGATGATGATGCAGTGACTTTTAGTGGCAATAACGTTGTTCATGTTTGGGATGGATGGTGAGCTTTAAGTCATTATTCTCCTTCTTGTCGTTATTTGTACTTTTAGTTCCTATTGATTTTGTTACATGGTTGGTTGGGATGTTTGTTTGTCTTTATCCTTTACAGTTTATGTTATTAAAATGAACATAGTTTATATAAATGAGAAGTACAATTAAACTAAAATTCATTTTTAAAAAAATAAAAAAAAAAATAATGCAGATTATCCATTGAGTAATGTAGCCGTTGATAATATTGTGTAGACTATTCGTTCATCTGGTTTATTCTCTTGTAACTCGTTCTTTGATATGTTTATTTATAATCCTAAGCTTCCAGGTTTTGCCCTGGCAAGATAATTTGGATTGCAAGTGTGCCTCCTAAAAGTTATAGTTTTTGAATGGTTATGGCGTTTTAAAGTTTAATTAATACTAATGGCATGTTTCAAAGTAGGATGCCTAATTGTTATTTACTTCCAAAGTAGAGGATTATATGGCCGTGACATATCGGTTAAATTGTTTCCTCCAGCTTCATGCATTTAGATGGTTTTTATTTTATTGACTACAGGGGTTTTAGTTCCATCATGAGAGCTCGTGTTTTGTGGGTTTGTACTAATTGTGTTGTGATTTTGGTTATTTGGTTGGAGAGAAATATAAGAATATTTGAGAATAAGTTTGAAGATGGAACTATGGGATAGGATCTATTGTTTTATGTTTTTTGAGCCTTTTAAGGGTATTAATTTGCTTTCGATTTCTAGAAATTAGAGAGCTACATGTGATTGTGCTTTGTTTAGGGGAAATTACAAAAATCATGGAATTTAACTCTTGTAACAAATTAAACCCTTTTTTTCTTCCAATTTAAACCCTAATATTTAATCAAGGTTGTTAAAATCGGAATAATACATTGGATTGTTGGGGTTGGTTACAACATCAAATCGTAGAATCAGATTGAGGACTGTAAGATCCTGTAGAAAAAGAAAAATTGCACAATAATTTAATTTCCAAATTTTCTTAAAAACTATACATAAAATAAGCCTAAATTATAACAAAAGTAAGTGAAAATATTGTGAAAAATGTAATGCTCCATGTAAAATGTAAATATAATATTATACAATATAAAACTCTAGTAGTAAAAGTTTTTCGTTTTTCAAAAGATATGATATAACACTTTGCACTCCACAAAAGTGCATATAAAAATATTAAAATAGTTAACAAATTTAGATTTGACAATATATTAGAGTTGTGAACTCTTCTAGGTGTTATGTTGAAAAGCGTTTTGGACATTGCACACGACACGACATGACACTAACCTCGTGTCAAACATCGGCATGATGTTCATTAGACACTTCTTGACATGTGCGTTGTTTAGACATGCATGAAACGTACTACAAGTTTAAAAAACAAAAAAAAAAAACTTGAAATTCAATGATAAACATAAAAATATTATATATTAATACCCATTCTCCCATTCTTCTCTTCATCTACTGTGGAGTTTACACCCTAACTATATGTTTATGATTGTGAAGTGCATTTGTTTAGTTATCTCTTATTCCTTCTTGTCACGCCCTGTTTTTTTTTTTTTTTTTGGTGGTGGTTGCTTTTGTTCTTAAAATTTCACCCTTCTTTACCAATCTTCCATTACTTGTCTGAAACAGGGATTCTGCTCTAATTGTATCTAAACACGAGAACGTTAAACAAGGAGTTACTCCAGATAGTTATGATGAAAAGGTCCAAGAAGAAGATGGTTCAAGGGTAATGTTTACTTGCCGAGTGCAGAAGACCACCTGTGCGTAATTGAAAACTCACTGCCATTTATCTTTTCCCTGTTTATGTCTTATAGGAGCTAACTGTTAACGAATGTAAGAGAAGAGACTCATGTGGTAAAAAGGTCAAACTTCATCATCTCCCAGATGTTTTATGGGCAGTATCAGATTTATTTAATCTATTACAGAAACACACCGACACATTTATGTCCTGCATTCACAATCTTTATTCACTTTTAACGCCCCGCCAAAATCATTTCCAGAAATGTATTCTTGTATATTATTGGTCTTATTTGATTCGATGAATATGAAAATTTGTCAATTTAGATTGATTTGTTTCCTTTTTTTCTCGTATTTGTTTGAACTTTGATGATAGCGATATGGAACAATTGCTACTATGTGTGGGGACATATTTTTTGAATACCAACACGTGGCATGGTGACGCCGACGTGTCAGCCGAGGTGCCACGTGCCCTGGTAGTTAAGCCGAGGTAATCTCGGAGAAGCCGAGGTAATCCCGGAGAAGCCGAGGTCATCTCCGAAGATGTCGGAGTCCAAAGATAAGGGACAAGAGTCCTAAGGCAAAGAGGGGACTTAGTTAAGATAAGGATAAAAGCTCTTAGGGAGTTTATCTCTATCTCTTAAAGAGTCCAGAGTAAGCACTAAGATTGGAGTTCATAGAAGTCGTACTTCTAGTTGGACTTGGATTGAGTATATTATAAAAGAGAGGCACCCCCGTGGGTCTAAGGTATGCAATTTATACTTTGAGTATTCAATTTAGTACTTGATTATCTTTGAGAGATATACTGACTTGATCGTCGGAGTGCCCCCGGGTGGAAGAACCACCGCCGGAGCTTTTCTTTTCTGTTACAGGTTGCTGGAGCCATCTATTCTGCCGGTGCTTAGCTGCTGATCACTAAACGGGCAGTGTGGTCAGATTTTTACCCACACAATTTGGCGCCGTCTGTGGGAACGAAGGAAGAATAGATGGCCAGTAACGGACAACAAGGAAACGCTGGGGACGATGCTCCTTCTGGAAGCAGCAGACCGATTAACCTTGACACCGAAGGAGACAATCGCAATACAGAAGCCCGTGACCAGGGTCACAGGGAGAACGACGATATCCAGGAAGGTGACACAACAAAAAGATCAAACCAAGGAAAATACTACAATGAAGACAACCTCCAGGTATGGAGGGACAGGTGCCTACGCAGAGACGAGGAAGTAAAGGAATTAGCAAACAAGTTGGCGGACCTCCAGTCAGTCGTCAACTTCATGATGCAGAACAATGTTATGCAACCACCATACCCGCTGCAAGATACGCCAATGCCAGCAACCAACACCCAGAAGGGTGGAGGAAAAACAATCCCCGAGGTCCCTCAACATACCAGGAGCGGAAGGCATTCTCACCGGCCTTCCAGGGAAGTCGGACGAGAAAGGCCGAGGCAAGAAGAGTCCCGAAGGACGCAACACATGAAGAATCCAGACCCCAAAGAACATCGACATGTTCAGGGGCAAGTACTCCACTTTGACACAACCCATGAAGAGAGACCCAAACGGACCCACCTCGAGGCTGAGAGCAGTATACCAAAAAGACTAAAATCAAAAGACAGCCGAGCTCCAGGGAGGAGCAAAGAAGACTTAAGGGACTACCTCAAGAGGAGGCAGCAAAATGCAGAGGCCGAGGTAAACTCCCCAGTAAAACCGAAGACAGCCTTCTCGGTAGAACTGGACAAATTCGAACCTCCCAAGAGGTTCAGTATGCCGAGGTTCCAAATCTATGATGGTAAGTCAGATCCAAACTTTCATGTTGGGCTATACCTAAATTCAATGGCACTATATAGCGGGAACGAACCATTGCTCTGCAAGGTATTCCCCTCATCCTTTGGGGAAATTGCATCTGATTGGTTCCATAAGTTACCGAAAGGAAGTATAAAGACATGGGAAGGCCTGGCCGAGATGTTTGTGGCCAGGTTCGTGACCAACAAGCTGCAACCCCTGAGGGTTGATGCTTTGATGGCTCTAAGAATAACCAAGGAAGAAGGCCTTAGGGCCTATGCGAAGAGATACTACGAGGTGTTCAACCGAATACCTGAATGCAACCAGGAAGTAGCAGTCGTGTCTTTCAAGAACGGCCTGAAAGATGACTGCCCACTACGGAAGTCTTTGGCAAAAACACTGCCAAAGAGCATGGAGGAACTCATGGCAAGAATTGAGAAATACGCCAGGGCCGAGGAAGATACGTCGGGAAACAAAGAAGTGAAGCAAGAAAAGGGAAACGTCTCACCGAAGCGAGGCCGAGTCAACAACGGACTCACCAGGCAAGAAATAGAATTAAGAAATAAACAGGCGGTAACCACGGTATTCCGGATCCCCATCCATAAAATCTTGGATCGGATTCGGAATCAACCATATTTCAGGGCTCCAGAAAGAGCACCAGGGGAATTCATGGGAAAAAACGTCGGCAGACGTTGTGCCTACCACAATGAGGGAGGGCATCCAACTCAAGGTTGCAGGGCCTTAAAAGCACACTTGGAGGACCTAGTAAGGCAAGGCCTTCTGACGGACCTAGTCGATGAAGCCAGAACAAGGGAAGAACAGGCAAGGTTGCCTCAAGCACCAGCAGCACCCCCTCCCCCAGCACAGCGACCACAGGCAGGAGAACCAAGGGTGGTCAATGTGATCCACTCAAGGGTCAACGAAAACGAGGTCAGAGGAGAAACCCAGAGGGTAAGACATTTACAGCATATCCACCAAGTTGGGGACAAGAGACATCGGCCAGAAGAATGCCAAGGGCCAATGATAGCCTTTACCGAAGCCGACCTAGAACTGGTCCAACATCCGCATAATGACGCCTTGGTAGTATCCCTCCAGGTTGGGGAATGCCAAGTAAAACGCATCCTAATAGACCAAGGCAGCTCCTGTGACATCATGTACGTCAGATGTTACAGAGAGCTAGGCCTTCACCCCGATGACCTAGAACAATCCAGCGGCCCGATGGTCGGCTTTAATGGAACGCCAACATGGCCACTGGGTGCAACAAGCTTAGAGGTACAAGCCGGCACTAAGAAGATCAGGACAGAATTCCTGGTCATTGACACACCCTCACCATACAACATCATCCTTGGAAGACCGTGGTTGCATGCAATGGGGGCAGTTCCCTCGACGTTGCATCAACTACTCCGGTTCCCAACGGAGCATGGGATTGAAGAAGTCAGAGGGGATCAACTACAAGCCAAAAATTGCTCCATGGCAGCAATAAAGTCCACCTGTAGTATACAGGAGCCAAAGAAAGCAGAAGTTGAAGATGGAGACATGGAAGTCCTGGAAGACGTCGGGAAAGAACCGATCGAGAAAAGCGAAGAAGCACTAAAGAAAATCTTCGTCCAGGAGGGCGACGAAGAACGATTTTTTCTTCTCGGCTCCGGCCTAGCCAAAGAAGAAGAAAAAGAACTAGAAGATTTTTTAAGGGCAAACATAGAGGCATTTGCCTGGACACCCTATGAAATGCCTGGCATTGACCCCGAGGTCACTTGCCACAGTTTGAATGTCGACAAATCGGCAAAACCAGTGATTCAACGAGCCAGAAGGCCGACGTTATTACACGTCGAAGCAGTGGAGGAAGAGGTAGACAAACTCCTTGAAGCCAGGGCAATCCGAGAAGTCCAGTACCCAACGTGGCTGTCCAACACAGTAGTAGTAAAAAAGAAAAATGGCAAGTGGAGGGTTTGTGTGGATTTTACCAGCCTCAACAAAGCTTGCCCCAAGGACAGTTTCCCTCTGCCCAAAATCGACCAACTGGTTGACGCCACTTCGGGACACGAAAGGATGAGTTTTTTAGACGCATACAGAGGGTACCACCAGATTGCTATGTACCCTCCAGATGAGGAGAAGACCGCGTTCATCACCCCGAAAGGCCTGTACTGTTATAAGGTAATGCCTTTTGGGCTGAAAAACGCAGGAGCAACCTATCAGAGGTTAGTAACAAAGATGTTTAAACATCTGATCGGCAAAACAGTAGAAGTTTACATTGATGACATGGTCGTAAAGACCAAGGAGTCAAAAGGTCATCTTGCCGACCTAAAAGAGGTCTTTGACATACTCAAAAGATATCGGCTCCGACTCAACGCCGCAAAGTGTGCCTTCGGAGTTGGGTCAGGTAAATTCCTAGGCTATCTGGTAACAAGAAAGGGCATAGAGGCCAGCCCAGACCAAATCAAAGCCATCCTGGAGCTACAGAGCCCAACATCGGCAAAGCAAGTCCAAATGCTCACTGGAAGGGCCGCAGCCCTGAACCGATTCATCAGCAGAAGCTCGGACAAGTGCAGACCCTTCTTTAACCTGGTAAAAAAAGCCACAGACTTCCTGTGGACCGAAGAATGTGAAGCAGCCTTAGCCGATCTGAAAAAGTACCTGACCACAACCCCGGTCCTTTCTAACCCTGTTCCAGGAGAAGAATTATTTTTGTACTTAGCAGTCTCTGAACACGCAGTCAGTGCAGTGCTAATCCGCGAGGAAAAAGGGGAGCAGAAAGCTGTCTATTATGTAAGCAAGACTTTGGCTAACGCAGAAACAAGGTACCTACCACTGGAAAAATTAATGCTAGCCTTGGTAATGGCCTCAAAGAAACTAAGCCATTACTTCCAGGCACACAAGATTGTGGTTCTAACAGAGCACCCATTGAAGTCCTTATTACATCAAGGAGACTTAACAGGAAGGATAGCAAAATGGGCAGTAACACTGGGACAGTTTGACCTAGAATTCAGGCCAAGAACAGCAATAAAGGGCCAAGTTTTGGCCGACTTCGTCGCAGAACTCACACCTGAAGCCATCGCACCTCAGGCTCCGTCGAGCCGAGATGAGCATCACCCCGACAAACAAAAAGAAACCCAGTCAAAGACAAAACAGCAAGAGAAAGAAAGGCTCAGACCATGCAGCATCTACATCGGCGATTCGTTCAGACTATATGTCGATGGAAGTTCAAACCGCCAGGGAGCAGGAGCAGGAGTACTGCTGATATCTCCAGATGGAGAGATTGTAGAACAATCCATCCGACTGGGGTTCAAAGCCTCCAATAACGAAGCAGAATATGAGGCATTAATTGCAGGACTAAAGCTAGCAGCAGCAGCAGAGGCAGACGAGGTAATTGTTTTTTGTGATTCGCAATTAATTGTTAACCAGTCAACAGGAGAATTTGCAGCCAGAGATGAAAGAATGTCGGCATATGCAAAGGAAGTCATCCGACTGGCGGCCCTATTTCAGAACTGCAGATTACTCCAAGTCAGCCGAGATGACAACACCCACGCCGACGCATTAGCCAACCTGGCCAGTTCAATTCAAACTGGAAAAACAAGGACAATTATGATCGACTACATGTCAGCCCCGAGTATAGATAAACAGAGCACCGAACAAGAAACAATGTGCGTGGGCCTTGGACCAAGCTGGATGGATGCAGTCATTGCGTTCCTAAAAGAGGGGAAGCTGCCAGAAGACCACAAAGAAGCACATAAAATTAGGCTGAAATCCGCCAGATTCAGCCTAACAGCGGAAGGCCATCTTTACAGGAGGTCCTTCACTGGACCACTTTTAAGGTGCGTACACCCTTTGCAGGTTGAAGATTTTCTTTATGAGATCCATGAAGGAATTTGTGGAAGCCATGCCGGGGGCAGATCGTTAGCCCATAGGGCCATTACCCAGGGGTATTGGTGGCCCTACATGCAAAAGGATGCCGAAGCCTATGTAAAGAGATGTGAGCAATGTCAAAGGTTTGCACCTTTGATACATCAGCCAGCTGCCGACCTAAACCCAGTATCCAGCCCCTGGCCGTTTGCCCAATGGGGCATGGATCTGGTGGGACAACTTCCCCAGGCAACTGGGCAAAGAAAATATTTACTGGTAGCAACGGACTACTTCACAAAATGGATAGAGGCAGAACCTCTTGCCAAAATCCGAGATGTGGATGTCAAGAATTTTATTTGGCGAAACATAATCACCAGATTTGGGATCCCAAGAGCAATAGTTGCCGACAACGGAACACAGTTCGACAGCAAACTTATCAAAAACTTCTGTGCGAAATTCAAGATCAAAAACTATTTCTCAACTCCAAGTTTTCCTCAAAGTAATGGGCAAGCAGAGGCGTCCAACAAAGTAATCCTGGATGGGATAAAGAAGAGGCTCCAAGCAGCAAAGGGAAAGTGGGTGGACGAGCTGCCCAACGTACTTTGGGCATATCGGACCACGCCGAGAAGATCAACGGGAGAATCCCCTTTTGCCATGGCCTATGGCACAGAAGCAGTCATCCCATTGGAGATCGGCATCCCAGGGATCAGAACCCAGGGAGTAGAGAATGGCACCAATGACATACTCTTAGCCCGAGACCTGGATCTACTGGAAGAACGAAGAGAGAAGGCTGCAATTCAGCTTGCAGTATACCAGCAACAGCTTGCCAGAGCTTACAACAAGAAGGTTAATCCAAGGGATTTTCAAGTTGGCGACTTAGTCCTAAGAAAAGTCGTCGGAAACAAGAAGGATCCCAGGGAAGGCAAGCTTGGCCCGAACTGGGAAGGACCCTACAGAGTTACTTCAGTATTGGGCAATGGAGCATATCGGCTTGAAGACAATGAGGGCAAAGCACTACCCAGACCTTGGAATACTTGTAACTTGAAATTCTTCTATCATTAGATAAACATCATTGTTTGGCCGATATTATCAATAAAGTCTTTTCAGAATTCTCTCAACACATATGATTAATGGTTATCGAAGACATATCAAACTCAGGCAAACTAAGCCGATGTTATTCCTTGATCCACTTGTTGAAATTTGTAGCAATTTACAAGTTGGAATCAAGCTGATTCCTTATCTTCACTTGTTGAAATTTGTAGCAATTTACAAGTTGAAGTTAAGCCGATATTATTCCTTGATCCACTTGTTGAAATTTGTAGCAATTTACAAGTTGGAATCAAGCTGATTCCTTATCTTCACTTGTTGAAATTTGTAGCAATTTACAAGTTGAAGTTAAGCCGATATTATTCCTTGATCCACTTGTTGAAATTTGTAGCAATTTACAAGTTGGAATCAAGCTGATTCCTTATCTTCACTTGTTGAAATTTGTAGCAATTTACAAGTTGAAGTTAAGCCGATATTATTCCTTGATCCACTTGTTGAAATTTGTAGCAATTTACAAGTTGGAATCAAGCTGATTCCTTATCTTCACTTGTTGAAATTTGTAGCAATTTACAAGTTGAAGTTAAGCCGATATTATTCCTTGATCCACTTGTTGAAATTTGTAGCAATTTACAAGTTGGAATCAAGCTGATTCCTTATCTTCACTTGTTGAAATTTGTAGCAATTTACAAGTTGAAGTTAAGCCGATATTATTCCTTATCTTCACTTGTTGAAATTTGTAGCAATTTACAAGTTGAAGTTAAGCCGATATTATTCCTTGATCCACTTGTTGAAATTTGTAGCAATTTACAAGTTGGAATCAAGCTGATTCCTTATCTTCACTTGTTGAAATTTGTAGCAATTTACAAGTTGAAGTTAAGCCGATATTATTCCTTGATCCACTTGTTGAAATTTGTAGCAATTTACAAGTTGGAATCAAGCTGATTCCTTATCTTCACTTGTTGAAATTTGTAGCAATTTACAAGTTGAAGTTAAGCCGATGTTATTCCTTGATCCACTTGTTGAAATTTGTAGCAATTTACAAGTTGGAATCAAGCTGATTCCCTACCTTCACTTGTTGAAATTTGTAGCAATTTACAAGTCGAAGATAGGCCGAGGTTATTGCGTAAGTTCTCATAGCAACATGTGGGTTGTCTGAACCCTAGAGAAGATGCTTAACACTTGTTGAAAGTTGTAGCCATTTACAAGGTTATGTTAAGCCGACGTATGATCACCCGCTGAGGTATACAGAAAATTAACGGGTCGATGCAAAGGTCAGTATCTTGCCGAAGTAAAAGCCTTGCAGTTATACCCAGGGTATGTAGCCCCGAGAAGATTGCACAAAGAAAGCATGCAAAAATTTCTAAGTATAGAACTATGCAGAAGCAAGCAACAGAACATCACAAGATCAAAAATATCCATTGCAAGAACAGTTGCAATTACATACTGAAAAAGGCACATCGGCCATAAGAAGGAATGTACATTGTTCAGGAATTAAAAGAAAGAACAAAGTCCAAAATCCAGAAAAGAAAGAAGGGAAAATCAAGACTCTTGAACATCAGCAGCAGCAGAAACTGGAACCTCGGATGATTCAGCTGGAATATCCTCGGCCAACTTCTCCGCTCGTATTTCGGCATCTATCTCTGCTAAAGTTGTGTCAAGACTTCTGTCAGTCAGAAGAAGGTCAGATGATGGACACCCCTGAACAGGTTCCCTGGGCACTTCCTCAGCCTCATCACCCACTTTATCTTGAGTTAAGTCTAAAATTTGCTCAGCTGGAAAGGACTTGGCCTCAGTAGCGCCCTTGGGTTTTCTCACCAAGGCTTCACCTTCATCTTTCTCTTCGTCTTCACCCTCAGCTTCTACCTCGGTCTCTGATTCATCCTCAGCTTGACTTGGAGGAAGAAATGGTAGAAGATTAGCATCAACTTGGCGCAATGGCGAGTCAGCAGGGAGATCAAGCTTCTTTATCAGAGACATCCAACCAAGGGAAAATCCCCTGTTGCATGCCTGCCTGACTTGAAGTTTGTATTCTTCTGCAACGTCGGCCATGCCTTGAGCATAGGCCTTTTCATCGGCCTCCTTGACTTCGGCCTCCTTGGTGGCCAGAGCTTGTTGAAGTTCTTTTTGCGCTTGGACCTTCTGAGCCTCGGCCTCCCTTTTCTCGGCTTCAGCTACTTTTTTAACGGCCTCAGCAGCTTCGGCCTTCTCAAGAGCTAAGGTTTGGTTCTTCGTCGCAGCCTCGGCTTGATCCTCTAGTTTCTTCATTTTTACTTCAAGAGCCCTTAATTCTCTCTTCATTGAGGTCGCTTCCCTCTTCATATCAACCAATCTTTGACGATTCTCAAAGGATTGCATTGAAAATGAGTGGGCATGTTGGATAGCCTGAATGCAAACAGAAGTATCAGAAAATTTTCTCAGAAAGAAAAAGAAGGAAGAAACATAAATACAAATAGAAATACTTACTTGAGCAGAGTGTTGGAGCATCAGAGCGTAATTTTCATACTCACTGAACTTGGCATTTCGCTCCAAGTCATTCGGTAGAAGAAGAGCGGTGCTAAGGGCGACAGCAACGTTGATATCATCAGCACTTTCACTAGCCATGATAGGCCTGTCCTCCAGAGAAAGATCAGGGGCCCATGGGACGTCGGGCTTCTTTGAAGCCGAGGTCGTCGCAGACGATGACCTTGGCCTCTTTGTTTGTGTAGATCCTGAGGGTTGGCCCTCAGCAGACCTTTTGGTTGAAGTAGAGGTTGATTTTTTGCTTTCAGCTAGCTTCAAAATCGGCAGAGCATCCTCAGCCTCGGCGTCTGTAGCCTTGGCCTTAGGCTGAGCCTTTTTTACTCTCTTTTGTTTGGGAGGGAGCGTTGATTGCGCCGGCGCGGCTTCGGCATCAGTTGGAATATCGGCGAGAAGGTCTTGGACGACAGGCCTCGGACGAACCATCTCGGCAGTCTTTACTAGCCTTCGTCGGCGTTTACGTTCAGGAATTGGTATTAAGAAGGGAGCCGAAGTTGATGGAAGATCGGCTGGGTCAGATGTGGACTCTTGATCTGTCCGAGATGTAGAAGCAGTTAAGGTTGTGGCTGTTGGTGGAGAGAGACTCTTCTTCCTTTTTCGAGGGACGTCGGGTAAAATGGATTTGTGTGTGGGGACAAAGTTTAATAATACTGGGGCTTTTCGTTTAAGGATTGGAAGACCAAGAAGTGTTCTCAGATCTGGTCCTGGGAAGAAGGATTGACGAAAATTTTTCGGTGGTTGATGAAGATCTGCAAAGAATCAGACGTCAGAAACAACAAAAGTATTTAAGTGTTGAATGAAAACAACTAAGTATTGACTCAGGGCTCTTACTCTTGCCCTCTGTAAGTGTTCGAGGAAGAGGGTAAAGGTGGACATCTTCATCTGGGCCAAATTCCCAATTTCCAGAGGCAATAAGATAGTCATCTCCAGCCCCCTTGTTGGAGTCTGGAAGGTCGGCTATAATCTTGTACTGAGTGGATCTCGGCTTAAGGTAATATACAAAACCCCTATCCTTCAGATCAAGAGGGCACATGGTATAACAATATTGAAGGTCGGCGAGGGTGATTCTGAGGTTTTCTTGCCTAGCTAAGGCTATAATACCATTAATTATCCTATAGGAATTGATAGTAAGTTGCATGGGGTTTAGCTTATAGAAATAGAGAACTTGACGAAAAAGGGGATCGAGTGGAAGCCGAAGTCCACATTCGATAAAAGCAACTACTGGAAAAGGCATTGTATGGTCTGTAGGCACGATAGTGTCATTATCTCCAGCCAGCTTAAGATGAACGTCGGCTGGGATAGAGAATTCTTGCCTAAAGTATTCAAGACTTGTTGGGGTATTTACCCTGTGCCTCCACATACCCATTGTGTCGACCTAAATTAAGAGGAATATGTTTCAGAAGACGGGCGTTTTTCAGGTTTCCCTAAAGATTAAGGGTTCTACAGACAAATCCCAAATCTACGAACTATTAAGATAAAGATCGAGGGCACAGATCTGGGGCAGATACAAAAAAGAGAAAACAAAAACGAGGTTTCAGATTCAAGAACAGAGGTATAATTTTCAGAAACAATAGAGGTACAGGAAAAAATCAAGAACAGCGGCGAAAAGAATGATGGAAAAGCATAGAGGTTCAAAATATAGCCACAAAATTCAAGGTACAAATAGATCCCAGACCTCGAGTAAGATCAGCAATGGCAACAGACTGACAATAGCGCATAAAGAAAATAAAAGAAATTAAAGGAAGGGGTCTTACCAGGAGAAGTGAAGCCAAGGCAATACTCGTTGAATCCAGAAACCAGTTGCGACAGCAAAAAAGGCTTTGCAAGAAATACGGGACTAAGAACAGTTCCAGAGAAGAAATTGAAGCAATGGCAGATTTGAAGAGGAAGAACGAGCTTTCGGAAGAGAAAGAGTAAAGAAGATGAAAAGAAAAAGTGAAGAAAAGATAGAGGCAAAAGAAGTTTTGTCAAAAATTTGAAACAGCGGCAAAAATAGGGCAATTATTGCGCCTAGGGTAACGCACGCGTCAGACGGCGCAGACGAAACGAACAGACAGCTTCCAGGCGCGTCACTAACACGCTCCAATAAAGACGAAACACGTGGAAGGAACAGTTAGACATAAATGACAGCTCATGTGCATAGGGGAGTACGACCGAAGCCACGTTCTCCGAGGAGAACACGTCGGCTGAAAAGAGATAATCTTGGCAAAGCAGTCTTCTTGAGCCATTATTCAGAAAGGAAGTAAAAAAAAAAAAAAAAAAAAAAAAAAAAAAAAAAAAATTCGGAATAGGTTCCATCACCTCAGAATGCCGAGGTAATAGAACCTAGGGGGCAGTTGTGGGGACATATTTTTTGAATACCAACACGTGGCATGGTGACGCCGACGTGTCAGCCGAGGTGCCACGTGCCCTGGTAGTTAAGCCGAGGTAATCTCGGAGAAGCCGAGGTAATCCCGGAGAAGCCGAGGTCATCTCCGAAGATGTCGGAGTCCAAAGATAAGGGACAAGAGTCCTAAGGCAAAGAGGGGACTTAGTTAAGATAAGGATAAAAGCTCTTAGGGAGTTTATCTCTATCTCTTAAAGAGTCCAGAGTAAGCACTAAGATTGGAGTTCATAGAAGTCGTACTTCTAGTTGGACTTGGATTGAGTATATTATAAAAGAGAGGCACCCCCGTGGGTCTAAGGTATGCAATTTATACTTTGAGTATTCAATTTAGTACTTGATTATCTTTGAGAGATATACTGACTTGATCGTCGGAGTGCCCCCGGGTGGAAGAACCACCGCCGGAGCTTTTCTTTTCTGTTACAGGTTGCTGGAGCCATCTATTCTGCCGGTGCTTAGCTGCTGATCACTAAACGGGCAGTGTGGTCAGATTTTTACCCACACACTATGTATGTGTGTAGAAGATTTGGTTGACTAAAATTTGAATGAATACATCCTCTGTAATTATGTACACACAGACCCCAACCAACCACATCCAAATCTACATGTGCTTTTGATACACTGTACAACACATTTATCTTACTAGGTAAATAATGTTCTATGTCTTGTTGTCTAGCCATTTATTGCTGATAGATTTTGTTATTTGCTTTGCATTCTATGATGGATTATGATTATTTTGGTAGTATTATTAGGATTACAGCTTTTTTCTTTGCAATTTTGTAGCAGTGTTCCTCCATTTGTGACTAAAAGCTCATTAAAAAGTTTTTTGCACTTATTAAAATGTTTGATAGTAATATGTGATTTGAAGGAGAGTGTAATATTTAATCACTATGGAGTCGAATGAATTCACCAGAAGATTCTATGCCATATTATTTGATTTGCAGATTCACCATAGCTTTTTTGTTGTCTTTATAGAAGTAAAGCCAACATTATTTGGATGCTTATTTGTTTTATAGAAGTAAAGCCAACTAATGGTAATGGTAGTGGTGACCAATGCTAGACGGACTCAGTAGAAATGTTGGACACGGATGTGTCTAAGAGTCGGATTCTTCTCCATTTTTTATGATTTTAGGGTGTGGGGACACGGATAAAAAGTTGGATACCGGTACCGGGATACATTTTTTAATATATATTTTTAAAAATATATGATGAGTTTTAAATAAATTTGTTTTATAAAAAAAAATAATAATAGCAAATAAAAATCATTTTAGGCATAAAAACAAAATTAATTAATAAATTCAAGCATTCTAAGAAAAAATACAACGTAGAGAAAAAATCTTAATATGAGTAATAGCATTGAAACTTTAAAGCACACATCCAATGTACAAATTTTTAAAAAAAACTGGTTACTTACATCAACTATAAAAATAGTAAAGGCCATTAACTTTTTAATAAATGAAAGTCTTCTCATCTGGTCAAATAAAAAGAGAGTTAGAGTTCCAATAAGTGAATGAGAGAGAGAGAGAGAGAGAGAGGTTTTCCACAAGTTACCAAATTGTGCACTAATGCTCAAGTAGCAGTTGTAGTGCAAACCTTTATGTTTTGGATTCCTTGTGGGTGATTGTATATACGATGAGATAGTGGAGTGCTGTTGTTAGCTCGATTGACATCCAAAGGATATAAATGGCTTTTGGATTTTATTGGCGGAGTTCAATTTTTTTATTTTTATTTTATTTATTTTAAATTAGAAGCATAGTTGAAAGGAATTGTTATCCAAACCAAATTATAAAATATGGATTGATTTTACTCCATGCGTTTATTTCATGCGGTTTCTTTGTTGTGTATTTTCTCTCCAATCCCTAATTTTTCAAAGAACATTATTTTAGCACTTGCAAATTGGTTTATGGTCTGTGGCAATTGGAAACCAAAAATGCCGCGGAGAAGTAGAGAAGATTGTAGAGGCCGTTGTAGCATTGACTTTGAAAGGGATGCTCTTTTTTCCTTGGGATACGTTGGCAAAGTTACACAATACTGTTTGGGACAGTATGTTTGGAACTTTTGCAAAGTTTGTCTTGAGCATTTTTGGTGTGGTAAATTCTGTTTTCTTGCAGATACACCTTTACTTTTTGTGGTTATTGTTTTTTTCGCAATCAATTTTCTTTGCCTTCTTGTTAGCAGTTTATTTATTTGTGCAATATGTGTGCATTATATTCAATGATTGTTGCAAATGCTCTAAATCCTTTATTTTTGGTTTTAACAATTTTTGATGGACTCAATAGTGTTTCATCATTTGCTTGACAAAGATACTAGAATGATTATTGAGCCTCTCCGTAAAGGACAGATAAGAGTTTTGAGTTAGCGTGGAATTTTTGATTGGGTACTGAATCAAAATGAATTGAGTGTTTATGGCATCCAATTTTGTTTCGATATACTGGGTGAAGAGTGGCTTGGTCACGGGGAAATTCTATTCACACACCGAAGAAAATCGCAATACACACTGCTTATGCCATTAGGTTATAAACTTTTGAACAGTAGTCAAATGTTGGGACATAAACTTCCATACAAAAGACGGCTGTTTGGATATAAATTATTGAACGGAATGTATGATTGAACAATTTTTTTTTGTTCGGAAGTTTATATCCGAACAGTACAAATGCTGTTTGCTAAGATTTTGTGTGTTTTGTGCACATAGAATTACGCAGCTGTCAGGATTACATATTATGCCAATCAAGTTTTTGTAGCCTTTGTGAATAATTTTCTGGTTTGCTCAAAATCAGCTCTGAATATATTAGGCAAGTGTTTTTTTGCAAGTTCTGATTATGAGAGATGTTGATGGGTTTTGGGAGTTGATTTCTAGGATATTGGGTATGTGGCACCCAAAAGGTTGTTTCTGTTATTTGAACCTGTGCCACCAGAAGCGCTAATGGCAGATTGGCTGTTGGGTGAAGCTGCCCTTACTGAGTTTTGAGTATATATTGCTTTTGGTAGTCAGGAACATTTGAAAAACTTATCATCTTGGACTATGAGGCAAGACAAAATTATTCTCTTAATGTATTATGTATGTAAGTTGGGCAAACTAGTGACATGCACACTATTCAATTTTGGGCACATCAAGTTAACATTTGCATGGTGCACTAGTAATTACTATGTTTATTATGCTTATTACTAGTGCTTGATTTTTATGACGTGTGGACTTGATTAAATTTGAAATTATTTTCTTGGGGTGGAATTCAGCAAAAATGTAAGGTCTTGTTTTGTATGGTTACTGTTTTTTTTTTTTTTAAAATGAAAATGAAAACTTGTTTGGTTTTATTTTTGATTTAAAAAAATGGAATTAATTTTAAAATTTTGGGGAAAAAAAAATGAGTGTTCACTTGTTTTAAAACAAAATTTCACTCTCCCTCTCTCACCCCCTCCAGTTACCATTCACTATTGCCACCACCCATCGTTGGCGGCCATCTGTAAGCTCTGGCCACCTTTTGGCTATCAGATGGTCACCTCCTGTGACCCTTGGCCACATCGTGACCTCCAGCAA
The DNA here is from genome assembly GCF_055761805.1 of Camellia sinensis. Classification (NCBI taxonomy): domain Eukaryota; kingdom Viridiplantae; phylum Streptophyta; class Magnoliopsida; order Ericales; family Theaceae; genus Camellia; species Camellia sinensis. Next base: position 100,744,066 of record NC_138972.1, read on the forward strand.
TAATTCGACCACCAACTCCAACCCCATCCCTTTACAACCCCTACCGTGGGCCACAACATCCGTTTACCCTCAATTACAGGTCACTGCAACTTACCAAACTTGTTTTTTTTGTTTTCAAAACTTTTTTGTACACCAAACAAGTTTACGTCCACCCTCAACAATGGGTCACCGCAACTTATCAAACTCGTTTATTTTTTCTTTTTCAAAGTTTGTTTATAAAACTTATTTTCTGTTTTTTGTAAACAGGAAACAAGAAATCAACAACATTATCAAACAAAAATGTTCTAGCACTGCTGGAAATTCAGGTTTTAGAGGCGTTTAAAAAACGCCGCAAAAGGTCCTAAAAACGCCGTTAAATCTTTTTGTGACGTTTAACACCAAACGCCGAAGATGCGGCCGTCGCTATAACTCTGTCGCGCTTTATAAACGTCGCTATATGACAATAGGCGGCGTTTTCTAAAAATGCCGCTAAAAGTTCTGCTAACGGTAACATGACGTCACCATGCTATTTAGTGACGTTTTTAAAACGCCGTCGTATCTCTGATGCTATTTAATGACATTTTTAGAAACGCCGTGATAGCCCCCTTTTTTTTCTTTTTTTAATTGTGCTAATTTTAGGTCATTGAACCAAAAAAAACCTATAATAAAACTCAAAAATAACACTAACATGAAATAATAACTCCCGTTCACATAGTAAAATCTTATCAAATGATAGTCCACATTTATTGTGCAAAAAAAAAAAAAAAAAAAAACATTCACACAAATCGTTTGAATTACATTAAGGAGTCACCAAAATTGGATGCCCTTCTATTCCAGTGTTTGGTCCTGAGGAGTTGAGAGGTTTAAGCATCCTTTTTTTTTTCTCCTTTTTTATATTGTTTGGGGGTGGGGGGTCAATAAATTTAAAAGACAGTGGTAGTCAATTGTATTTGAAAGTGAAGTTGCACAATAACATCCTTCAACAGCAGTTCAAAATTTACCCTAGGGGCCTCAAGGACACGACCATCAACTTGAGTAAGCTGTCTCTCTATTGAAATGCCGCAAAGCAACAAGAAGAGGGTCATCATCATAATGATAGTTTCTCACAGCCTGCCAAATTAATTGAGCATGAAGGTTCCAACATTAAAACTAAGAACATATACATTGAGATGGCAAAGAGAATTTAGGTTTTTACCTCGACTTTTCAACTAAAGGTGCTCTCTGCATTGAAGATAATGCCTTCGTGTAGCGTTGAAGAGAGACAAGGGTACAAAGCTGGAATGCAGGGAAGGAAACAACATCAGAATATTTTGCAGAAGCATAGAAGGGTGCTGGGAGAAGGTAAACCAGAAACAGGTGGGGAGGAGACATGGCTCAAACACTATCAAATTTTGCGTACCTCCAGCGGAAGATAGTTAGGCCGTTCTGGTTTTCCAACATCAATGCATGGCATGTACTCTGAATTAGTAAGTTCAATGTTACGGTGCTTGGTGAAATACTCATACACAGTAATCTCCAGAGTCTGCCCTCCATCATGTCCACCATCACCATTATTCACTTTCAAAGGAAAACTAGGAGACACAATAAAACATCAGAAGTGCTCAACTGGAATATATCAATAGGAGGAGTTCCTTACAGTTTACAAGCACCTACAATTGCTGATTGCAAGGCTTTTCACTCAAGCCTGTGATCTTAAATTCCAAGTTTCTGTGCCTTGTCTTAACCCTCATATTTTTTAGCATTCTCTTAGCCTGCCCATTCAAAAAATTACAATTTCAATACACAGAACATAACCAAACACAAATGAAAAATAAGACGCAGTTAACATTTTACTACCTTTGCCCAGTCAATATTACGAGGGTCCCATGCATTCTGGTTGGCTAGCAGAAAATCAATCACAGGTCCAGGTGTTAAGATCATAGTTGTAGATATATCTATACAAAGAATTGTAAGCAGCATTGACAATGAGCAACTAACAGCTAAAGTGCAACCCCTGACTGAGTTCTAAAAATACCTGTTAGCTGCTTGCTGCCCCAATATAATGTCAAGCACTCTCAATGTGTCTTGAATATTTTCAGGCTCAGATCCTTGGAGTACAAGAGAAATGGACTTCAGGGGCATTTTTGCAGCATAACTGAGTTCTACCTTGAAAGTTTTGACTGAAAGGAACGCTTTGACCTTTTACCAGACTCACTAAGGCTCCCACCATGAGGACTCCCACTACCACAACCAGATAAGGAAGAATGCAACATAAGTATTGGAATTTTGAACAACACATTCTAATCTACAAACAAAATATAAGAAAGAAGAAAAAATTTAATAATACAAATAAATGACATACCGTTTTGCAAATGACTCCTCAAGCACCACTGTGAACTCGAAGTTGTTTTGCGGAAGAGGCCCCACTGTGTATAAACTTTTTTCTCCATCATATGCAAATCCCTTCCCAGCAAGTTCAGAAGTTGTTTTGTATAGTTTATCAGAAGAGGCCCCACTGTGTATAAACTTACTTGCTTGATACCACAACTACGGATGGAAGCTCCAACCTTCAATACTATTTCATATAACTACTTCATAAGTTAACCACACATATTTACCAGCCTGTAGAGAATTGGAAAACTAAAATTACATTCACATAAGCATATGTATACATACAACACAAAAAGAAGAGAAACATGAGTGAAACAATAGCAGAGGATTATAGGACAATTCCCCCTCCACAAGTTAAAAGATCTTGGAGAACTCTTTCAAAAATTAAATTTAACGGTACATGAAGGAAATAATATTTACAGCAACCAGGCTAAATTGGCAATTACTAATACCATGAACTCACCTTTAGGTACAAGACATGTGGTGATTTGACATGATTTCCATTATTGAGTTCAGTCATCAACGATAGCAACGCACACTTTGGGCAACTCCTAATGATAATCAAGTCCAAATATCCATCTGAGAACTGCACATCAACCAGCAAAAAGAATACAGAAGTCAAATATGCCCACAAATAAGAAAATCTTGAAATGTTTAATAGAAATCTTAGGCCTCAGTACTCATGGCAGAGAAGAGGCTGCCAAAGGCATATAAAGAGTAAGCATTTTCAGATCCAGATGCAAGAACATGAAGTCCTAGTTAAGGCAGCTCATTGAACACGAGGATCAATAATTGTGCACACAATACATTTGGCTTCAAGAGGGACTTAATTAAAGAGGTTTGATGATCTTAAAATGCACCAACAGTAGCCAAACTTCTTACTCTGCAAATCTCAAACTCAATCGAGTTAAGGTAAGCAAACATCGTAACATTTTGTTTCATTGCCAGTTTCACCACAAATCAACCAATCTTTTTTTCCCCAATTTTTCCAGCCAAAAATTGTTACAAATACTACACTGAAGAATGTAGTCCGAGATGAAAGAAAACTACAGATCCAAGCCAGCCCTAAGTCCAAATGATATTAAAATCATCAAGTTTGAGCATGGATGCCAATTAACCTCACGAAAAAATGAATTCTACTAGTGCCAAATGTCAAACATGCAATAATAATACCAGCAACCGTGAGCAAGGAAGTAACTTGATGGAAGAATGGCTTCCAATGACCAATAGAATAATTTCTAAGTGCGTATTTGGCAAATGTATATTTTCTCAAATAATAGCACATAAATTTCCGCACTATTTGGAATACGCTACATCACTATATTATTCTTTATTTTGTTGGATGAATACACAGTTAATTTGTTCCAAATGCATACTTATGATGTGCTAGAACAATGATAACATACATCATAGATATATATATATATATATATGTATTCCCAGAGATTTCATAGTAAACAGACAGCTCCAGCATTTTACAGCCTAGAACCTACTTCTGCTGCAACTTCTAAGGTATTAGCAACTTATCTCAAACCACAGGTAAGACCTGTTTTAAAAGAAAGAAAGAGAAAGATAAACACAGGTCATTTCAACTATAATTTCTGATGATCAGCATGAAAATCATATACTGAATATTGGTGGTTGAAAAAGTAAGAAAAGCAACAGAGAGGAAGACACCGAAAACAACAAAAAATAGAAAGGAAGAAGAAAAAAAAAAAAAACCTTGGCATCAGGTGCTGCCTTGGTGTTTTCAGCACCCCATGGTACGTTATGGAGCCAGACTGATACAAATGGACCATTAATCTTCCTCCAATTTAAGTTCTCTGAGTCATCACGGGGACCTTGGTAGCCACACTTCTGAATCTTACTAGACTCATCATGGCTTGGATTGCAGATGTCTTTGCCCATGAATTCACCTTTCTGTTCACTTGGCTCTCCATGAGCTTCAAAGCCGGGAGCGGGCACAAATGAAATACTCCCATTGTACTCCCTAACATGAAATATCCGTTGAACAGCCTGAAAAAAATATAAGTGGATAAGTTTAATATAACTTTGCTGTTCTAAAGCTTCCCAAATTCATTTTCTTAACAGCATTTCCACGCCTTACAAGCTGTTTTTGTATTTAGTACTTTACAAAGAATTTCACATGGCAATAGCATTGTCAACATAGTCAAATTCTAATCTCTTAAGGCATGTTGAACAAATAATGATGATAAAGATAATCCAATTGTTAATGATGATGCAAAAAGTTATAAATAAACTTTACTACACAAATACCATGAGTTAATAGAACAGAGACGGGGTTGATAGTTAAACTTAAACAGCAGTTCCTTCAGGTGGAAGCGTGGGCTGGGAGGATAAAAATGTTGCATTGACTAGCCAGCCGGAGGCACTGGCAGAGGTGGCTGTTGATAGTTAAACAGCAGCTCCTTCGGGTGGAACAAGCATTACATTCATGGGCAAACCTTACTTTAAAATTTGAAGTCAACAAGGGTATAAAACCGATAAAGGACAACTAAAAATCCAAAATAGTGCTTTGATAATCCGATTTTGTAAACATAAATTATTTTGGAAACAATAATTAGGTTGTTAATCTTTTAATTCTTTTCATATAAAAAGTTGAAAATTACTATACCTAGACAATCTTTAAAAACTGTGATTGGTGTGAAACACAACATTAATTAGTGAATCACTGATCATATTTGCCAAGTAGTAGAAGTTATAGTAAGAGCATTACTGATAACAAAAAACCCAAGAGTTACACAATAATATCAGTAAAACAAATGACAACAATGATGGCAACGGTTAAAAAGACTCACCTGCATTAAAATGGAGTAATAGTAAAACTAGTCATACAAATATAATATGGATTGAAGCATTTTAAACACGAATAACGACAGTGGTGGGCCACGGCAGCAGCTGCAATACAAATAATAATAAGATAGGCATAACATAGCTGAGTGTGTTAGTAAAACAGCTGCTATTTAAAGCTCTTCATGCAGGAATATGTTTCTACAGTAGAAACTGTGATAGAAAAAAGTTTAAACAATCAGGCTACCAATTTTAGAATTTACTTCTAGAGAGTTATATTTCACCAAATATCAAGGCAATTGCACATGATGATCATCCCATGTATAAGTTGCGATCAGATAGAGTGTGTTTTTACCAATAATGTAGCTTGTATGTATTGAACATCTTCTGATATATGTGATATTCAACTTGCGTGCTATGTATGGGAGGAAATTGTAATCAAAAGATTAGATAGACAAAACAAGAGTCTCCCCCGAAAGAATAGATTTTGCCAAGAATATGGCCCTTTACTTTTAGGAGTTTCATCTTGATCATACTAAAGGCATAAGGACCTGAAGAATCTTAACCAACCAGTAGATTGAAACTGTAGAGAGCATAAAAGAAGCCATTTTCTTTCTCTCTGGAATGTCAAAATTGAGAAACTAGGCTACCATCCCCTTTGCCTCATCTTTTAGGTTACTAAATGAATCACTCTTACAATAAAAGTAGGTGTTGCCCCTGCTTTAAATGGAACATCATGTCAGGAAAATGATATACTCTCACCATAAAGGTTTTGGTTGCCCCCACTATTAATGGAACAAAGCCAATTCCTCAGTTATTTGTTTCATTACAGCCATTACTAGTGAAAACACTAAATATCTGTCTGAGATTATGTAACATATGACACAAGAGAACCAAATTTGGGGAATCAAAATAATCATAAAGTGCTCTGAGGTTAAACATCTAGAAGATCTTAGTTTTACATGACTCAAAACATGCTGACTATAATCAACTAACCCTCCAGTGGTTGCAGTAGCAGGCTGACCAGTAACATCATTCTTCTTGACATCAGCTAACACAACATTGATATCGTCATCGTCAAAAGCAAAATACACAGGATACTGTAACCAAATATAGCATCATCAAGATAGTTTCCATGATAAAATCACATTGAAATATAGGAAGTGAAAAGAAATTTGGGGATGTGAAACACCTTGATTAATGAGTAGGCCAATAAATTATAGGACATGACAGAAAGTCAAATGTCCTGGCCATTAAATGGTGTCTAAGAATCCTACAGAGCAATATAATATATATGTATCCCGAGTCCATTTGGGAGCCTGTAACAAACACTGCAGGTTACTTTGTTTAGAGTGTTTTGATAAAGTTTGTGCATACGACACAAACATAGCTTCAACAAGATGAAAAAAATATGATTATTCAGAAGTATGTGGGAGGGATACTTTTAACTTCTACTTTCTGATTATCAGTTTTCAGCACAAAGAAGCTGCAACAAACAGGGCCTGATATCACTCACGGTATTAAAGCATTTGGTCAGAATGAAAGGAAACAAGTGTACTACTCAGATAATAAACAGGTTGGTAATTGAATCAGTCCATTTGATTTACATTGAATTTTAACTAACAAAAAAAAGGAGAGTGATATTCTAAGCATAAAAAAAAATTTAGTCATCCAGGGCCCTTATTCTAGAATACCGTTGGGGCAACACGTATGTGCATATTCACTTAAATGCAATTAGGAGGAGAATGGACAAATTCACTGTTATGTAACCAGGAAGAGAATATACATATTCAACTACAATTAAAAGAATAAACTCCACATCAATCCTAATGAAACGGGCAAAAGTTGGGAAGTTAAAGATGCATTCTGACCTTAAGCAGCTTGTGAACGAATTGAATAGCATCACTTGGTCCAAAAACCTGACAGTTGTTAACAACATCAACTTTATAATAGAACTCGGAAAGTGTGTTGACAAAATAGTTTTAAAATGAAGGCAAAAGAGATAGTGGACAGATGATATACCCCCCACAGGCCATCACAGCCAAGAATGATGAAGTGGTCTCGCTCTGTAAGCTTCGATGGAGCTTCGAAATCGGTTCGATCTGGAGCTTCGATGGAGCTTCGAAATTGCTTCGATGGAGGTTCGAATATTTGAATCTTCGCTGGAAATCACTGAATCTTCAACGGAGCTTCGAAATCGGTTGGATCTGGAGCTTCGATGGAGCTTCGAAATTGCTTTGATGGAGCTTCGAATATTTGAATCTTCGCTGGAAATCACTGAATCTTCAACGGAGCTTCGAAATCGGTTGGATCTGGAGCTTCGATGGAGCTTCGAAATTGCTTCGATGGAGCTTCGAATATCTGAATCTTCGCTGGAAATCACTGAATCTTCAACGGAGCTTCGAAATCGGTTCGATCTAGAGCTTCGTTGGAGCTTCGAAATTGCTTCGATGGAGCTTAGAGAGGGTTGAGAGAGAGAGAGAGGGGGCTCAGATAAAATGATGTATGCGTATGGGTTGAGAGAGGGCCATATACAAAATAAGGATTGAGAAGGAGCGTGTGGTACACCGCATTCGGAGGCGTTTTTCAACGCCTCCTATTATAAAACGGCGCCGTTTTGATTAAAAGAATATGCGGCGTTTATAAAAACGCCGTTAAATGTTAATAACAGTGACGTTCAAAAAAACGTCATTAAAAAAACGCCACCGTAACCCTTTTTTCCTGTAGTGTAGTAAATCTATTTTGCAAATTTTGATTCTTACATGTAGCAAGACTATTATGTGTGGGAGTTGGGTTCTTTCCATTTACGTAAACACTTTTTGGGATGTTTCACCAATAGGGAGAATTTTATTGCCCTTATTTTTGTTTTGGTTCTTCTTGCAGGATGATTTCAAAAGAATATATAATGAACGTAAGATCAAAAAAAAATGTGCAACACTCTATTCTTCAAACCAACCACATTTTGAGGTTCATACATATGGAATGCTTTTGTTATCAAGATTTGAGATATATGAAGTGCTTATTTATTGATATATTCAGTGGTTGGGCAATCAAGTGCATTTCATAGCACACAACGGGTTACCACCTTAAAGCCGAAAATCTGCTTTAAAATAATAATAAAAAACCCTCTGAATCTTATGTTAGTGAGACTAGTCACTGAAAACTAATCTTTAAATACAAGTTGGTTTTATGTTTTTTTTATCAGTGTTGCTATTAGCTCCCTATCAATTATTTTAGGTCCCCCCCATTTCTTGGACCCTTACTTATAAATTCTAAAACTCTTAAAATTTCTTTTCTCGCCCCAAATGATATCAAAATTATCCGTGTAAAAATATTCCACCCAGTAGAACGCATGCCCTCACACCCTAAAAAGCCTCTCTTCCAAAACCCTAACAAAACCCACGACGGTGGAACCTCCCAAAATTAGTGGAAAAATTTTGTGGTGATTAAGAATTTTTCTATGCTTCATTGTAAGGTTTGTCAATCTGTTTGATTTTTTTTTTCTATTATCTCTTTTCACACACACGACACAACCCACTTTCATGCTTCTCTGGTTGGTTTTCTGTCATTCATCCATGGCGTCATTGTGTCAGCAAAACTGGGTAGGATTTCACGACCCATCGGTCGACCACCTAAGGGTGGTCCGATCTCCTTTGTTTGCCTGCTTCTGCTGCTGCTTCGATTATCTGTTCTGAAACAAATAAGAAATGTTTGGTTACCTGTTCCTAAACAAATAAATAATGTTCGGACTTGTGTTCCCAAATTTTGGTCATATGTTTGGGTGGGAGTTCAGTCCCGAAAACATGACGAACAATTTTTTTTATTTTTGCCATTTTTTTCAAGAAACTTACCCTTACAAGGCCAATTTCTCTGAGCTAAGAACACCATCAAAGTTATGTATCTCTTTTGAGTTTTTATTGTTGTACTCTTCTCGTCTCAGGAGTTGTGGTTGTCGAAAAAACTTCCACTCATTGTTATTGCCGGAGAAGTGTAGGCAATCAAATGGTTACCACTGTTACTGCCGGAATATTTACGCCAAAGGGTTTTCAAGGTTTTGATGATGAGTTGGTTTTGGTTGTGGGATTTGGGAAAGATGGATGGGTGGTGATGGAGGTGAGTGGTCTCATAAATTCTAACTCATGATGTAGTGGGTGTGTGGCCTAAATTATGAGATGAGGTGTCCCAAATTTTTTGATGATGTCCTTTTTAATAATTTCATTTGAGGTTATTATTGTAATAAAAAAAACTAAAAAATGGGGGGTCCAAAATAATTCATAGGTTGCTAATAGCAACACTCTTTTTTATTAATTTAGTTGATATATTTAAATTTTTTGTATCTACATATTTTATTACTTTTTACAAAAATTGCAATTCCAGTTTAGTGCTTAAACAGCTCAATACTCAATTTAGTTTTATTGATTCCAAAAATTAAGTGATAACTTGATTCAACACTTAATAATTATGCCCGTTTGATAACCACAATTGATATCACTCAAAAATTTATGTGCCTCTTAAAATGTAGGTTAAAAGTTTTGAAAATTTTAAGTCATATCAAACTTACTTAATTCTAATTAAGTTTATAAATACTAAATATAAGTATCGATATACACTATTATAAACTCACTACTACCACCACAACCACCACCATCGTTACGGCTACTGCCGCTGTTGTACCATTACCATGCCACCACCACTACCACTACCACTACCACTACCAACACTACCACCACCACCACTATAGCGACCCCGGTCTTTTCCCATTTGATTATTGTATCCGGACTTAGGTTCCGTTTATTCTGTCATTGTATAATTATTGTTGTCGTCCTTTATTTTCTCATTTGGAGTTATAGGATGTGTTGGGCAGGTTTGTTTCAGGTTGGTTGGGTTCGTAAACCAAGTGCTGCTGTCCAGTTCTTGGGTTGGTCGCTCGAGCCAGGGTTTGGCCGCTCGAGCCAGAGTTTTTTTTTGTGTCTTCTGGCTTGATCCAGCTTTGCTTCGCTCGAGCGAGCGATTGCGTCTAGTTTAGACCTGAGGGTAGTGCTTATTCGCTCGAGCGAGATTTTCTTCGCTCGAGCGAGCGAGGTGTATGTTTTTCGAGTTCCTCGCTCGAGCGAGCATTCTTTCGCTCGAGCGTGCTCCTGGGTTGCAGACCTGAAGCATTGCATTCTTGGCTCGAGCGAGCTTTTCTTCGCTCGAGCGAGGTTTTCGTGTGTCTGGTAGCTCGAGCGGCCAAGTGTTCGCTCGAGCGAGCCTGTCGGGTTTATATACGCAGCAGCGGTTTTTAAAACGTTTTTTCACATTCTTTTGATCCTAAAACCCTAGTTCCGAGTTCTCTCTCCCTCTACTCACCTTCTCTCTTAGGTTTCATCACCTTTTAGGGTGTTTGTACCCTAGTTGCTTTATTAAAAAGATAGAGTGAGTCGAGAGCTTCGTTTTAATCTGAGAGTTTGTAGTTTTGGAGCACTTGGGTTTTTGGGTCATCATCTCCGTCTTCTCCATTCGGGTTATCTTCTTCGAGGTAGGGATTTCCTACTCCATTTTATAAGTTTTGTTCTAAGTTTTGGTATATTGATATGTTGGGGTTACCTTGATAATTTTGGGAAAAACCCTAGTTGTATTAATTAATTAATTTGCTTAATTAATTTAAGGGAATTGGGGAATTTGGTTAAATTCATGAAATTGAGGAATTCATTGTTTAAATGGTGTAGTTGGATAATTTAAATCACTCACCTATTGAATTGTTGATATATTTATTTCCAAGTCTAGAAATAACTGTTTTGGGCTATCGGTGGAGGATAGTCGTGATTGTTGTAGACACTGCATGTGGATTAGGGATAACTGAAACTAATCATTGATTAAGTCATCGATTTTGACTGTTGAATTAATACAGACATTATGTGTATTGATTGTGTGTCGTATATGTTATGCGTTTACATACATTGTTTTGTGTGGGAGGAGATAGGGGATGTACTCCACGGTTTAGGGGAAGATAGGGGATGGACCTCTAAACCGGATTTTGTTTGGGAGGAGATAGGGGATGGACTCCATTAGCATCACTTTTATGTGTGCTTATTTATATTGAAGTGTTTTATTGATACAGCACTAAAATGTGTATCAAACGGGAAGTATGAAGTGTTTTGATTTGAGCCTGAGTCTCATTTGTTTGTTGACATTGGAAGAATGTGAATATGATATATATATAGTTCACTGTTGTAAGTTTGGCCAGGTTCTGAGCCATAGTGATAATGTTGGAAAGTAAAACGTGTCTTAGACATTAGTGTCATGAGACTGTATAATGATGTAATTGATTATCTTGGTTAACCATCTATTGAATGCTATTGCTTTATTCAATGCTTATATTTGGTTTAGTATATTTCTACTGGGCTGTGGCTCACCCTATAAGGGAACATCATTTTCAGGTTCAGGTGATAAGCTACCTCCAAGGACTTAGCTTGGAAGGACTTGGATTTCGAAGACTATTTTCAGTTATTTGTTTTTATTTGTTAGTACATGTAAACACTCTAGACTAGGACTTTATTTGTATTTGAGTTAGAACTCATACTTTTGTGTCCAAGTGTTGGCTTGGAAAGATGTAAGCCTGTAGGGCATTTAATTTGATGTTACATGTAATGCTTTTATTTAGTAAGACTCTGATGAATGTTATAATGAATTGTTTCCTTTTTAACATTGCATGTTGATATTATATATATTTAATGGGTTTATTTTTGAGGGCGTGACAACTTGGTATCAGAGCGTACCGGGTTTGAATACTTTGGGTACGTGGGAAGTGATTAGTATCACAATGGGTTTGTCTCGTTTGATAGAGACTTAGTGTAATGTTATATGCTTATGTGATAACATGTTTATGTGATTATGTGGGTATGGAATGTAGTTCCTAGGATGTTGATTGGACCCTTGAGTTTCTAGTAGTCTTGTTGGAAAGGCACTTGATCAATGCTGCTTCCAACCGGAACTATAGTAACGCTTAGGGACTATCATCATCCAGGAATGAAATTCGTAGGTGCTTATGTGATTATGTGCTTACGTGGAATGAATTATTGTTGTCCAATGCATTAGGACGCGAGTGTTTAGCTTCGGCACATTTATTAATGTGCTAACGTCTTTGTTTCCTTTATTAGGATGTCAGGACGAGGACGAGGACGCGGTAGGCATGGTAGGCCGGGTAGGCAGGAGGTGCCTGTGCCAGAGGAGATTCCGGCAGTTCAGGAGGGAATTGGCCAGGACAATGTGGCCGAGCCAGTAGGCCAGCAGGCTATGGGCGTTCTAGCCCGAGAGATAGCAGGGGCATTCAGGGAGTCAGTAGGCATTCTCAGAGTTGAGAATCAAGCTCGGGTTGTTGTTGCGGGTGCAGGACCTTCCTTTCTGAAGAGGGAGTTCTTCCGGTCTAATCCAGATGAATTTGTGGGTGATCCTAAAGAGCCGCTTAGAGCAGATGAATGGCTCGAACAGACAACGAAGACGTTTGAGATGCTTGGCATCGAAGACGAGGGGTTGAAAGTGACCTTGGCATCTTTCCAGCTGAAGGGGGATGCGGGTCAGTGGTGGAAGTTCACTAAGGGTCGTATAGGAGGTACATGGGAGGCTTTTGTGAATGCTTTCCAGGAGAGGTTCTTATCTCCAGCAGTTAGGGAGAAGCTGAGAGACTAGTTTTGCCAGCTTAAGCAGTCGAGTTCTTCAGTGGCCGAGTTTGAGGCTGCATTTACTAGCTTGTCCAGGTTTGCACCTGAGTTGGTGGCGTCTGAGGAACGCCGTTGTATCGAGTTTGAGAAGAAGCTGAGGCGTGGCCTCAAGCTGAGAGTTGGGGGAACTATGATTCGGGATTATCGGCGTATGGTTGATACTGTGGCCCACATGGAAATCATGATGCAGGAGGAGGAGGAAGGACAGAAGGGCTCCAAGAGGAGTCAGGATGGTCAGAGTGATGGTAGGAGACAGAAGGGTTTTAATCCTCAGCAGTCTCAGGGTAGCTTTTCTAGATCGACTTTTCCTGTGCCAAGTGCTAGTTCGGGGAAAGGCAGTCAGGGAGACATTACCTGTTTCAAGTGTGGTCAGCTGGGCCACAAGTCTCCAGTTTGTCCTCAGAGGGGAGGAGTGCAGAGAGTAGCACCATCTTCGGCTCGATCTCAGAGCCAGAGTCAGGGTAGAGGCCAGCCACTCTCGTGTTATCAGTGTGGTCAGCCAGGGCATATGAAGAGGTATTGTCCGCAGTTGGGTGGCACACCTGGTGCATCTGGTATGAGACAGATTCAGGGTCAGCAGGCAGCTCAGTCGGGTCAGGCCTCGAGGGCCAATCAGGGGGCTTCATTGTCCCAGTCGGTGCAGCAATCTTATGCTCCTAGGGGTGAGCAGGTTGATCAGAGGTCGTCTGGGCACGTGTACGCTGTTACCGCGCAGGATCTTGTGCCGGCACCATCAGTTGTGAGAGGTACCTTCTTGTTTTGTAACTCGGTTGCTAGTGTTTTGATTGATACGGGTGCATCTCATTCCTTTGTGTCTGCTGCATTTGCATCTGTTTTGGAGTTGGAGTTAGCTCAATTAGCATCTCCTATTTGTGTAGTGTCACCTCTTGGGGGTGAATTGATTTTGAAGCAAGGTGTTAGGGGTTGTGATATAGAGGTTGACTATCATAGACTTCCGTTTCCTTTTGTAGTTATGCCCATGAAGGGCTTCGATGTTATTTTGGGTATGGACTGGTTATCGTCATACCGGGCAGTTATTGATTGCTACCGCCAGAGGGTCACATGTTGTACCGTGAGCGGGGAGTGTTTTCATTTTCTGGGGGACCGGGTTGGTAGTGTTTTGCCACCGGGGTATGATTCGCAAGGGCAGAGTGAGCTTAGTGGTCTACTTGCTAGCTTTTTAAGTAGTGAGTGTGATGAGACCCAGATTGTGTTGCCACGGGTGGTTTGTGAGTACTCGGACGTCTTTCCCGAGGATCTTATTGGTTTGCCACCACATCGGGAGATTGAGTTCTCTATTGACCTAGTGCCCGGCACGGCGCCGATTTCTATGGCACCTTATCGTTTTGTCCCAGCAGAGTTAGTTGAGTTGAAGATTCAGCTCCAGGAGTTACTAGACAAGGGTTATATACGTCCTAGTGTTTCGCCGTGGGGAGCACCGGCCCTCTTTGTTAAAAAGAAAGGTGGTGCTTTGAGACTTTGTATAGATTACAGGAAATTGAATCGAGCTACGGTTAAGAATAAGTACCCTATGCCTCGTAGATGATCTGTTCGATCAGTTGAAGGGTTCCCGTTGTTTCTCGAAGATAGACTTGAGATCGGGTTATCATCAGTTAAGAGTCAGGGAGGAGGATATTCCGAAGACGGCATTCCGTACGCGGTATGGCCATTATGAGTTTTTGGTGATGCCATTTGGGCTCACCAATGCACCGGCAGTTTTTATGGATTTGATGAACCGGATATTCCGGGAATTTTTAGATCGTTTTGTAGTCGTCTTCGTGGACGACATCCTTATCTATTCACCTTCTGAGGAGAAGCACAAGGAACACTTGAGAGTGGTGCTTGAGTTACTTAGAGCCCATAAGCTTTATGCTAAGTTTGGGAAGTGTGAGTTCTGGCTAGAAGAGGTCAAGTTTTTAGGCCATGTAGTTTCTGGTGAAGGAGTGTCTGTTGATACATCCAAGACTGAGGCAGTGCAAGATTGGGCACAGCCTAAGAGTGTGTTTGAGATCCGCAGTTTTCTGGGGTTAGCTGGGTATTATCGTTGGTTTGTGAAAGATTTCTCCAGATTAGCTTCGCCTTTGACTAGATTGACTCGGAAATGAGTCAAATTTGTATGGAGTGAGACTTGTGAAAAGTCGTTCCAGGAGTTGAAAGTTAGACTGACCACCGCTCCAGTCTTGATTATTCCAGAGAGAGGGTTGGGTTATGCAGTCTATTGTGACGCCTTACGAGAGGGTCTGGGTTGTGTGTTGATGCAGGAGGGGAAAGTGATTGCCTATGGCTCACGTCAGTTGAAAACTCACGAGCAGAATTACCCTACGCATGATCTAGAGTTAGCAGCTGTGATATTTGCCTTGAAGATTTGGAGGCATTATCTTTATGGTGAGAGATTTGAGGTATTCTCGGATCATAAGAGTCTGAAATATTTGTTTACACAGAAAGACTTGAACTTGAGGTAGAGAAGGTGGATGGAATTCATTGAGGATTATGACTTTGAGTTACATTATCATCCGGGAAAGGCCAATGTGGTGGCCAATGCCCTTAGCAGGAAACCTGTTGGTGACATAGCTAGTATAGCCATGCGAGAATGGGAGATGTTGGGTGCACTTGGGGAGTTTGATTTACTTCTGGGCGAATCCGTTGAGGCTGCGGCCTTGTTTTCTGTTGTTGCACAGCCTACACTTGTGACTCGAGTGTTAGAGGCTCAGAGAGGTGACCTTGAGGTAGAATCTCTCCGTGAGAAGATTTCCGATGGGAAGGTTGAGAAGGGTTTAACGGTGTATTCCGACTTGAGTGTGAGATACCGAGACCGTCTGTTTGTGCCAGAGTCTTGCCGAGAGGAGGTACTCTGAGAGTTTCATCATTCACGCCTTGCGGTGCATCCGGGAGGCACTAAGATGTATCGAGATTTGGGTCGCCAGTTCTGGTGGCGGGGTATGAAGAGAGATGTGGCAGCTTTCATGTCTAAGTGCCTTACTTGTCAGCAAGTGAAGGCCGAGCATCAGAGGCCAGCGGGTTTGTTACAACCCTTGCCTATTGCCGAGTGGAAGTGGGAGCATGTCACTATGGACTTCGTTGTAGGTCTTCTGAGGACTCAGCGAGGTAGTGATGCTATTTGGGTGGTTGTAGACCGGTTGACTAAGTCGGCGCACTTCATTCCTATGCACGTGAGAGATTCGGTAGGCCATCTTGCCGACTTGTATATTCGGGATATAGTAAGGTTGCACGGGGTCCCAGTGACGATCGTCTCAGATAGAGATCCTCGTTTTACTGCCAGGTTGTGGCAGAGTTTGCAGAGTGCCTTAGGCACTAAGTTGACCTTTAGCACGGCTTATCATCCTCAGATTGACGGGCAGTCCGAGCGCACTATTCAGATCCTTGAGGATATGCTTCGGGGTTGTGTTCTAGACTTTAGTGGGTCGTGGGAGAGGCACTTGCCGTTGGTGGAGTTTGCCTACAACAACAGTTTCCAGTCTAGTATCGGTATGGCACCATTGGAGGCCTTGTATGGCCGACCATGTAGATCTCCTGTTTGTTGGGCCGAGGTGGGTGATGCACCTCTGTTGGGTCCGGAGTTGGTCAGGGAAACGACGAAGAAAGTTGAGCTTATCCGTAAGAGGCTTGTTACAGCACAGAGTCAGAAATCTTATGCCGACCGTAGGAGGAGACCTTTGGTGTTTGACATGGGTGATCATGTCTTTCTGAAGATAACACCTAGACGGGGATTGATGAGGTTTGGGAAGAGCGGGAAGTTGTCCCCTCGATTGATAGGTCCTTTTGAGATCCTTGAGAGGATTGGCGAGACTGCATATCGTTTAGCTTTACCACCGCAGTTGTCCGGAGTACATGATGTGTTTCATGTGAGTATGCTTCGGAAGTATGAGCCGGATCCATCACATGTGTTGGATTGGACCGATTTAGTGGTTGACGAGGATGTCTCATATGAGGAGAGACCGGTTCGAGTCTTAGATAGGCGGGACCAAGTTTTGAGAGGCAAAACCATCCCTTTGGTGAAAGTTCTGTGGAAGCATCACGGAGTGGAGGAAGCCACTTGGGAACGTGAATTGGAAGTCCGCGAAAAATACCCGGACATGTTTATCGAGTTGTAATCTTGTATTTAGATTTTGTAATATGGTTGAACTTAAGAGCTTTATATATGTCTTAAGTTGGAAAACATTGAGAATGTTTGGTTAATGGAAATATTTTGGAACTTGCCTCATAATGGACGTTTCGTAACTTGAATATGGTGAATAAATTGTTGAATTAGAGTTCTGTCATGAAATTGAATATGATATGGAGAATTGTTAAAAAAAAATGCATAATACTGATGCGGATTGTAATATATGTGTTTTATATACACATTATGAGATGCTTCTTGATAAGAGATGAAATGACCAGTATTGGGTCAAGTTGTTTGCTATTGAATTGTCATATTATTGAACTTGTTTTCAAAAACTTATGCTTAATTTCGGGGACGAAATTCTTTTCAGGGGGGGAGGTTATAGCGACCCCGGTCTTTTCCCATTTGATTATTGTATCCGGACTTAGGTTCCGTTTATTCTATCATTGTATAATTGTTGATGTCGTCCTTTATTTTCTCATTTGGAGTTATAGGATGTGTTGGGCAGGTTTGTTTCAGGTTGGTTGGGTTCGTAAACCAAGTGCTGCTGTCCAGTTCTTGGGTTGGTCGCTCGAGCCAGGGTTTGGCCGCTCGAGCCAGGGTTTTTTTTTGTGTCTTCTGGCTCGATCCAGCTTTGCTTCGCTCGAGCGAGCGATTGCATCTAGTTTAGACCTGAGGGCAGTGCTTATTCGCTCGAGCGAGATTTTCTTCGCTCGAGCGAGCGAGGTGTATGTTTTTCGAGTTCCTCGCTCGAGCGAGCATTCTTTCGCTCGAGCGTGCTCCTGGGTTGCAGACCTGAAGCATTGCATTCTTGGCTCGAGCGAGCTTTTCTTCGCTCGAGCGAGGTTTTCGTGTGTCTGGTAGCTCGAGCGACCAAGTGTTTGCTCGAGCGAACCTGTCGGGTTTATATACGCAGCAGCGGTTTTTAAAACGTTTTTTCACATTCTTTTGATCCTAAAACCCTAGTTCCGAGTTCTCTCTCCCTCTACTCACCTTCTCTCTTAGGTTTCATCACCTTTTAGGGTGTTTGTACCCTAGTTGCTTTATTAAAAAGATAGAGTGAGTCGAGAGCTTCGTTTTAATCTGAGAGTTTGTAGTTTTGGAGCACTTGGGTTTTTGGGTCATCATCTCCGTCTTCTCCATTCGGGTTATCTTCTTCGAGGTAGGGATTTCCTACTCCATTTTATAAGTTTTGTTCTAAGTTTTGGTATATTGATATGTTGGGGTTACCTTGATAATTTTGGGAAAAACCCTAGTTGTATTAATTAATTAATTTGCTTAATTAATTTAAGGGAATTGGGGAATTTGGTTAAATTCATGAAATTGAGGAATTCATTGTTTAAATGGTGTAGTTGGATAATTTAAATCACTCGCCTATTGAATTGTTGATATATTTATTTCCAAGTCTAGAAATAACTGTTTTGGGCTATCGGTGGAGGATAGTCGTGATTGTTGTAGACACTGCATGTGGATTAGGGATAACTGAAACTAATCATTGATTAAGTCATCGATTTTGACTGTTGAATTAATACAGACATTATGTGTATTGATTGTGTGTCGTATATGTTATGTGTTTACATACATTGTTTTGTGTGGGAGGAGATAGGGGATGTACTCCACGGTTTAGGGGAAGATAGGGGATGGACCTCTAAACCGGATTTTGTTTGGGAGGAGATAGGGGATGGACTCCATTAGCATCACTTTTATGTGTGCTTATTTATATTGAAGTGTTTTATTGATACATCACTAAAATGTGTATCAAACGGGAAGTATGAAGTG
Source organism: Camellia sinensis (assembly GCF_055761805.1). NCBI lineage: Eukaryota > Viridiplantae > Streptophyta > Magnoliopsida > Ericales > Theaceae > Camellia > Camellia sinensis. The sequence continues at coordinate 100,762,828 of NC_138972.1, forward strand.
TTTTGATTTGAGCCTCAGTCTCATTTGTTTGTTGACATTGGAAGAATGTGAATATGATATATATAGTTCACTGTTGTAAGTTTGGCCAGGTTCTGAGCCATAGTGATAATGTTGGAAAGTAAAACGTGTCTTAGACATTAGTGTCATGAGACTGTATAATGATGTAATTGATTATCTTGGTTAACCATCTATTGAATGCTATTGCTTTATTCAATGCTTATATTTGGTTTAGTATATTTCTACTGGGCTGTGGCTCACCCTATAAGGGAACATCATTTTCAGGTTCAGGTGATAAGCTACCTCCAAGGACTTAGCTTGGAAGGACTTGGATTTTGAAGACTATTTTCAGTTATTTGTTTTTATTTGTTAGTACATGTAAACACTCTAGACTAGGGCTTTATTTGTATTTGAGTTAGAACTCATACTTTTGTGTCCAAGTGTTGGCTTGGAAAGATGTAAGCTTATAGGGCATTTAATTTGATGTTACATGTAATGCTTTTATTTAGTAAGACTCTGATGAATGTTATAATGAATTGTTTCCTTTTTAACATTGCATGTTGATATTATATATATATTTAATGGGTTTATTTTTGAGGGCGTGACAACCACCATGCCAATGCCATCACTACCACTGCCATCGCCACCAATACAACTGCCACTGCCACTGCCACTGCCACTGCCACTGCCATCGCGACCACTATCACTACCACTACCTTCATCACCATTGTTATTGTTGCCATAAGCGTCACCATCATTTACTACTATTACCATTGCTACTGCTACCACCACCACTACCATGCCACTGCCACTGTAACGCCCCCAAAATATTGCAATAAAGATAACTCATATGCGGAATAAATATGAGAAACAACATACTTTCATATATCAGAGTTCACTATTTAACAAGCAATTAAATGCCATATAGGCTTTCATCTTTCCAAGACATTGGTTGGTTACACAAATTGAGTCTCACTCACTACATCTTAAGCCCTTGGCTTTAAAAATAACACACATGCACACATAAAGCATAACTAGGAAACTCTTGCTTCTCGAGAGTCCATCCATGCTATTGCCTTGGAGGTAACATCTCACTTGCACCTAAAAATGATATTCTCGTATAGGGTGAGCTAACAGCCTAGTAGAGATAATCTAACACAATTTATGAAGTTTAGCAAAGGTATAAATACCACGTACATAAACAATACCGATATGGAAGCATCCACAAGACCTATATATCCGTATGCCACCGAGGCCAATCTTATTCCATATTCCATCTATTCATTTCTAGTTCATATACACTACTCAATTCATGAGTTAAATTTATCATCTTTCAACAACCAAATGAGACTACAACTCAGTGGCTTCCAATTATGCAAAACACAAATAAACACTTCAAATTTGCCATTTTACGGATATTTCGTTCGCGGGAATCGGCATCCATGTATGTTTTCTCAAATATGCCATTTTACAGATATTTTATCCGCGGGAATCAGCACCCATGTATGTTTTCTCAAATATGCCATTTTACGGATATTTCGTCCGCGAGAATCGGCACCCATGTATGTTTTCTCAAATATGTCATTTTATAAACATAGTCATATGCAACGACAACCAACATTTGTTTAGCATTAAATCGCCTAATCTTCATGCAATTTCTACAACAATCATAGCTATCCTCCACTGATAGCCCAATACATTTATCTCTAAACAAATATTCAATCTCGGATTTAATAGTTTATTTCAAAACTTCCATAGGTGAGATAATACATATCCAATATCACCATTTATATCAATAATCATTCAATTTAACATATTCAATGTTAATTCCAATCATTTATACAAAATAATCATTTTATCAAATTAGGGCAAAAATCCCCCTTTTACCAATAGTAACCCAAATACCCAAAATCAACTATTTTGGTACACCAAGAGTTTATATTCAATCCCAAACATCATTTATCTCATACACGTCGAAGACCCCTCTTTTCATTTTACACCAAAATCTTAGATTTGTCTAAACCACAACTAAATCTCATCATCTATACACAATAGCAAATAACTAAGCTAAAAACCATACTAGAGTGTAGAAAATCCCTACCTCAAGTGTAGAAGAAGAAAAGAGTTGAAACCCCAAAATCAACGATGATGAAACTTGATCTCTACCGCACACAACAAAGCCCTCGAGAAATTACACAACTTTGGCGAAGGAACTTTGGCCAAAATCCCAATGGATTTGAAGAAATCAAAGGAAGAGGATGGTTTTAGAGAGAGAGAGAGGCTCTAGATCTGGATATTCTGAGTTTTAGAGAGAGATAGAGAGGATTGCAAAAAGTGATTTGAAAAACAACATTTGTGACCTAATAAAGCACGGTCCGCTCGAGCGTGGAAATCCCCGCTCGAGCGTAGGACACAGACTCCCGCTCGAGTGTGAAACCCTACGCTCGAGCGTGAAATACGCTCTCCCAGTATTTTTGCAGACATAGGTCAAAGTGCAGGAACCAAACATTCTCAGCTCGACCCCTGCCAAGGCGCTGCCCTTGGACCCGCCAAGGGGTGTTGCCCCCTCGACCCCCGTGAAGGGGTGCTGCCCCCTCGACCCCCGACCGGCCCAGTCGAAGTGGCAAAACATAAAAGAAAGATTGAAACCAGGATTGATACAGTCACTGCCACTATCCCTGCTGCCGCCACCGCCACCGCCACCGCCATTGCTATGACCATTACAACCCACCACTACCACCATCATCACAATATAAAAATTAAAACATACAAGTTGAAAATAATAAATTTCAAATTTGATCTTATACATATAACTTATTTTAATTTTTATCAAACATGTTTGTTAGCTTAAAAATTAAGAATTCAGTTCTTAATACTTAATTTTCAATCTTCAGTTTTTAGGTTTTTTAAACAGCACCTGACTTGAAAACTTTTTTTCCTCTATTTTTTTTTACCTATTTTCTTTTGAGGAATTGATGATTCAACTCCTTCCCTGATATGCAGTCTGGTGATGGTCCTCTAAAAGCCTTTACTGAAGAGGGATGGATGTAAAAAAGCATTTTCTATCCTAAGGGAACATGATGTTGGTGAGATGCTGCAGTTAACAATTATTTCCTTTTGTCTAGCAATGAGTTTTAACCTTAATACTTACTATTCCATGTGTTTCTTGCATGGATAATTGCATGTATGCAGCGATATCGGAGATACTTATCTTTATTTAAAGATTATGGGTACCAATACGATGACCTCAAGGTAATTTTGTGGTAATATTCCATCTTCTGGTTTTGTTTTTGGAAGTGTATTTGAGTTGTGTTGGTTGATTTTTCCCAAGTTATCCGCTACTTGGTTCTGTATTTAAAGCAAGATGGATAACAATTTTGGATGGGCCTCTTAGTGCTGTCTTCCCTAATTTTTTTGTTGCATAAATTGTTCATATCATCTATTTGAAATTGAAATTTTTAAATGATTGTTTGGATGTACCTAACCATATTGATAGTTTAAGAATCTGGTGTCACCTTGCATTGGAGTAATTCTATAAATCTAGTGTTAGCAGCATAAGTTATGTGGTGAATATTTGTAAAATGAATTGTGTGATTAGGAAATGGATGAATCACCATTATTCATTAGTTAACCATGTGGATTATCATAGGGGTTGATAGATTAACATCAATCTTTTTTAGCTGCCTTTTTTGTCTTTTTTTTCCCCTTCTTTTTTAGACCACATGAATTGAGTTTTTCAATCAAGGTGTTGTTTGTATTGTCAAAATTTTGAATGATTGTATGTTGATTTAACCGCGAATATGATTTTACACAATGAGCTATAGTCAGTGGATTCGCGTAGCTGCTTAAATGAATGGTTTGTTTTTTGGTTTGTCAAGCTGTGAAATTTGGTCTCTTTTGAGTATTAAGGAGTTATGTGGTTCTCAAATTGATTATTTTATCTAAATTGCATGGAGGTGGATTCCAAATATGTCAAGTGATGTTATATACCTATTTTCACATTTCATTAATTTTTTTGGTTTGGTAAATAAACTTTTATTAGCAAGAGGATGCAATAAAGGAGGAAAGCCATACATGAAAGTTAGAGCCTATAAACTGTACATTCCTTTGTTGGAATTCACTTTACTATCCAGCTTCTTTGGCTCCCTCATCTTTCTGAGCCTAGAGATGCTCCTTTTCCTTTGTCCTCCACCTAGTTATTTCTTCTCCTTTTCCTTCCGATGACACATTTCATGGCCTCACTTACATACCATTCAAACCTGGTTCGGACCAATGTTAATAATTTGTATCATATTAGGCAATACACCCCGGGGTGTTCCCCTCCGGCACAAAAATGGTACACACATCCATTTTTTCTTTCACTCAAAATACTGGACTGTTTCTGTCTATTTTGTAGTTTTTTCATTTTCCGGCTATTCCGGCTTCTGTTTCTGTTATTGTCTGATATACTGAAATTAGAAGATCGAAGAGAAGTATCTAGTGCCCCGCGAGCGCACACCTGCATGCAGAGAGAGAGAGAGAGAGAGAGAGAGAGAGAGAGAGAGAAGGGGGAGGGATTCTTATTTGGTAAGGAAAAAGGGGGGGAACAAGCACACTTGGAGAGCGCAGTACAACAGGGAGTTGTATGCTGCATTTGGAAGAGAGGGAGGGAAGGAGAATAGAATGTGTACAACTCTCGGTTCCTGAAGTGATGACATGATTTTCGAAATGACAACTGCATTATTCTACTTTGCAAAGAATTTAAAGCAAGCAACAAAGCAAGAAAAAAGAAGAATAAAATGCCTGGGAAAGGTTTCTTGACACTCTGAAAAGCAAACACTTTCCATCACTTATTATTGTTGTTGTTATTACTATTATTATTTTCTTTGTTATAGGAGAATTTGATTACCGGTCAAGTTCGCTTCTTTTTTTTAAAAAAAAAATAATTTTTTTTGTTATAATATATACTTTTGAATTAAATTTTAATATTTTGTTTATGATTATAAATTTGAAACAGTATACTAAAATTCAACGGTATCGGTGTGTACCATACCAATAGTAAAAATGGTACATTTAGATCCTTGTCACATGGTCAAGCCTTCTTTATCCACATACCCCTTTGCTTCTACACTTACATTTTGAAAAAATCTCCATCTGTTAAACAATTGTGCTACTATCCTATAAGGGATTCATTACCTCCCACACACTCAGTCTCTGTGCAGTTCCCATATGTCATAAACCTTCATTCATCATCCTTGGCTTTGGCGACCTTTGAGCTTCTTGCTCATCACTGGAAAACCTATTGCCAGCTTTTTGTCATGTTCATCCATTTTGACAAAGCCACCACATGCATCTCCAAAGCCTGAAACACAGTACAAGTGGAGTGGCACTCTAAGGAATCTAACCCACATATCTATCAATCCATATATTCTATAACATCTGTCTGCTGAGCAGCAATTGAGGTGCACCTATTTACCCCTGTACATCCACCTGCTCCCAATATTCTCACTGCTGCCTCTTTGATGACGAGAAATAGTCAAAGAGTTATAAAGCCTCAATGACATCAAAAACTTGGACACCAGCTAGCACTCCCAATTCTGGCCAAGCCTGCAACTCTACCCATTTTATCTAATTCAAGGCTTGTATTCTAATTTAGGAAAAATGAACTGCCCATTTGGGTGACTCAATTTGTGCTATCACAGCCCAATGCCCACCATTTCTTTCTCGCTGGTTGCTTTAATTGTTAATTTTCAATACGTTCTTCCCATAATTGATTGCACTCAGCTACTTGAAATATAAATGGGGTGAGCGTGAGTTAGATAACCCTTTTGGCTCCCTTATTTGTTTTCTTATTTGTCTGTTGTTCTGCAAATTAAAAGATGTTTCATCTTTCGGAGTCCATACAAACCTTTTTCTGGATAATCACTACTGTTGTCTTCTGGCTCATTTTTGCAAATAATGCCTTTCCAAATCGCTTGTCTTTGCTAGTTGTGGTGCCTTTTTTTTTTATTCCTCTAACTAGCTTCTCACTTCAAACCTTGTCTTTGTCATTTGTTCAAATAATTATTTGATGTGGGTTTCTTTTTTCTTTTCTTTTTTTTGGTTATTTTCCTTTGTTCTTTATTTTCTTTTTGTGAACTCTGATTTTGCGCGCTTACTTTTCAATATAGGTTTTTCTTTGGGATTTTGATCTTTCCAAGGCCAAGGTAATGTTTTTGTTTCAACTTATGGACTAAAACTGTGCACTTTTTCTAGATAGAGCACTCTAATTGTTCTACTAATTCATTTATCAATGATGAATTCCTCATCGTGCTATGCTAATTTGTGATTCTTATGGTTGTAGTTGGATATTGTTAGCAGCCCGCGTGATAGAAGCCTTGCATTGGGTGAAATGCAAAAGTATGTGCCTTTGAAGGTATGAGCTTGAAATCAATTTTGGTGTTATGAAAGTCTGTATGATTGTCTACGTCTTTCCTTTAACATCAGTTTCCTTTACTTTTATTAAACAATCTGTATTAAAATTTACATCAAAATGATCAAATTACTTTTCTCAAATGTTTGGTGTTCCAACCTTGTGAGTTAGGGTGCTATTTGGGTCTGATCTTGTTGGCATACCAAAGGCACTGCAACTGATGATAATGGCAAACAGATTTTCTGTCCAATCAGTTGGGCTGCTAGTCCAGTCTGATCTTGTTGGCATATTAACTCTTTCGTTGCTGTGCCTTGATGTGTTTCCAAAATTGTATCTCATTTGTTATGGTTTACATTTCTTTTAAAGAGGAGAATCATTATGTTCAATTTTGCTCTTGTAAAACCAAGAAGATTGTAAAATGCAGCTAACTTTGGAGTTGAGGTGCGCAAGAGGTCACCATGTTCTTGATACTTTGTTTGTAGAGGATTAGATGTGTGTCAAGTTTGAGGAGTTATTAATTTAGAAAATTCTGAGCTCTATGATTTTGTTCGTTCTTTCAAGGGTGGGCTATTCTCCTTAGCCGAGCTCAAAATGTCCGCGGTACAACCTTCTGTTTTTTTTATTTGTGTCGTCTGTCTATTTTTTTATTTGACTTTTATCCTCCCATTTATGTTTTATTTCCTGGTTGCACAGTAGATGGGGGGATTGGGTAGTGCTTCTTGCATCGGCGTATGTCCATTGTTGTCTGAATTCTGCATATGCTGCTTTTGAAACCAACACTGTTTCCTTCTATATTATGATTTTTCTTCCTCGGCCCAAATGCGATTGTAGACACCCCATTTTTGACCGTCCTTAAGACTTGGACGTCATCGTTTGAACACTCGATGATTACCCTTGTTTGTGTTCGTCTTGAGTTCTCAGAGGTCTCGGCTATGCGCCTTACCTCAAGACCTCTCAACTTGTTTGTTTTGTGTTTGGTTTTGCATCAAACACTTGTGGTTTTGCTTCTGAGGGTGGGAAGTAGCTTGTAGGCCATCCCCACACCTCACCGGCCATGGCTTGAGGCCACCGGCCTTGTTTCCTTGCCAGCGGCCATTGGTGATGGCCGGTCGGCACTGTTGATGGTCGGTCGGCATTGTGTTTGGTCGGCCGGCCACTGTTTTTGGTCAATCGGCCACTTTTTCTGGCCGAGACCTTTTCTTAAGGGGGTTTGAACCTTTTGAACCCTTGGTTTTAGCTTCTTGAGGAAGCTTGAACCTTTTAAACTCTTGGTTTTATCTTCTCCAAGAAGCTTGAACCTTTTGCCCCTTTTTAGCTTCTCCAAGAAGCTTGACCCTTTTTTAGCTTCTCTAAGAAGCTTGATCCTTCTTTTAGGTTCTCCAAGAAGCTTGAACCTCTTGACCCTTTTGCCTAGCTTCTCCTAGAAGCTTGGCCCTTTTGCTCCAAGCTTCTAAGAGAAGCTTGGCTTTTTGGTCAAAGCTTCTAAGAGAAGCTTTGCCCCCTTGGTTTCTCTATAAAAAGAGAGCCTCTCCTCCCCTTTAGGGGGTTAGAAAAATCAGATATATATGATATATATATCACTCTCTCTATATATCTCCCTCTCTCTCTACATTTGGGTGGGTTAGAGGGTCCAAAAGGGTCTTGTTCTTGGCCAATTGCACACCACTTCATAGCCACACACTTCCATCATCACTTGGAGGTTCTTGGAGATCATTTTCAGAGGCCAAGGGACTGGTTGTTGAGACCTAAAGGCTGCTGGTTCTTGCTGGTCTTCAAAGGTAACTTCTTACCCCTCTTTATTCCCCGTTTTGCACACTTTTAGCCTATCTTGAAAGCTGTTTTGGGATTTGTCATAAACTGAAAAAAGTCTTATTTTGAGCTCCTTTTGAAGTTTGTTTAAGACCACTTTTGTGTTTGGGGTCGTTTACCCCCTCTTAGGCCTTGTTTGGCCCCATTTTTGTGTGATTTTGGTGAGCTCCGAGACCACCTTGTTTGGGCCTCCTCACCACTGAAATCTTGAGGGATTTCAGTGGTGAGGATGGTGGTTTGAGGTCCTAAGAAGGAGAGCAGTGACCCTCTCCCTTGTTGCCTTGTTTGTTGCCCTTTTTGGCCTTCCAAAGGGGCTCCTATTTGCATGCTTCCAAGCCTTGTTTCAAGCATTTTTCAGTGGGTTTTAGGACCCCCATAAGCCATTTCTAGAGTTGGTTTGGTCTTGTTGAATGTCCTTATTGCATGTGTAGAGTAACCCTCTTGTTGGCCTTTCAAAGGAACACCCCATTCTAGCATGTGTGGACCTTGTTTCCATGGGTTTTTGGGCTTATTTGACATACCATGTTACTGTTTTTGGCTGGTTTGATGACCTCTCTTGTGCTTCATATACATGTAGTGTAAACCGTGTTTACTAGCCTATGTTGCATGTTATTTTGGCCCTTCATGTTAGCACTTTTTGGCCATGCCTTGAACTGATTTCATGCATGTTTTGGACTGCCTTAGCACTTTTTTTCATGCCTCATGGTCGAATAACACTTGTTATGCATGCTTGTAGTGCAATGCCCATGCCTAGCTTTGAGTTTTGAAGCTTCTTGCATGCTTAAATGGTAGTGTTTTCATGTTTTGGGGTCATTTTGGAGTCATTTGGTATGCCATTTCAGATCTGGAACATGCACCATTGTATGCCATATTTCCTCCTTGCCATGCTTTGGTAGAGTTGCATATTTGTGCCTTAAGCTTGGTTAATGCATTGTGCATGCATTCCATGTATTTTGTTGCCTCACTTGCATCATTGTGGCCACTGTTTTGGACCTAATAGAGAGCTATCCAAATTAGTTTAAGACCATCCCTTTGGCATGTTGTTGCATGCTATACATGTTTGTATGTTTAGGTACTTAGTCTATTAACATGTTGTATGTTTAAGTGCCATTGCATTTGGCATGCTTCTTGTGTTGAGTTGCTTTGCATATTTACATGTGTTATGCCTTTCATGCTGTTGCATGTGTGTCATTAACATTGATGTTATATGCCTTGCATGCTTACTTGTTTAGTTCATGGCCCATTGCACATGGTTTTGTTGTTTGCATGATCATGTTGCACACTTAGCTCACATGCCTAGGTTACATTACATTGGCATACATACTTTGCCTCTTGAATTGAGTATGATAGAGGTTGAGTTCATTGTTTGTTTATGTGCATTTCATTCCACTTTGAAATTGCACACTTTGGTTCTTTGGGCCATCACGCATTGAAATGCAAGATTGGTGGTCCGAGAATCAAGTACCATGCTCCTTTGAGCCATAAACATGATAAGGAGTGTGGTTGGTGCAAACATTGCTTGAAATGCATTGCCATGCCATGTTTTGCCCTCTGCTGCTGTCAAAACAGATTCTGCAGGAAGATTTGGCCGACCGGCCATATGCAATGCCGACCGGCCATCCATCCGTGGCCGATATCTCAATTAGAGGCCGGTGGTCATTCTCCATGGCCGGTGGCAAATCCCCTTAGCCGGTGATGTTCCGAAGCATTCAGAGAAGCAACCCTGGGACTTGTGCAGTCTTCAGAGGAGGATAACAGTCAACGTGGAGGCAACTTGTGCATGGCTGTGACTTTCCGAGCGGAACCACGCATACATTGCATGGGGCCCTCTTCCCAAGGCTGTTTACTGTTTTCCTAGATTAGTTAATTTGCTTAACTAGTTAACGGACTGTAATAATTAGTTAGCTCGTAGTTAATTAATTGTATTATTCTTTTGGTCCCTCCAAGCGAGGGCGAATTTCTAATAAGTGTGGGTGCGTGTATGCATGTCTTCCAATTCCCACTTCTTTCTCCCTTTTACTTACTTGCTTTCGATGGTTAGTATTAGGGCATATTTAATTTAGCATACCTTATGCAATGCATGCGTGCATCCATACATTTGTCTTGCATGTATCGGGCTCGGCGCATCATACTATTTGCATTGTACTTCAATTCCAAGTTGAATACGTGTTAGTTGTATCATCATCATATGCCATCTTAGAATAGCCGAGCCTGTCTAGATTGCATCTTTGCATGTGTTGCACTAGCCATTTTTAACATGAACTAGGATCATACATGTGATTACTAACTAGTTTCTGTTTTGGCTTGGAGTACTCTATAAGTTCTATGCTTTAGCACCCTTACATGCGTGTGAGTGTTGCCATGACAGCATGCTTACCATGAGGCTACTTGCTTATGTGATATAACTGCTTGAATGCCTGTGGGTGGAGGTTGAATTACCTAAATTGGAATAATGCATTAAAACTATGAGTTTTAAGCCCACTAGATAGTGGCAAAACCATCTTTTCTAAAGCCCACTTGAGGGTGGCAAAACCTGCATTTTAGCCTACTTGCGAGTAGCAAACCATTTTCAAAACAAACATGCAATGTTTTGTTCCAATTTAGGCGATTTAGTCTATACTTGTTTGCTGTGCGCATAACATAGTAATTCTAGGCTAATAACCAGAATAAGAACACATAATGCTTTCAAAACAAGATATCACGGTTAGTAGAGGCCGATCTTTGATCGGGCGAAAGGGGGTGCTCATAGCTGACCTTCCCCAATCGTACCCAAGTTCCCGAGCCGAGGCAACTTTGGTGATGACGGACACGTGGCCTTTGGCACCGAGTCAGGGTTTCCTAAATTCCCCCAAAATAAAATATTTAGGTGGCGACTCTGTATCTGGCAAAGCAGTCCATGTTTGGCAATTCTTTTCTAAAAATCTATTTTCCAAGACGATTTGCCGGATTTGGACTCTTTGGTTCAGATTAAGAACCGTGACAATTTGAGAGTCCGAACTATAGTGAGCCTAATAACGAACAGAACGGGACTCGTCCTCCCGAGGCGTTCGGGGACGTCTACAGCGATGTGGTAGTTAAATGAATACCATTGTATGATTACTTATCAATAAAAAAATAACATTGTGTGATCATTTCCCCCTTTTCTATATCTGATAACAATATATTTTTACCCAAACCTGTTGTATGTGTAGGCTATACTCAGTCCTTGTGCATGTTTTGTATACTCTTTCTAAAGAGGAATTGGCAGTATCCGGCTCAAAGTGGGTTTATCTGTTCTTATTATTAGCTGATGCTACTGATGGGCTATGTGTGCATTTGGTTTTTGTTTGTTGGTTCTAGCGTGTATATTTCTATTAAAGATATCCCAATGACTGTAAAAATTTGTTTTTGGGTGCCATTGAAAGTGCTAGAAGATTATGTTTTGAATCCTATCCAATTAAACGATCTAAAAGTTGTCTGTTTGATTTAGAGAAAGCTATATTTTATTAATTCATTGTCATTCTTTGCCAACTCCGTTTAAGGTCAACTTCAGCACACTTTAATTTTAAATGATCTATTTTTTGCAAACTCTATATATAACTGCATTTGCTGCATTTGCATGTGCGTAGCATGGGGATGAAAGTAGTTTGTATTGATTTGTCTCTTATCTTACCGATTAACGTATGAATCAATTCATCGCAATGGAGGGTCCTTTTTATATCATTAAATTTGTTCTTGGCTTATGTTTGAATTTCTTAGGAAAAACTTTTGACAGTATTTGCTATGTTCTTAGCTAAATGTAGTAGGTTTGTGCAAATTTACTTATTTATTTATTTTTGCAATTGTATGCTGCATTATATTTTTGTAGGTAGCATCTGTTGTGCACCTTCTATATAAAGTACAGTCGATATGTAAGATGATTGGGATTTGGGATGTTGGTACACTGTACTATTTTGGGAGTGTGATGTGCATTCGTTTTATCTCGTCTTGCAGTCTTTGCTGATTTTTGGATTCTATGGCTAAGAATCACAAACGCTTTTGGGAAGGTGACGTGTCCGTGTCAGACATAAATGTTGTTCCGACACTTTGGAACACACGCTCAATATATATATATATATATATTTTCATGGCCATAATTAAACATAAAAATCTGAATTTTGGACACGATTTTGACTTTCGTTTTGTGACGTGTCCATCATTTCTTGGCCATGTTTATCTCTAAAATATAAAACATTAGATCAACAAGTTTTAGAAATTTGTTGACGTCGTAGTTTCAAAGTTGAGCACTTGACATAATTATCTTATACCCTTAAAAAATATATAGTTCTTAAGAATAGATCCTACAGACCTTTCATATAAAAGTAAATGACAAAGATATGTAAATGTGTTAGTAGATGGTTTAAAAGGATGAGAGACGTGTTACAATTATGTTTTTGCTATAGTTTGTCTTTTTTAAAATTCTCCACGTTGATGTATCCGTGTGATGTCGTATCTGTGTCTAGTGTCCCGTGTCCGTATTCATGTCTGTGTCTACGTTTCATAGTATGTCATCTTGTGATATGCTTGCATGTTATGATTTGAAGTGCATGATTTATATGAGTAATAAAATAATCTTGACTATTTTATGAATATTATCTTAATTTCTTTTTTTCACTAGCAAAAAAGACAATAAATTGATATAAAAAGGAAGTGTACGCAAAACGAGGAGCTATTTGGTTTTGAAACTTAAAAAACTGCATTTAAGACATCAAATCCCTATGGAAGAGGGGTACCTGCGATTTGCTGTGCTCCTAAACGGCACCATAATGTTGCGTTTTGTTGTAAGGGTTGCAAAGTCACTGGTCCACCTTAGGGGCAAGCATGGATTATGCTATTAGTATTTTTTATTTCATTTTTCTCTTGCTTATTTTAGTTAATAGGGTTAGGTCGGTTTATTAGGCGGGTTGGCATTTTCAAACTGCCATTCGCGCCGACCTGTCACTCTTGAAACTCCCACCTGCCCAAATCGCCTGTCAGAGTTGAAAAAATGCGCAACTCAGTGCGATTCAGTGCGATTCGGTATGGTTTTAGCAATATTGTGCAGAGTCCTAAATAGGACATATACTTGATTTACAAAAATTACTTTCTTCAAAATGATATAATCAAGTAGTATCATTTTGTAATGTAAGATTGTAAATCATATTAAGTGGAGTTTGATATTATTTATGTTAGGGTGAATTACATTAACGGTCCCCATAATTTGGGACTTGTGTTATTTTAGTCACTGACTTTTCAATTGTGACACATTTGACCCTGAATTTTGAATTTGTTCCAAATAACAAAAATTGAAGATATCATTACTTAATTTTGAGTGCAAAATCGTCAATTTGATAAAATATAAACTAATTTGACAAAAATAAATGTCAAAAAATATTTTTAAATTTAAAAAAATTATTTCTACCTCCTAAAGATAAAATTATGTAAAATTGATAAATCTTTTAGACATTTATTTTTTTTTTTATCAAATTAATTATTATTATGTGTTTGGATGATGATTATGTAATGGGTGGTTGTTTTTATTTTCATTAGATTAGTTTTTATTTTTTCAAAAGTCAAATATGTCTACAATTTTGATATCATTATTATACTAATCCATGAAATCAAAAAATTCAAAACTAACAACATTTCATATATTAAATATATCAATTATACATTAAAATCCAAACAATCACTCATTACATGATCATCATCTCAACACATAATAAAAATTAATTTAGTAAAATAAATAAATATTTAAAAGATTTATCAATTTTACATAATTTTATCTTTGGTGGGTAGAAATAATTTTTAAAAATTTAAAAATATTTTTTTTGACATTTATTTTTGTCAAATTAGTTTATATTTTATCAAACTGACGATTTTGCCCTTTAAAGTAAGCAATGATATCATCAATTATCTTTATTTAGAACAAGATTCAAAATTTATGATCAAATATATCACAATTGAAAAGTTAAGGACCAAAGTGATATGAATCTCAAAATATAAGGACTATCAGTGTAATTCACTCTTTATGTTATCACATTCCTTAACTAACAACTGATTCCTATTAAAGTATATCTAGGGATGTAAGTGGTTCAGTTCGGTATAAGCTAAGGAGTATAATTTTATAAATACCTTCATCCTTAAGCTTTTGGAGTAAACTACTAATAGGTTCTAATAGTTGAATTTAATTCACTTCAAGTCCTATTGAAAATAAGTTCAAGTAAAATTTTCGCTAAAAATAATTTTTTGTGACAATATTTTACATATATTGCTAAAAATTGACAGTTAGTGACTTTTTGTCATGATTTTACAAATTGTTGTTAAAACTTACAATTAGTGATGTATTTCTATGACAAATTTTTCAAACTATCACTAAAATTGAAAATTAGTGACTTTTTTGTGACGATTTTTTTAAACTGTTGCTAAAACTTATAATTAGTGACATTTTTTATAACAAAATTTTCAAACTATCGCTAAAAATTAACAATTACTAACATTTTTTAATAGTGTTTGATGAAAAACATCATTAATTATCATAGGATCTATTAGATAATAAATTCACCTATTAAGACTCATACTTAAGTCCCTCTAACTTTTTTTTTTAAAAAAAAACATATATTATTGCTCACTTATCATGTAATATTCAATGAATTAAAAGATACTAATATTTAAATAAAATATTTTAGTTGGTTTGTTTTATACTGGTATAAAAAAATTTAAAATCAAAACAGACCAAAAACTAAATTTTTAATTAGTCTTAAGTGGTTGTTTCGGTTCTATCGAATTTTCATATAGTATATATAATGTGTGACCAAAAAAAAAGGGTCAAAATGTCAATTTATTTTGACAATTGTTTTTATTGCCATTCCAAAATTAATTTTGATTTTGACTTCAATTTTTCTTTTATTTATCACACAATATTTAGCAGTAGAGCATAGTTGTTATTAAAGAAATGAGATACCACAAAGTTTGTCAATCTCTATTGAATTTGAACCAACAATCTCACATCATAAAATGAAATTACAAAATCACGTAACCAAAAAATTTGATTCTATCATTTTGATCCAAGAAAGTTTTTTTTTTTTTTTTTTTTATTATAAGTTTTATAACTAAAACAAACAAAAGAAAAAAAAAAATTTAAAAGCAGTAAAGCTTGCCCATTAGAAGGACAATAGCTTTAAATGGTTACTGCTTTGCTTGTTCCATGATCGCTTGCATTGTCTCTTGCGCTGAAGTCGTTGGTGAGTCGAAGTTCAAGGCGCGTCTTGCAGTGATGGTTTCCTTTCTGAGCATATTTGCTGGAGTGAGGTCATCTCCCTGTGCGGTCTCGTCAGTGGCTATCGGAGGATCTTCAGTCATGCCTGCCATGGATGTATTTGAGTATTCCCACAGACGGCACCAATTGTGGAGAAGTGGTTTGGAAATACTCTTCAGATCCTGAGAGACGCTAGTGATCCTCAGCTAGTCACCTAAAAAGATACAAACACTCCAGTCAGGGGTGCCGGAATTAGCACTCCCACGGACAAGTCAGTTCAGACACTCAGGATAGCTTGTTTACTAAGTTAAGTGAAGTGATTCTTACATACCTTTCTCAATCCATTGTTCCTGTATTTATACATGTTCCTTTTGATCCTCGGGGCCAGGGCCTACTTTTTAATCATTGTCCTTTCTCTTATTCGGCTCTAAGGATCTACACTTATTCGGCACATGTATTATATTCGGCTTCCCATTCTTGTAGGATACAGCCGATTAATATCAGTCTTCTAAGGTACGCACCTTCTGATTTTGCCATTATTCGACTCCCACAGAGAGTTATGCAGCAAATATGGCATTCGGCCTTACTTCTCTACACCGGCCTAACCCCAAAGCAATGGTCAAGCCGAAGCCTCTACCAAATCCGTCTTGGACAGCATCAAAAAGAGGCTGGAAAAAGCTAAAGGCAAATGGGTCGAAGAATTGCCGAGTGTATTGTGGGCTCATCGTAGTATGCCAAGGAGATCCACTAGAGAAACGCCGTTTGCTCTATGCTTTGGAACCCAGGCAATCTTACCCCTGGAAATCGGCCTCCCAACTTTGAAATCACAAGTTTTTGATACGGGCTGAAACGACATGATGCTTGCCCTGGATCTGATTCTAATCGAAGAACGAAGAGACCGCGCCCTGGCATCCATGGCACGGTATCAGCAGCAGCTCGCCAAGTCGTATAATCAACGAGTTCAGTTGCGCCGATACACGCTAGGAGAGTTGGTCCTAAAGAAGGTACTTCCAACCGACCAGAGACCGGCCAATGGAAAATTGGGTCCAAACTAGGACGGCCCCTATCAGATAGAATCCATCGCAGGAACAGGGGCATACAGGCTCTCAGACATGTCAGGAAGAAGCCTGCCATGACCTTGGAATTCAACACATTTATGTAAATTCTATCATTGACCCAACTTGTGGGCTTGATTCTTGTACATATTCCACCGTTGCAATACAAAGCTTCTCATTTTCTCAAGCTCGCTCCCAAGCCTTCAAGGGCCGATTAAGCCTTCTGTAGACGCGCCCGCGTGGGGGGCCTCGCTACAGTTCGGACTCGATTTGTTGTCACAGTTCTTAATCTTGAACCAAAGAGTCCAAATCCGGCAAATCGTTTTCAGAAACAGATTTTTGAAAAGAAGTGCCAAACATGGACTGCTTTGCCAGATATAGAGTCGCCACCTAAATATTTTTTAATGGAGAAATTTAGGAAACCCTGACTCGGTGCCGAAGGCCACATGTCCGTCATCACCGGAGTTGTCTCGGCTCGGGAGCTAGGGTACGATTGGGGAAGGTCAGCTATGAGCACCCCCTCTCGCCCGGTCCGAAGACCGGCCTCTACTAAGCGTGATATCCGTTTTTGAAAACGTTATGTGTTCTTATTCCATTTATTAGTCTAGAATTACTATGTTATGCGCACAGCAAACAAGTATAGACTAGATTGCCTAATTTGGAAATAAGCATTGCATATCCGTTTATCTTGGAAAAAAATGTTTTGGAATTTGCTACTCGCAAGTAGGCTAAAACACGGATTTCAACAAGTTATTCCAACTCAAGCAATCCAACCTTCACCCACAGGCAATCAAACAGTTTATCACATAAGCATCTAGCCACATGGTAAACATACTGTCATGGTAGCATTCACACGCATGCGATATGCTAAAGCATTAAAATACTTACATAGTATTCCGTGCCAAAACAAAGAACTCGTTAGCAAACATGCATCATCCAAGTCCATGTTAAGTGCCTAATGCATCGCATACAAAATGTTGCTAGAATAGGCTCGGCTAACCTAAACATGGCATGTGAAATGCGATCAATTGATGCACGTATTCAATTTGGAATTGAAGTACAAATGTAGTTAGCATGATGTACCGAGCCCGGTGCATGCAGGACAAATGAATGAATGCACGCATGCATAGCATAAGGTATGCTAATTTAAACATGCCCTAATCTACCATCATAAGCAGGTAAATAAAAGGGAAGGAAGAAGTGGGGGTTGGAAGACATTCACACACTCACCCACACTTATTACAAATTTGCCCTCACTCAGAGGGACCAAATAAATAATACAAATTAATTAACTACGCAAGCTAATTAAATATTACAAATTGCCTAATTAATTAATAAACTAATTAAGCTAGGAAAACAGATAAACCGCCCCGGGGGAAAAGCTCGATGCAATGCATGCTCGGTCTTGCTTGGAAATGTATCGCCATGCATAGGCTGCCTCTGTTTTCCTTCCTTTACTCCTCTGGAGGCTGTCAAAACCTTAGGACTTCTTCCTTGGACATTGGGGAACACCACCGGCTAAATGGGATTGCCACCGGCAATGAAATGTGGCCACCGGCCATTGGTGAAGCTATCGGCAGAGAAAGGATTGCCGGTCGGCACTAGAAATTGCCGGTCGGCAGAGTGTTCCTGCAGAATCTGCAATTGACAGCAACAGAGGGCAAGGCAAAGCATGGCAGCACAATTCAAGGCATATATGCACCAATCATGTCCCTTATCATGGTAATGACTCAAAAGGGCATGTGTCTCGATTCCCGGACCACCAATCACGCATTTCCATGCATGATGGCCCAAGGAGTCAAGTGTGCAACTTTTATGTCAAATGAAATGCAAACCAAACACACAAATCAAGGCCCAATTCCTATCACCAAGTCAAGGAACAAGGCATGCATGCAAGATGCAAGGTGACCTAAGCATGCGAGCTAAGGATGCAACATGGCATGGCAAGGCACTTGTGCAAGCATACAAGCATACATGTGGCAATAGAAACCGATGAAAAGATGGACTTATACATGATTTAGGCAGCTCTAATTAGGCCTAAAACAAGGGCCAAAGTGCTATAATATGAGGGACCAAATACATACACACATGCACATAATTGAGAGCCAACACTTAAGCACAAATAGGGCAACTCTCAAACACATTTGAAAGAAGGTAATCATGGACAATTAGCATGCAAAGTAAGCATTGAAAATCATGTTAAGATGGTGTCAAACCAAGCAACAAGATAGGCTAAACATTAGCATGCAAATGGTCCAAGTTCTTGAAGCAAGTCAAAGGGGCTTGAACCATGACCAAGCCAACCAAGCCTCACAAGGCTAAGGGGGCTTAGAATAGGTTCAAGGCAGACCTAGACCATGCAAAGGGGACCCCCTAGATGGCATCTAAGTGGCTCAAAATCAAAAGCATATGCAATGGCCAAAACATGGAGCATACTGCACAAGCGTCCAAAGCATTAAAGATGCGTCCAAGGTAAACATATAGGTATGCAAATGGGATTGAAATGACATGGTGGATGATTCCAAATCACCAAATCAATGCAAACATGTCATGCTATACATTCATACGCTTAAGGCCAACAAGCCGGAATGCAAAGGGGCTATACTAAGCATGCCAAATCCGGCCCAAACAACCTAGGACAGACCTAGAACATGGAAAAATATGCACAAAATCTTCACAAGACTAAGCCTAAAACATGCTCCAACAAGGGCTAACAACCTAAGGCACATTGAGGCAATAACATGGCATTACATGGTAGGTATGCTAAGCATGTATGGTGTACCAAAACCAACAAAAATCAGAGGTATAATATGACATATTAAGCACAAAAAACAGCCAAGGCATGGTCAACATGAAGCTTAGCTAAGTGCTCCCTCAAGAGGCCAAAAAATGGTCCTTTTCAAGGACAACAAAGGGAGGGGGTGGCCCTCCCCTTTTGGAGACTTCAAGGCACCATCTCCACCACTGAAATCCCTCAAGATTTCAGTGGTGAAGAGGCCCAAACACCAAAGTCTCGAAACTTGCTCAAAATGGCTCAAAATGGGTCCTTTCAAGGCCTAAGAGGGGCCAAACACCCTCAAACCACAAAACACTCTTAATAAACAATCAAGAGGGCTAAAAAATAGAACTTTTTATGTTATACACTAAGCTCAAAAATGATTTTAAGATAGGTAGAAATAAGGTGCAAAAATGGGGAATAAAGGGGTGAGATTCTTACCCTTGAAGACCTCTTCAACAATGATGCTCCAATGGCCTTCCTTGGCTTCAATCCAACACCAAAACACCAAAATCAGCCCCTTAGAACCTCAAGAGCCAAAAAAAGGTGAAACACTAGGTGTTTGTGTGCAATAGTAAAACACAAAACACCTAGAACACAAAGAGAGAAAAAGAGAGATAGGATATGTATGGATCCTAACCCTAAAAACCAGAGCTTCTCTCTGTGTTTTTTGTCTCTAAAATGTCTAAAGTCTCCAACCTTTGCAACAAGAGAGAGCCCCTCTCTTTATAGAACTTCTTGTCTTGTAAAGCTTACAAGACAAGCTTCATAAGAGGGAGATCCCTCCATACACGTGTATGGAGGGGAGCAAAAAGCAAGACAACTGTCTTAAAATATCTGCAAAAGCAGATGCACAGTAGTCGGCCGGCCAAAGATGCCATTTTGGCAAAAAAGAGTGCCGACCGGCACTAAATAGTGCTGACCGGCAACAAATAGTGCCGGCCGGCAATATACATTGCCGGTGGCAGCAAAAACCAGCCGGTGGCCTCTAGCCACTGCCGGTGGTGTATGGGGATGCCTCACAAGGCATTCCCTGCCCTTCTAAGGCAAAATGCAAGTGTTTGGTGCAAAACCAGACATTAAACGGTCGAGTTCGGAGATCCTGAGGCAAGGCGCGTAGCCGAGACCTCCGAGAACTCCAAACGAACACAAACATGGATAATCACCGAGTGTTCCAAGCGGTGACGTCCGAGTCTTAAGGACGGTCAAAAATGGGGTGTCTACAGTTGCCCCTCTTTGACAGAACTCGAAAGTCATAACAATGACGGGAGTGAATGTCAAAGCCCAGAGACGACCCATTTTTGACAAGGCCGAAGACTCAGACAAACATGCAAGACAAATAAGATATGCGCCCGAAGGCAGGGGCAAAATGCAAGACAATGCACGAAGCCGAGCATAACTTATGATCATGCAAAGAAAGCTGTAATGAAGCATACATGCGACAGTTTTAAGCTAGCATACACCAAACTACACTACAATGTAGAAAGGATGTAAGAGAATTATGTAATTCTCAATACGTCTCATTCGGAGGATACAATACCTGTGCGGCTCGTCTGGTTGCACCAGCCTCAAATGAACCGTACATACAATATCGTGTCTGCAAAGAAAACAAACTTAACAGGTAAAATATTGTTAACAACATGCATAGTAGTGTACTCGAAATGCGTGACGGCCCAAAGCAAGTGGGAAGTATAACAATGCCGTGAAAATACAGATATGTAAGTGGGGCATGCGGTCTACGCAGGCAACAAAATTGGTCATAAGCATGCGGTCTACGCAGGGGTAATGAAATTAACAAATATGCGGTCTACGCAATCAAAACATGCGGTCTACGCAGGTAATGATATTAACAAATATGCGGCTACACAATCAAAACATGCGGTCTACGCAGGTAATGAAATTCCGAACAATTATGCGGTCTACGCAAGCAATACATGCGGTCTACGCAAGCAATACATGCGGTCTACGCAGGTAATGAAATTGAACAATTATACGGTCTACGCAAGCAAAACATGCGGTCTACGCAAGTAAATGTAATTGAACAATAATGCGGTCTACGCAAGTAATGAAATTGAACAATGATGCGGTCTACGCAAACAAAACATGGGGTCTACGCAGGTAATGAAATTGAACAATGATGCGGTCTACGCAAACAAAACATGCGGTCTACGCAAGTAATGGAATTGAACAATAATGCGGTCTACGCAAACAAAACATGCGGTCTACGCAAGTAATGAAATTGAACAATAATGCGGTCTACGCAAACAAAACATGCGGTCTACGCAAGTAATGAATTTGAACAAACATGCGGTCTACGCAAATAAAACATGCGGTCTATGCAAGTAATGAATTTGAACAATTATGCGGTCTACGCAAACAAAACATGCGGTCCACGCAAGTAATGAAATTGAACAATAATGCGGTCTACGCAAGCAATACATGCGGTCTACGCAAGTAGTGAAATTGAACAATGATGCGGTCTACGCAAACAAAACATGCGGTCCACGCAAGCAATACATGCGGTTTACGCAGGTAATGAAATTGAACAATAATGCGGTCTACGCAAATAAAACATGCGGTCTACGCAAGTAATGAATTTGAACAATTATGCGGTCTACGCAAGCAAAACATGCGGTCCATGCAAGTAATGAAATTGAACAATAATGCGGTCTACGCAAACAAAACATGCGGTCTACGCAAGTAGTGAAATTGAACAATGATGCGGTCTACGCTAACAAAACATGCGGTCCACGCAAGCAATACATGCGGTCTACGCAGGTAATGAAATTGAACAATAATGCGGTCTACGCAAGCAAATCATGTGGTCTACGCAAGTAATGAAATTGAACAATGATGCGGTCTACGCAAACAAAACATGCGGTCCACGCAAGCAATACATGCGGTCTACGCAGGTAATGAAATTGAACAATAATGCGGTCTACGCAAACAAATCATGCGGTCCACGTAGGTAAATGTAATTGAACAATAATGCGATCTACGCAAGTAATGAAATTGATTACAAACATGCGGTCTACGCAGGTAATGTAATTAACATGCGGTCTACGCAAGTAAAGAAAATGATTACGAACATGCGGTCTACGCAGGTAATGTAATTAACATGCGGTCTACGCAAGTAATAAAATTGATTACAAACATGCGGTCTACGCAGGTAATGTAATTAACATGCGGTCTACGCAAGTAATAAAATTGATTACAAGCATGCGGTCTACGCAAGTAAAGAAAGTGATTACAAACATGCAGTCTACGCAGGTAAAGAAAGTGATTACAAACATGCGGTCTATGCAGGTAATGTAATTAACATGCGGTCTACGCAAGTAATAAAATTGATTACAAACATGCGGTCTACGCAGGTAAAGAAAG
Source organism: Camellia sinensis (assembly GCF_055761805.1). Taxonomy (NCBI): domain Eukaryota; kingdom Viridiplantae; phylum Streptophyta; class Magnoliopsida; order Ericales; family Theaceae; genus Camellia; species Camellia sinensis. The sequence continues at coordinate 100,785,492 of NC_138972.1, forward strand.
TGATTACAAACATGCGGTCTACGCAGGTAATGAAATTGAACAATTATGCGGTCTACGCAAGCAATACATGCGGTCTACGCAAGTAGTGAAATTGAACAATGATGCGGTCTACGCAAACAAAACATGCGGTCCACGCAAGCAATACATGCGGTCTATGCAGGTAATGAATTTGAACAAACATGCGGTCTACGCAAATAAAACATGCGGTCTACGCAAGTAATGAATTTGAACAATTATGCGGTCTACGCAAACAAAATATGCGGTCCACGCAAGTAATGAAATTGAACAATAATGCGGTCTACGCAAGCAATACATGCGGTCTACACAAGTAGTGAAATTGATTACAAACATGCGGTCTACGTAGGTAATGTAATTAACATGCGGTCTACGCAAGTAACAAAATTGATTACAAACATGCGGTCTACGCAGGTAAAGAAATTAACATGCGGTCTACGCAAGTAATAAAATTGATTACAAACATGCGGTCTACGCAGGTAAAGAAAGTGATTACAAACATGCGGTCTACGCATGCAATGTAATTAACATGCATAACATGCAAAGTGGATGCGAGACAATGCAAGTCGCAAGGAATGTAAGACAATGCAAACGAGGCACACAGGCCAATGCAAATGAGGCACGCATGCCGATGCAAATGAGGCAAATGAGACATGCATGCCTCATACAATGCAAAATGATGCCCAGTGCGACACGTGTGCCACACGGAATGTAAAACGATGCTAAGTGTGACATGCATGCCACACGGAATGTAAAACGATGTGAAGTGTGACACGCATGCCACACAGAATGTAGAATGATGCTAAGTGTGACACGCATGCCACACCGAATGCGAATAGACTAAAATGCGTAACAACGCACGTGTTTCGAAATGCATGACAATGCAAGGGAAGGGAATGCACGACAACGCGAACGATGCGCGAGGCGACGTATGTATTTGAAATGCGTGACAATGCTTGTAATAAAAATGCAATGACAATGCATGAGAGATGTGTATGACAATGCAAGGGGTGCGTGTTACAACGCATGTAGTATGTGCATAACAATGCAACTGTGAGGCGCGTAATAGCGCAATGTAATGCACCGAGATAGTGCGAGGAACATGTGCAACACACACGGGGTAACTTTTGGATCTTGACTAAGGCAAACAGGATACCAAAGGATACAACATTGCATGAGTTGGAGTGCTACGCACGGTAGACGCGGTCCGAAGTCAAAACGGAGGCCGGTTGAGCGTCGGAGATGCACTTTCTTGCACTTTCTTGAGCTATGAAGACCAAAAATTTCTCACATGGCCTGAAAAAGGTTGTGAGAACACCACCGGCCGAGAGGGGAGGCCACCGGCTGTCCACCGACTGTAAAATAACTCCATCGGCACAAAATATTGCCGGCCGGAACAAAACATTGCCGACCGGCAAAAAGTTGCTGAGTCGGGGCAGATTCGACATTTCACCTTGGGTGTTTTAAAATAGGGTTTCAAACCCTATTTGCTCACTTTCTCTTCCACCGAAAACTCTCACTTTCTCTCTCTAGAGCATTTTTCCCTCCTTTTTCGCCCGTGTCTTCGTGTTCTACACCCGTTTTGTCGTTGGATTCGCGATTTTCTTCGCGTTTCGGACATTTTCAACCGAACAAAACTTTGTTTCGGTGCCTCGTTTGGCGTTCCCACCTTTTTGGGGTTTGTTCCCCTCGCTTTCCTCTTGATTTCCATGCCTTTTCACATTCCGGCCTTCCCGGCCATTTTCGACCTTCTCGGGAGTTGACCTTTCGGTTGACTCTTCGTATTCTAGCCCAGTTTCCTTCCTCCGGCTATTTTCTCACCATTCCTGACATGGCGGACGACATTCCACGCGGCGGGACTCCCCCGGATCACGAGATGGATCCTGGGGTCGAGCTTCTACCTTTGAGCGAGCGCCCATTCGACCCGGCGACCTACCGGCCGGCGATCCATGTTCTGCCCCCCGACAGACTCCGCCAGTTTCAGAGCTTCGAGAGGCACGTGCCATCCGAGCTATTGCTGCGCGAGCCTACCTCCCACTTGTCCTTCGGCGTTTCCGAGGTAACTCTCTTTCCTCTACTTTACTTTCTGCAATGTAGGGCACAAAAACTGTCGTAGCTTATTTATGCTCTTTAACTGCTTTAGCTGATACGCCGTATACCGTAGTTGACTGTAAACATACACACAACTGATATCTGCTTGAAACTGACACATGCACACACACTGCACTGGCCCTGAATCACTCAAACACACGGCGCACACTGTATACATACTGGTACCCAGCATTTGCTTGAATCTGTCAAACTTGCACTCATGCTATATCTGTTCTGAACTACCCAAGCACGCTGACTCATCACACGTTGTAGTTCACTGTAAGCACACCGGCACCCGGTATTTGTTCAAATCTGTCAAACTTGCACGCATGCTATACTTGTATACTTCTTAGAACTTCATTTTGAATGTTGTCTTGCAATTGTTATTTTCTGTTTACAGGAGGATTCCCATACCATCCGCAGGTATGGGAACACTGGCGCTCGGGAGTGGTACAACGAGCTCCCTGACGCGGTCCGTCGCATAGTGGACCGGGCGGGCTTCGGCGCCTTCTGCCGAGGGCTCTCGCGACTCACTACTTGCAGACCTCTACTTTCCGCTTTGGCGGAGAGGTGGTGGGACACCACCGATTCATTTCACTTCTCCATAGCAGGGGACATGATGATGACCCCTTATGATTTCTCAATGCTCACAGGCATCGGGGTAGGGGGTGATCCGATCCCCTTTGATATTGATATGGACGAGTGGACCGCCGCTCAGGTCCATCTGTTGGGGGAGGCCCCACCTCTCATTCACCCAGGTTTTGTGTGGTACTCCTAGTTCGAGGTACAGTTTAGGGTCCAGCCTACTCTCGTTGATGCAGCTCCGATGACCCCGGAGGCCGAGGAGAGGTACGCCCGTGACTTCCTCATGTTCTTATTCGGGATGACCATCTTCGCCGACCGGGCGAACACCGTGCCTCTCTGCCTTCTCAGTGCACTGGTGGACGTCCGGGACATTTTGCACTACGACTGGGGTGGCGCCGCTCTGGCCACCCTCTATGGATACATGAGCTCAGCTTCCCGCGGCAGCAGCCAGTTGCTCGGAGGCTATTGGCGGGCTTGGGAGGTACATTTCTTCTCCGCTTTTCATTTCTGCTTTTCTATCTTTTCTGTACTCTGTACACTGTACACACTATAGTCTGCTTTATACTTGCTGTATACTGTACACACGGTACACACATACATTCTGCTTTACACTGATTGTATACTGTACACACGGCACACACATACACAATACACTGCACAACACACGGCTCTGCCATTTCTGCTTTATTCTGTATTCTGCTTTATCTGATAAATGCACTGGTATTTACCTTGCAGTTGTGGGTTTACGCCTACTTTCCTAGGCTCGCTCCCGTACCAGTCACAGAGACTCCTCTGGTCGTCCCCTTTTCACGCCGCTTTGACGGGAGATGCACCCGGCGACCACGAGAGACATTCGGCTTCTTCCGCCGATATTTCGACACCATTACCCCCGCCGAGGTATGTTTTACTTGCAGTTTATTTAAGCTTCGCCTTTCCACTGTATATTTCAAAAACAGTAAATAACACACTGTATGTCATTTTTAGATCACTTGGCAGCCGTGGGCTCCGTTGCCGGCGGCGACGCGGGACCAGTTTGCCGGTACGGATGAGACCTCACATTTCCGGATCTTGCTGGAGGGCCCAGTCTGTCGGGCTTGGTACCTGGGGGAGCGTTTCCTACGCCAGACCCTAGGGTTACCTGAGCAGATAGTCCCGGTTCACCCTCTTGCGGATATGAGGGAGACCGAGGGGCTCACGACCGAGAAGATGGACGATTTCACTATTGGCTGGGAGAAGGCCCGCTTCAGAGGCATCGGCGACTACCGGGAGTACGTGCAGACGTACCTGATGCGACCTCTGAGCGGGGGCCGTCGAGCGGAGGGAGCCAGGCCCGTGGCGCCAGCGGCTGGGGCAGCAGCGGGAGCTTCGAGGAGGGCCTGAGTCCGTGGCAGAGGCGGAACCCAGGGAGGACGGGGGGCTCGCTGGCCCGCCCTGCCTGCTGTACTGACTTTTCGGGGGCAGGGTGGGGCAACCTATCAGATCCCCTTCGCCCCTCCGCCAGCTGATCACGAGTTCGTCGGTGTCCCCGACTTGCCTCCGGTATGTATTACTGCATTTTTGTACAGTCATTTCATTTTAGTTTATTTGATATTCCACAGAATATTGATGCATCTGATATTTTTGCAGGCTTCTTCTGCGTACACCCAACAGTTATTGGAGATGAATGCCTCCATGATGGGGATGCTTCAGCGGACTTTTGACCTCCTGACCCTCTACAACATTCCGGTATGTTCTTCTGACACTGGCCTCAAACCATTCATACACTGCTTCACATAATCTGATGCACGGCACAACACCTGATATACTGATCTCACAGCGTCTGATACACTGCATACATCGCATTCTGCACTGTACCCTGCGCTGGTAAACTGCTCACGACATTCATACACTGTACTCATACACTGCATTCTGCACTGTTAAACTGCCCACGGCATACACACACTGTACTCATACACTGCATTCTGCACTGTTAAACTGTCCACAGTATACTGATGCATTTCCCTTTTGTGTACCTTTTCAGCCTCCTTTCCAGATTTCTATGGCAGGAGGTGCTCCAGCTGGACCTTCCGTCCCTGCTCGAGGGAGAGATGAGGAGGGCCGAGTATTCCCCCTCTCCACAGCGGGGCGCACTCATGTCGAGAGTAGCTCGCGAGCTCCAGTCCCGGATGATGATGATGACGAGGAGTCAGAGGCGGAGGTAGAGGCGGAGTCCGAGTCATCGGGGGAGGAGACCAGAGGCGGTTCTAGCTCGGGCTCTGACGACGATGCTGATGATGCTCCTGGACCTTCGTCTAGGAAGAGGACCAGGACCGACTGATGGCCCCTGGAGTCGCTTGACATTGGTTTTTGTTGTTTTTCTTCTTTCTTGTACTTTTCCTTTTTGATAGTCAGGATACTTTGTACTACCGCAGGCAGATTTTGTTTTCCTCAAAACTTTATACTTTGAAAGAGATTATGAAATGAACAAAATTTTTGCTTAAAAAGTGTTACATTTACATATCTCATGTATTGCATCACATTCCATCATGTTACACCTCAATGTAAATGAAATGGATTGGTTGTCTGAAAATTGAACACTTGCACTGTAATAATCAGATAACTAAACATCCAACAACAAAATAACCCAAGCAGCCCACTGCCTGATTCTGGACACACAGCCCTTACTCTGCCGGGGATTAATCTGCATACAGCCCATAGCACAGCATTCGGTTCATCCCGCACACAACAAACTTGAGTGAACGGCACAATCTGACAAGACGGAGCTCAAAGATGGAACCGGTTGGAGTTGAAACACGCTCAAATATAGAGAATGGCACCGCATTCTGGGTATAAACAATTCTGAAATTAAATGAGGGTTTTTCAAACCGGGGTATCGAGCCTACAACTGAACACAGCGGGGAGGACTTGAACAAAAAGGTACACAACCTAAACACAACGAGACATGCTCGGGAAAGACTTAAAACAAAGGTTGAGATAAACAAAACAAAAGACACGACATACAGACGTGTTAGCGAAGATGGGGGACCTCGGATCACGAGGAGCCAGTTTCTCTGGATATTGTTTCCCACCCTCTCTGATTTGTGATTCTCACACCACTCGACCCTCAAGCTCGGTTTTTCTCTCAAAACCCTTTTTCCTCACTTTTCTCTCAACTTACACCTCTCTATTCTTTATTCTCTTATTTTTCGTCCCTCCCCAGGGTGATTGATGGATAAATAGAAAGGTGTGGGTTCATGCTCAACACCGTTAGCTCACGGCTATTTCTTCTGGCTGGTAGAGTGCTCTTCTGGCAAGTACGTCGATGACGGGGGAAAGACAGAACGCCTGACTCAGCTGTGCCCCTAGTTCATCATTTTAACCATTCTTTTCGTTTTTGCTTTCTACTAAAACAGTTTTGATCAAAATGAGAGTCGGATTAACATACTTGTTCGATTTTTGATTTGAAAACCGTGCAAGTCAGGCTGTAAGCACTGAAAATTTTCCTTTTTGGGTCCAAGACAATGGTCCAGTTTTGGAAAGTGAAATAGTTTTCGAGAAAATAGTCAACCTCAGTAAAAATTTTCAAAAACTATTTTTCAAACAGTCAATGCTCAACGGGCATGGAACTTACTCTTTGAGATGCGCAACCTCGGATCGGAGGCAATGGAAAATTGCCCCTGGTTTGAATGGGGTGGATAGCAACGGAAAGTTGCCCCTGGTTTGAATGGCGGCTCACGATGGCTCGTGGCAACGGAAAGTTGCCCCTTGTTTGGATGATGCCGCAGCAGTCCGCAAACAGTCTTTATTGACGGTGGTCGAACTCTCGGACATAGAGATGACGAAGACGATCACAACAAATATATGGACACAGTCGCCTTGGAAGCGTTGGCGACTAGACTTTGGGATGAAATCGAAGCCATTGCATGGACTGAGACGCTATGAAAGCGTTGGGGGCTGGACTTCATGATGAAGTTGCCTACGTATCCCAAACATGGGAATCAAGCCTTACATAGTTCCGGTTAAGGTACACTCGAGTATTTTAACCTTCACTTTTTCAGGCTCTGACTTTTGGCAAGGTGCCCGATGTGGGTTTTCGACCTTGCGAGCTTCTTTTTATTTATTTTCTTTTGTTCTTTTCTTTTTCTTTTCTTTTCCGCATTTTTCTTTTCTTTTCTTTTCTTTTTTGTTTTTTTTTGCTTTCTTTTTGTATTTTTCTCTTGCTCTAACTTTTGCCTGGGTCGCCCTTCCGGGTTTTCGGCCCAGCGAGCCTCTCAAAGGGTAAAAGTGTAACAAGTCCATGCCAAATGGATTTTTTTTTTGAAATTGAAGTTTCTCTGTGTCTAGGAGAACGGCTGTTGCACTGATTTGTAGGAGACTCCGTCATGGTTGCTCCGCGAGCTCTTTCTGGTGAGATCTACTCGTTTTGATTCGGCTTTGATGCCTCCTGCTCGAGGGCTGCTTCTGATCCGGCCACACAGACCTTGCATGACGTTTAACCGTTGAACTTTCTGAACGGGTTCAAGGTTCGAAAACGAACGGTGTTGAATCTTGAGGCTGAAAGCGATCCTAGGCTGCGCAATCTCAAGAGCGATTCCACACAGGTCTTCACAGGGCCGCGTAAAACATTTGTTTTTGAAAGTTTTTAAGAAAGCGACAAATCGCTCGCGCCGAAGATAATGTGGAACCAATCTGGATCAAGCCAGGGTCTTTCTCAGTACTCACGCCGACAAGCATGATTTCACTCATTAAGGGCTTAGCACGCCTCTCTTTCTCTCAAAATGATCCAAAATTTTGCAAAACCCGAGGAATTCCTTCCTCTTCGTTTTCATCACCGCAGTGTTCAAAAGGGTTTTTTTTGAAAAACTTAGGTTAATGCAATGAGTTTGGCGCGCAGGAGAGCAGGCGAGATGTACTGTCAGCCCAATCAAATTCTCTGGCACTTATGCTGAAAGCAAGCATGAAAGTGAGATAGCAACAGCTGTTTCATTCAGATTTGTGGGTATAACTGGCCCCTCGACAGAAACAGACTCAAAAACAAAAACAAGTAATTACAAGACAAAACGGTGTTCGAGGCAACAACCCCGGAATCACCTGGTATTCTATACAAAGGGGACTGACTCGCTATAACAAGACATACCCTTAAGCAAAAAGACTGACTCAAGACAAAGAGACAGACTCAAAACAAAAAAGACTGACTCAATACCCAAGCCAGGGTTTACAAAGCTAGCGTTAACAGCCACTCAAAAATGCGTGCCAGACGCCACATTCAAAATACATCCAGATGCCACCCGCAGGTGGTTCATCGTCTGATTATATACTTGCAGTATCTGTGTCCTCAAAATCCAATAACTGGGTGGTAACGGACTTGGCTGCGGTGGGCGGGAGGATAACCTCATTATCAATCAAATCTTGGACCTCATGACGGAGGCGGAAGCAATTGTCGGTCGCATGGCCCGTCTGTTGGTGGTACGCGCAATACTGAGCAGCATCATGCGTAGCGGGGAGATTCTTCGGGAGAGGCCGAGGCTCCAAGGGTTTAAGGTGCCCTCTCTCGGCAAGGATCTGAAGTGTCTTAGACAAAGGCATGTAGAGAGCATGAAAGGTCCTGCGCCCCTGGGGCAGGTATTTTGGAGTCTGAGCGCTCTTACTAGCTGCACAGGCGAAAGGGTTGGCAGGCTCCACCTTAGCTTTCTGATCTTTCCCGGGTGCAGGGGTGGGAATAGGAGGAACTGTCTTGGCATGACGGGGCCTATCCCGATTTTCTGACTGGCTTAAACTACACTCAGGTGGAGTGGGGAAAGCATCCTCCACAGTTTTTGCCACAACTGCGGATATCTGTTGCTTGTTCATCCCCCCGGCTTTCAAAGCCTCGACTGCCCACAGCAGTTGTTCAATAGGATCGACATCTGCCTTCATTTTGTCTTTTCCTCTGGCCTCAGCCTGATCGGGGGTTTGAGTTGATGTTGATATGTCATTACCATAGCTGGAGGCCATCTCCGGTTGGCTAAGTTCGATCATAATTCGCCACAACAGCGGGGGCCCCTGGGGTACAAAACTCCTGGCATATGGTGCGGCTGAGGGTGAAACTGACATTCCGTAGGCGAGATCCGCCACAGACCTCTGGAGATCACCTATCATCCCCATCAGTTCGAATGTAGTAGGCTCGCGAGCCTGATATAACTGGGGAGCCCAACCCGGGTGCACAACAGGCGACCTAGGTGGATGTGACACATCAATGCTGGCCTCACCTTGCAGGGTGATCCCCTGCTCTAATGCTGTTGTCATAACTACGATCTCTTCTGAATTCTGCGTCATCATAAGCCTTGCCGCGGCAAGGGGGACACTGGCTATTCTGTACCGGCTCTTGGACACTCTGAACCTTGAAAGGAGAAACAAACAGCATTTCAGCCCAAACAAATCAAACACGGGTGTAGCTGAACAACTGTACTCTACTGCTGATCACTGTTCCCAGAAATCACTGTTCCCGAAAACTGAACCCTGATACCCACAGATAACTGATTCTCATAACTGACACTGATATTGGTATCCTCAGATCTAATACTCAAACTTGCAAACTGATATATACTTTCCTGTAGAGCAACACTCTAAAAGCACATAGCAGGTAAAGAGAGCCAAAACACCCCTATGTTGGGGTAGGGTTTCCCTGTCCTATTTTGTCAGGAGCTAGGGTTCCACTATGCACGCAGCAGTTTCAAACAACCTATAATCGGGTAAGCAGCCTGTCCTAACTTGGAATGGTCACTATGGATCCGAATATGCACTAGGTCGAATGGTCAAGAAGGGTGCCCCGGTAAAACCGGGGTTTGTGTTCCCATACTGTCAGAGCCCATAACCGGTCAGCCTTATGGTCATGCCTTGACAAGGCAAGCCTCCGACAAACCGTTCAAGAATGGCAGATGGCAAACACTGTGTTCCTAGGCGCACCAATGCACATGCAATGCAAAGAAACACATAAATGAAGTCAAAATGGGATATCACGAGTTCGAGTCAAGCTCTCTAAAATCCCCAGCAGAGTCGCCAGAAACCGTAGACGCGCCCGCGTGGGGAGCCTCGCTACAGTTCGGACTCGATTTGTTGTCACGGTTCTTAATCTTGAACCAAAGAGTCCAAATCCGGCAAATCGTTTTGAGAAACAGATTTTTGAAAAGAAGTGCCAAACATGGACTGCTTTGCCAGATACAGAGTCGCCACCTAAATATTTTTTAATGGGGAAATTTAGGAAACCCTAACTCGGTGCCGAAGGCCACATGTCCGTCATCACCGGAGTTGTCTCGGCTCGGGAGCTAGGGTACGATTGGGGAAGGTCAGCTATGAGCACCCCCTCTCGCCCGATCCTAAGACCGGCCTCTACTAAGCGTGATATCCGTTTTTGAAAACGTTATGTGTTCTTATTCCATTTATTAGCCTAGAATTACTATGTTATGCGCACAACAAACAAGTATAGACTAGATTGCCTAATTTGGAAATAAGCATTGCATATCCGTTTATCTTGGAAAAAAATGTTTTCGAATTTGCTACTCGCAAGTAGGCTAAAACACGGATTTCAACGAGTTATTCCAACTCAAGCAATCCAACCTTCACCCACAGGCAATCAAACAGTTTATCACATAAGCATCTAGCCACATGGTAAACATACTGTCATGGTAGCATTCACACGCATGCGATATGCTAAAGCATTAAAATACTTACATAGTACTCCGTGCCAAAACAAAGAACTCATTAGCAAACATGCATCATCCAAGTCCATGTTAAGTGCCTAATGCATCGCATACAAAATGTTGCTAGAATAGGCTCGGCTAACCTAAACATGGCATGTGAAATGCGATCAATTGATGCACGTATTCAATTTAGAATTGAAGTACAAATGTAGTTAGCATGATGTACCGAGCCCGGTGCATGCAAGACAAATGAATGAATGCACGCATGCATAGCATAAGGTATGCTAATTTAAACATGCCCTAATCTACCATCATAAGCAGGTAAATAAAAGGGAAGGAAGAAGTGGGGGTTGGAAGACATTCACACACTCACCCACACTTATTACAAATTTGCCCTCACTCAGAGGGACCAAATAAATAATACAAATTAATTAACTACGCAAGCTAATTAAATATTACAAATTGCCTAATTAATTAATAAACTAATTAAGCTAGGAAAACAGATAAACCGCCCCGGGGGAAAAGCTCGATGCAATGCATGCTCGGTCTTGCTTGGAAATGTATCGCCATGCATAGGCTGCCTCTGTTTTCCTTCCTTTACTCCTCTGGAGGCTGCCAAAACCTCAGGACTTCTTCCTTGGACATTGGGGAACACCACCGGCTCAATGGGATTGCCACCGGCAGTGAAATGTGGCCACCGGCCATTGGTGAAGCTATCGGCAGAGAAAGGATTGCCGGTCGGCACTAGAAATTGCCGGTCGGCAGAGTGTTCCTGCAAAATCTGCAATTGACAGCAACAGAGGGCAAGGCAAAGCATGGCAGCACAATTCAAGGCATATATGCACCAATCATGTCCCTTATCATGGTAATGACTCAAAAGGGCATGTGTCTCGATTCCCGGACCACCAATCACGCATTTCCATGCATGATGGCCCAAGGAGTCAAGTGTGCAACTTTCATGTCAAATGAAATGCAAACCAAACACACAAATCAAGGCCCAATTCCTATCACCAAGTCAAGGAACAAGGCATGCATGCAAGATGCAAGGTGACCTAAGCATGCGAGCTAAGGATGCAACATGGCATGGCAAGGCACTTGTGCAAGCATACAAGCATACATGTGGCAATAGAAACCGATGAAAAGATGGACTTATACATGATTTAGGTAGCTCTAATTAGGCCTAAAACAAGGGCCAAAGTGCTATAATATGAGGGACGAAATACATACACACATGCACATAATTGAGAGCCAACACTTAAGCACAAATGGGGCAACTCTCAAACACATTTGAAAGAAGGTAATCATGGACAATTAGCATGTAAAGTAAGCATTGAAAATCATGTTAAGATGGTGTCAAACCAAGCAACAAGATAGGCTAAACATTAGCATGCAAATGGTCCAAGTTCTTGAAGCAAGTCAAAGGGGCTTGAACCATGACCAAGCCAACCAAGCCTCACAAGGCTAAGGGGGCTTAGAATAGGTTCAAGGCAGACCTAGACCATGCAAAGGGGACCCCCTAGATGGCATCTAAGTGGCTCAAAATCAAAAGCATATGCAATGGCCAAAACATGGAGCATACTGCACAAGCGTCCAAAGCATTAAAGATGCGTCCAAGGTAAACATATAGGCTTGCAAATGGGACTGAAATGACATGGTGGATGATTCCAAATCACCAAATCAATGCAAACATGTCATGCTATACATTCATACGCTTAAGGCCAACAAGCCGGAATGCAAAGGGGCTATACTAAGCATGCCAAATCCAGCCCAAACAACCTAGGACAGACCTAGAACATGGCAAAATATGCACAAAATCCTCACAAGACAGCCTAAAACATGCTCCAACAAGGGCTAACAACCTAAGGCACATTGAGGCAATAACATGGCATTACATGGTAGGTATGCTAAGCATGTATGGTGTACCAAAACCAACAAAAATCAGAGGTATAATATGACATATTAAGCACAAAAAACAGCCAAGGCATGGTCAACATGAAGCTTAGCTAAGTGCTCCCTCAAGAGGCCAAAAAATGGTCCTTTTCAAGGACAACAAAGGGAGGGGGTGGCCCTCCCCTTTTGGAGACTTCAAGGCACCATCTCCACCACTGAAATCCCTCAAGATTTCAGTGGTGAAGAGGCCCAAACACCAAAGTCTCGAAACTTGCTCAAAATGGCTCAAAATGGGTCCTTTCAAGGCCTAAGAGGGGCCAAACACCCTCAAACCACAAAACACTCTTAATAAACAATCAAGAGGGCTAAAAAATAGAACTTTTTATGTTATACACTAAGCTCAAAAATGATTTTAAGATAGGTAGAAATAAGGTGCAAAAATGGGGAATAAAGGGGTGAGATTCTTACCCTTGAAGACCTCTTCAACAATGATGCTCCAATGGCCTTCCTTGGCTTCAATCCAACACCAAAACACCAAAATCAGCCCCTTAGAACCTCAAGAACCAAAAAAAGGTGAAACACTAGGTGTTTGTGTGCAATAGTAAGACACAAAACACCTAGAACACAAAGAGAGAAAAAGAGAGATAGGATATGTATGGATCCTAACCCTAAAAACCAGAGCTTCTCTCTGTGTTTTTTGTCTCTAAAATGTCTAAAGTCTCCAACCTTTGCAACAAGAGAGAGCCCCTCTCTTTATAGAACTTCTTGTCTTGTAAAGCTTACAAGACAAGCTTCATAAGAGGGAGATCCCTCCATACACGTGTATGGAGGGGAGCAAAAAACAAGACAGCTGTCTTAAAATATCTGCAAAAGAAGATGCACAGTGCCGACCGGCACTAAATAGTGCTGACCGGCAACATACATTGTCGGTGGCAGCAAAAACCAGCCGGTGGCCTCTAGCCACTGCCGGTGGTGTATAGGGATGCCTCACAAGGCATTCCCTGCCCTTCCAAGGCAAAATGCAAGTGTTTGGTGCAAAATCAGACATTAAACGGTCGAGTTCGGAGATCCTGAGGCAAGGCGCGTAGCCGAGACCTCCGGGAACTCCAAACGAACACAAACATGGATAATCACCGAGTGTTCCAAGCGGTGACATCCGAGTCTTGAGGACGGTCAAAAATGGGATGTCTACACCTTCTAAGGCCAAAATAAAGTCTCCGGATTCGAGACCCCTTTTGGTGCATGACACCTTAGGGCCGATTAAGTCTCCGGATTCGGAGCCCCCTTTTGGTGCATGACACCTTAGGGCCGATTAAGACTCCGAATTCGGAGTGCCCCTCGTGGACATCATGATTGGCCAAATTAAAGTCTCCGGATTCGGAGCCCCTTTTGGTGCATGACACCTTAGGGCCGATTAAGTCTCCGGATTCGGAGCGCCCTTCGTCGATATCACGATTGGCCAAAATAAAGTCTCCAGATTCGGAGCCCCCTTTTGGTGCATGACACCTAAGGGCTGATTAAGTCTACGGATTCGGAGCGCCCTTCATGGATATCACGATTGGCCAAAATAAAGTCTCCGGATTCGGAGCCCCCTTTTGGTGCATGACACCTTAGGGCCGATTAAGACTCCGGATTCGAAGCGCCCTTCATGGATATCACGATTGGCCAAAATAAAGTCTCCAGATTCGAAGCCCCCTTTTGGTGCATGACACCTTAGGGCCGATTAAGTCTCCGGATTCGGAGCGCCCTTCGTCGATATCACGATTGGCCAAAATAAAGTCTCCAGATTTGGAGCCCCTTTTGGTGCATGACACCTTAGGGCCGATTAAGTCTCCGGATTCGGAGCGCCCTTCGTAGATATCACGATTGGCCAAATTAAAGTCTTCGGATTCGATGCCCCCTTTTGGTGCATGACACCTTAGGGCCGATTAAGACTCCGGATTTAGAGCGCCCTTCATGGATATCACGATTGGCCAAATTAAAGTCTCCGGATTCAGCCTCCCTTTCGGCGAATGACATCTTAGGGCCGATTAGGACTCTGAATTCGGAGCCTTTGTGAGGGATTCATTCGGACCACTTCACTGGCCGAATCAATATTCACTGAGAATTGTTCTTAATTCGAGCCGGTCAATGCATGTTTAAACATTTGCACCATGCAACACAAAACTTGCCAGTAAGTTGAAATAATACGTTTAATTAAGCACATAACATTTCAAGACCAAATACGAACATTGAAAATAAAAGAAATTCTATTTGTTCGGCGCGAAGTCTGTTCTCGCGTTCCAAAGTCTATTTATTCGGCACCCTTATCGTCGCTCTTCTCAATTTCGAAATGGGAATAGGGTAAGTAGTGACGATGATACAGGGGCGAAGTTGAATCAATGCCCACGGCTTCGAGAGCTTTCTCGGTTTGAAGGGCCTTGATCCAGCTGTGCTTGAATCCACGATTTTCACATCGGCAGACATCCTCGACAAGGTCTCATTTGATGTTCTCTATCCCGACCTTCAGGCCGTCCTGAAACCCCTTTTCATAACCCGAGGTTCGTTGGGTCATTCTCTCCTCAACGACCAATTTAGATTGACCGGCCGCCACCGACGCGCTCGTTTGAACATTCTTCAGCTCCCGAAGCTCACCTCAGCCTTTTTCGCGCGAATCTACAGACTGCGATTCCTTTCGTCCTTTTTCTCACTCTCACGTCGCGCTTCCCGCAGACGCATGCCGACTTCGTAAACAGTATATAGTCCTTTCACGGCCCCATGTATGCCGTCTCAAAATACTTCAAAATCTTGACGTTCGACCATCGATTGTTGGACTTACGGCCGGAAGATCTGTCGAGCGAACTTGACTGCCACACCTGGGTCTTTAATGATAGAATCTGCCTCCGTCATTAGTCTATTCCTCAGAAAAACCGCACAACTTAACGGTCGTGGCGTCGTATCGGGCTTGATTCTCGGTCGTAGGCGCGGAGAATTTCCCCGTTGTTGCCTGTCCTTTTTAGGGCGTTCTGCTTCGACGACTACGGGGCTGCTGTGTTTCCCGATCGTTGGACGTCCTTCTTCCCGTACACATAGGCTCGCTACTGAGACTCATTGCAGCGTGTAATTCAACCAATTTTCGTCCCTCCCAAGTTGCCTGAATGGAAATAAGTAGGGACTCTGGCGTGCACCCGCCCAATTTATCCTTCAATGTATGCAGCTCTCCCGAGGCAACGTCAGTAATCCCAAACGTCAAAAGACGGATGACAATTGTCCAGCCCACGAGTTAAGCCCCTGGCTAAGGCAAGGGCAGATTTACTAATCTGGTCCGACATGTTTTCAAGCGCAAGAGCCGATTAATCTGTGCCTCAGCCAGCCCATGAGTTAGGCCCATTCGGCTTCCCAAGCTCACGCCCTGGCTAAGGCAAGGGTAGATTTACTAATCTGGTCGGCCATGTTTTCAAGCGCAAGCGCCGATCAATCTGTGCCTCAGCCAGCCCACGAGTTAGGCCCATTCGACTTCCCAAGCTCGTGCCCTGGCTAAGGCAAGGGCAGATTTACTAATCTGGTCCGCCATGTTTTCAAGCGCAAACGCCGATCAATCTGTGTCTTAGCCGGCCCACGAGTTAGGCCTATTCGGCTTCCCAAGCTCGCTCCCTGGCTAAGGTAAGGGCAGATTCACTAATCTGGTCGGCCATGTTTTCAAGCGCAAGCGCCGATCAATCTGTGCCTCAGCCAGCCCATGAGTTAGGCCCATTCAGCTTCCTAAGATTCGGCTTCCCAAACTCGCGCCCTGGCTAAGGCAAGGGCAGATTTACTAATCTGGTCGGCCATGTTTTCAAGCGCAAGCGCCGATCAATCTATGCCTCAGCCAGCCCACGAGTTAGGCCCATTCGGCTTCCCAAGCTCGCGCCCTGGCTAAGGCAAAGGCAGATTTACTTATTTGGTCCGTCATGTTTTCAAGCGCAAGCGCCGATTAATCTGTGCCTCAGCCGGCCCACGAGTTAGGCCCATTCGGCTTCCCAAGCTCGCGCCCTGGCTAAAGCAAGGGCAGATTTACTAATCTGGTCGGCCATGTTTTCAGGCGCAAGCGCCGATCAATCTGTGCCTCAGCCAACCCACGAGTTAGGCCCATTCGGCTTCGCAAGCTCGCGCCCTGGCTAAGGCAAGGGCAGATTTACTAATCTGGTCAGCCAAATACCTAAGCTAAGCAGCCGATCTAACCATAATCGAAAGCAATATCATTCATCAACAACATTTTCCTTAGCAAGTTGAGCACAACTCATGAAATTTTATATACGTAAATTACTAAACAAAAAGCTACAAACCCACATGAAAATGCCTAGCAAAAAACAATGACTGTAGCAACACATGAAAAATACCAAATTAAAAACTGTAAAAATACATTCGACATCCTAAAAACTATGTTGGTCGCCCAGATCAGTCATCGAAATCAGACTCCAATGGCTCAACATCCACTTGCTCATATGGTATTGGCATAATCAATGAAACTTTAGCAGCAGCAAGGGCTTTGTGCCAGCCATGTTTGAATCCCAGATTTTCAAACTTGGGGACTTGGTCCAAATACTCGGCGAGTCCAGCATTTTTCCCGGCCTCGAATACTTTGGAAGCCTCCGAGTCAGCTGTTTCCTTCGCCGCCTTCATTTCAGCCAACTCAGCCTCCAGTTTGGAGACCGCCTTTTGGGCCAATTTGAGCGCATTTTCGCTCGCGTCTGCCTCATTCTCGGCATCTGATCTCAATTGATCCGCGCTACGAGCCCTCTCCACCTCAGCCTCGGCCCTTGAGGCTTCCTTGTTCGCCCTCAAAGCTTCGACCTCGGCCCTTCTTCTTTGGCCCTCAACTTTCTTGCGTAAACGACCAATCTGTTTGACGACGTCGCGATGGCAACGGCCCATATCGGCTATCCTTCTGACGGTCTACAAAATAAGAATTTAAAACCATAACTTCAACAGTATTTGGATTAAGTGAAGCAAAGTCCGAATATGTACCAAAAGTGCCGATTGGGCGGCTAGTGCTGTCGCATTCAGATCTGGTTCCACCCGGAATGCCTCCCTGTCAGACGGCAACGATATGGACGTAGCCAAGCTAAATGCAACTTCTGGATCTTTAAGCACCGAAGCATCAGAAGAAACCGGCATGTTTTTCATCATCAATTGAATGACAAAAGGAACGATAACATTCGATCCCTCTAATCGAGGACGTTTGCCACTTTGTTCTTCTGAGCCGGCCTCAAACTCAGCAGGGCGTTTCTCTGCCTCTTCCTCAACTTCTTAGCCGGCCTGCATGATCAAAGTAGATTCGGCATTCCGATTTTTTGCCGTCTCCACCTCAATAATACACAAGGACTCTGATTCGCTAACAGGCAGGGAGAGTTAAGATTCGGTTGTGGGTGGTACTTCAGACGGAAGGGCCTCCGTTCTTCGCCGCACGGCCAACCTTTCTGCATTCGCCTTCCTAGCAAGTTTTGTCAGGCTTAACCCGGCCATGTCTTCGGGACCTGCGGCGGGAAGATCCTCTAAGCCGTGAAAAATGCCGTCAAGTGAAAGATCCCCTCGGCCCGAAGTGGATGGAGGATCGGCCGAATTCAATACCTCGTCAAACTCGGTTTCGTACTAATCTGATTCGATAACATTAGTTACATCCCGCTCCGAATCAGACCCTTCAAAACCAACCTACCTCAAGTTTTTGAAGTCGGACAAAATAAGAGCGATAAGAGAATTTTCACCCTCCGGAACCGAGGTATTTTCTGCCGCCGAGAAGGTCGTATATGTTGGCTCGTAATGAAGCAGAACGTGGGCTGCCCTCCCTAGTTTCTGAAGACTTCAACGGCCGAAATACTTGAGCGCGACTTTGATATCCGAAAGAACGGCGTCGTCAGTTGAAGACAGGACTTTCTTCAAATCGTTCCCTGCACAAGCCAAGCCGTAACATTTCAAAGAAGAGGCTTTACAACAAAAATGAACAAATAATAAAAATGAGAAGGCAATCGGCCACCTGGCTTGCCTCTCCGTCTAGGAATAGGGTTGATGTGATCCTCCCCTTCGCCAAATTTCCAGTTACCCTGGACAACGACCATAACATCATCAACTCGTTTGCCAGAACTGGAAAGCATAGTAATTAGCTGATGGTCGATATCCTTGGCCCTAAGGAAGAAACGCCCGTGCTGACCAGAAGACTTAGCCAAGGCATAGCAATGCTGGATGGCTGGAATGCCAAGGTTAATTCTAAGGTGACGGTTGAGCGCTATAACCCCCATTATAATTCTAAAGAAATTCACATTGAATTGGGAAGGGATTAAACCCCAATGGCGAAGCACAGCCATAAGAAACGGGTGAAGGGGAAAACGGACTCCACCCTCTGCGATTGACAAAAGAGGAAAGACAATCGTGGTTTTGTCCTCCCTCTCCATATCAAGAATGCCGTCTGCCACAAACGACAGACGAACATCTTCAGGAATGGAGAAATGGCATTTAAAGCCAGCAATTCGATCTAACGAGAGAAGGTCTTATAAATGTTTCGCCATACCCTACAGTTTATAAGAATATGCCAAGGAAGGAATAAACCAGAAAGAGTCTTCAAAGCAAGGAAGAAGAGAACTTATAAAGGACGAAGAGGATATCAGAGAAGAGAGTTGCATGGACGATTCAAAAGGCAATCCAGCGACGAGCGTCATAAAATACATACTCAAAAGGATGTCAAAATTTTAAATCGCAATAAATAGACACGTACGAGGGGGCGGGAAGTCGACACGACAACCGAAAGGAGTGCGCTTAGATATCCGCATGAGGATGAGGCCAACTGCCGAATTTTGGCTCTGATTTTTCGAAATTCGGAACCAAGCACTCCAACCAACTGTTGTTGGTAAAGTGGCTTGGGGGGCAATTGTGGGAGCCGAATAAATAGAAGAGTCGGAAGGTGCGTACCCCAGAAATCAAATATTATTCGGCCTCATACTGCGTGACTAGGATGCCGAATACGTTAGGAAGGCCGAATAGCCAGAGATCAGTAGCTCCGAATAAATAAAAAGGAAATGGGATAAAAGTAGGCTCAGGCCCCGAGGCCTAAAAAGCAAGTATAAATACAAGAACCACAGATTTAGAAAGGTATGTAAGAATCACTTTTTCCTTAACTTAGAAGACAAGCTATTTTGAGTACAAGAACTGACTTGTCCTTCGGAGTGCTAATTCCGACACCCCCGACTGGAGTGTTTGTGTCTTTTCAGGTGACTAGCTGAGGATCACTAGCGTCTCCCAGGATCTGAAGAGTATTTCTAAAACCACTTCTAGACAGAGATCGACCTACTGTGCTGAAAGTGAGCAAGCTTGAAAAGCTCATTAAACAAGCTCAGAGTGTAAATTCGATCCTAGATATTGAAGACAGCTATACCGATGCAGCGGTGACCTTGCCAGATAGGTTTAAAATGCTGCATATAGATCGCTTTGATGGCTCGGGTGATCCCATGGTGCACTTGCGACTATTTTCAAACATTCTACAGAAGATGGGCCTAACTAGACTGCAAAAGTTATCCCTCTTCGACCAGACCTTGTTAGGTATCATGGCCATTTGGTATGCAAAACTCGACGATTCTGTTAAGAGGAGCTGGGAAGAGATAGCTAAGGCCTTTATTGCTCAATACTCCTACAACACTCAAATCAAGGTCACAACTCGTGATCTCGAAGCAACTTGCCAAGAGCCGAAGGAGAGCTTCTCCGATTTCGTCACTCGATGGAGGGCCAAGGCCTCCATAATGACCATCTGGCCAGCCGAAAAGGACCAAATCAGAATGGTCGTTCGTAATCTGCAACCAACGCTGCTACAGAAGATGATAGTCTTACCTCTGCCTACATTTGCTGACCTCCATGAAATAGGGGTACAAATAGAGGATGCAATGAAACAGGGTCTGATAGACCATGAGAAAAAGCAGCCCAAGAGGGCTTTTACACGCAGTTCCAATGTGGCTACGAGTAATAATGCAGCTGCAAGGTCTTCTGATGTTGGTATGGTCACCACCACACCGAAAACTACCACTCCCTTTGCTGGGTACATCCGAAACCACCTCACAACCTGCAAAGCACCAACCCCGAGGCCAGAGGGTTTTCACCCCACTCTACATGTCTCTATCTGCAGCCTTGAGGGTCCTGATTAAAAAATGGCATCTGAAGCACCTAGAACTGCGCCCATTGCCTAATCATCTCCCTCCTACACACAACTCAGCCAAATACTGCGCCTTCCATCAATAGCATGGTCATGACACCGACCTATGCTTTAGATTGCGTCATGAGATTCAAGATCTCATTGTTAATAAAGGGATAGTGCCTTTTCAAATGCCTAACGTCACTACAAATCCCCTCCTACCACATAACCAACCCCCACCACCCAAGCAAGTAAATCTTATCCAAACACTGGCCGTCCCTTACGACCCCAGTATATACATCACTCCCTCCCACCTACCTAAGTCGGCACTGTTCATCCCAGAAAGCACAAACTTGTGCATGATGAGCGCATCCATATCCCAACCAAAACCTGTGGTGGTGACTGTGGAAGAGGAAGGCGGGGTAACCTTGGTGGAGAATGGAAATGTCAGTTCAATGCCTAAAGGCTCCATGGACTCATCTGAAGAGGAATACAACCCTTGCCGCTACATTGCGCCAACCAATCAAGCCAAACTAAAGCTGGAATTGACGACGAGAATGGAGGTTAATGTAGTCTGGGAGAACGGACCAAGCTAGGGACTGGATGACTTAGCCGATCTCGATGAGGATATCAGTAACCTGTTGTTCTTTGATGAACAAGATCTAGGGAGTGTACAGATCGACTGGTTTGATATGAATAGATCAACGAATAATACGGGGTGTCTCAGTGATAAACCGGATGTCGATGAGGGGTCTCAACCAAAGCAAGAACATCTAGAAACAGGAACTGCTGCAACGGCCGGAATGGTCGACGACAAGGGAAAGTTGCTGGAGAGCACCTGTTCTAGGAATTTTGTTAAGAAATTGAGTGGCGTTAGTACAGCCGATACAGAACAGGAGGTCACGCTGAAGCGGTTTGAACAGGAAAGAAATGAGAATGATCAGAAGGCTAGAAAAGCCAAAGGCCCTACGGGGACTAACTGTGATGTGGATGCGGGAGTGCTTACAATGGAACCGGACAGTTGCTTATTGGTTACAGGAGGAATGTAGTGGGAAGATGATGACTTGCATCTTGCCCACACTGATGAAGATTGGGGACAAAATTTGCTAGATGATACCTGGTATTCCAAGGAAGTGGGTCACATGACTCGAAGCGGGCGGTATTTCAAGCCCCTACACTGAGACCAACCAGAAGCATCTGGAAAAGAGGCAAAAAAGTAGAAGAAGAAGCTGTACTGAAGCAGCTAAAGAAGATTCAAGCAGACATATCCATCTGGGGGTTGCTCATGGCTTCACGGGTACATAGACAAGTCGTCCTATCAACAATGGATAAGGCTAAGCTCTCTATCGACACAACCCCTGAGCAATTAGTGGGACTGGTTTTCCCAGGAGGCACTTCATCGACTTTGACCTTTATGGATAAGGAATTGCCGCTTAAGGGCTCTGAGCATAACAAACCGCTATACATCTCAGTTGAATGCAGAGAAAAGTGGATATCGGTTGCCTTGGTTGATACTAGGTCTGCAATTAATGTGTGTCCATCACGCACGGCCTATGCTATTGGCTTGAAGCCAGCAGACTTTGTACCAATGGCCCAGGTGATTCGGGCTTATGACAATACAAGTCGGGAAGTGATGGGGACAGTTCGGATCAGAACGCAAGTTGGCCCAGCACAACAGGATATTGAGTTCCATATCCTGAATGTTCTGGCCACTTTTAAATTACTCCTTGGACGGCTGTGGCTGCACCAAGTAAAAGCTATCTCTTCCATTCTGCATCAGATGTTAAAGTACCCCCATGGGAATGGGGTAGCCATTGTTTTTGGGAATTCTTCTATACATCCTCCACCAAAGGTCACTACACCTTTACTAGAAATTGTATACGGTGATGAGGATGTCTTCCTGTCTGGTTTTATCTTGGCTGAGGCTCGGGTGGTGCAAGATATCTTAGCTGTTGATGAGGGGTTATACACCAGTGCTCAATCAGTCTACCTCATGAATAAGCTACAGCATGTACCCGGAATGGGATTAGGAAGGAGCGGCCAGAAAGGCGTTGCTGTATTGGCTAAAGTGCCATATAACCCTCATACCTTTGGTCTAGGTTGCACGCCTACCAAAGAGGACTGGGTGAGAAAAGGGAAGGAAATGGCAGGAAGAGCCAAAGCTAAGCAAAGCGGGAAGCACTATGAGCTGGTGCATAGACCCATTCAAGGAACCCGGAATGGCCGCTTTGTCCGGGAGGGGAAAGATTTCCCATTTTGCGACTTTCCTAAGCCATGGTTGAACTCTGAGAAACGGCGTTTGCTCGGCTTTGAGATTTTCTTTGACCTACAACTGCAAGGGGATGAAGTTGTAGAGGAACAGACTGACCTACCAGCTGAGGCTGAACAGAGTATAGAGGATCAGTCTAATGGCAGTGAACTTGAGATAGGAGTAGCGTTGGCCTGTCTCCTTTCGAATCCTCAGATCAAACTGGAGAGCTTGGGGGATGACTTCACTGTTTCCATGATTGGAGATCAATTGGCTGTGGACCCTTCCGGTGGTATTCTGGATGCATCTATTGCACCCTTCCTCGTTTGGCAGTTCGAGGAGGGCTTTTTGTTCAGCAGTTCTAAATCAGGTAGTGAGCCGGAATCTGATTCCATAGAGTCTGTGGAGTCGAAATCAGATTTCAGTTCTTCTGAGTTGGAGTTCGGTATTCCTGAGGTTAATAACCCGGATGCCGGTGTTTTGTCCAGGTCGTCTTTTTCCTTTTCTTTTGAATTAGTTGTAATCAAGGAATTGGACAAGCCGGAAGCTTTGAATGAGAATGGTACCACTGCTGTTTCTGAGTACTTTTCTGTGCCACTTGTATATTACATTGATCATGACTTTCAAAATTTTGATAAAAACAATGAGGAAGGAATTCATCTGGTTTTGAAACATTTGATTGATCGAGAGGAGGAGAGGTTTGTAAAACCCCTTGTTGATGAAATTGTTGCAATTAATGTGGATATTGAGAAGGATCCGCGTCTGGTCTAGATCGGGTCCACGTTGTCTTCGGAGGAACGCGAGCGCTTAGTCGCTTTATTAAAAGATTTCAAAGATGTTTTCGCGTGGTCCTACGAAGACATGCCTGGAATTGATCCTGAGATTGTACAGCACCGGATCCCTCTTGACCTTGAGGCCCGACCCGTCAAGCAAAAGCTTCAGAGAATACACCCGGATTGGGCTTTGAAGATTAAAGAAGTGGTCACCAAGTAGATAGATGCAAGGTTCTTGCTAGTATCTGAGTATCCTATTTAGTTGGCCAACATTGTTCCGTTGCTGAAGAAAGATGGCAGAATTAGGGTGTGTATGGATTTTAGAGATCTGAACAAAGCCAGTCCGAAAGATAACTTTCCTCTACTGCACATCGATGAATTGGTGGACTTCACCGCAGGCCATGCGTTGCTCTCCTTTATGGATGGGTTTTCTAGGTACAACCAGATCTTCATGGCACCCGAAGATAGAGAGAAAACTGCCTTCACCACGCCATGGGAAACCTACTGCTATAGGGTGATGCCGTTCAGTCTAAAAAATGCTGGGGCTACTTATCAACGGGCTGGAACCACGATCTTGCATGATATGATCCACAAAGAGGTTAAGGTGTACGTGGATGACATGATTGTCAAGTCCAAGGAAAGAGAAGGCCACTATATCGCCTTGAAGAAAATTTTCCAATGGATCAGAGAATATCGGTTGAGGCTAAACCCTCATAAATGCACTTTTGGTTTCACAGCAAGGAAGATGCTGGAGTTCTTGACTACACAAAGGGCCATTGAGGTTGATCCTTCTAAAATCAAGGCCATCCTAGAAATGCCACCACCAAGGATTGAAAAGGAGGTGTGAGGCTTTATGGGTAAAGTGCAATTCATAAGACGGTTTATTGCAAAATTAACCTTGACTTGTGAACCACTATTTGGTCTCCTGAAGAAAGGAAAGAAATTCCAATGGGATGACCGATGCCAGGTTGCTTTTGAGCAGATCAAACAGTACCATCAGAACCCACCCGTGTTGTCACTGCCAGAGTAAAAAAGCCGTTGATTTTGTACCTGTCAGTAACCAACATGACAATGGGCTGCATGCTTGCACAGGAATCTGAGGATAGAGTGGAGAAGGCCATCTATTACCTAAGCAAGAAGATGCTGTAATATGAGACCCGTTACACCCCGTTGGAGAAGGCTTGCTTGGCCTTGGTATTGGCTACCAGGAAGTTGAGGCACTATGTGATAACCCTGTTCCGTATTATGCTAATTGATCTCTATTATGAATATGATTATGTGTTTGATATGATTTTGAGTGCCATTTATATGAATATATGTGGTTTTGAATTTCCATATGTTCACTGTAGGAAAATCTGTTTGATTCGCTGCTCTAGAATTTAAATTGAAGGCCCTATCGGCCACAGAAATCGAAATTGATCACGCCATTGTGATTGGCATAATTTTTAGAGTCTACGGGGAAATTTAATTGAAAATTGATTCGGATCAAATTAAATAGATTAAATTGATGATATAGTGCTCAATTAATTAGTATTAATGAAATGTGATTAAGAGAGCCTATAAAAGGGGCTCATTTTCACTCAATTCCCCTCTTTTATTCAATTTGGCTGAGATTACTCTAAGGAAAGAGAGAGAGGGTCGACTAGAGAGAGAGAGGGGGGGAAAGCCATTGAAGATTTGAGCAAGAAACTTGAATAATTTGAAGACCAACTCAAGAATTAACCATAATTTAGGGGAGTTGAGCTCTTAGGTGAGTAATTGGTTATGAATTCATAAGTTTAATATTGTAATTTTGTGAATTCAAGGCTTGATGGTGATCAAGAGCATGACTTGAGTTGAATTTGTTGAATATGGAGCTTGTATGTACATGCATGTGTATAATTACCATGAACTGCCATATAGTTGCATATTTGAAGGTGAAGCATGTTAATCATAATGAAATTGAGATCAATGTGTGCATGCATGTAGTAATTTGTTATGAGTTCTCATGTTTGTGTGTAAGACATGTTGATTAGGTTGAATTGGAAGTCCTTTAAGACATGCATCCATGAAAATGAGACTATGAACTCAACTACATGTTTTGGAGATAAATTTGGCAAGAATTGTATGAGTATGAAATCGATCCATGGGAATTGAACTTCAAAATATTGAAATTTAGCATTTGAATCATGTTACAAGGTTTGCATGTGAAGCATAAGTCATAATATGCAAGTTACATGAGTTTGAATGCAATTGGAGCTTCAAGCAGCTTGCTAGAAAACCCAGAATTTGGCATGTCCGCTCAAGCGGGGGAAAGTGCCGCTCAAGCGTGAAATGCGAGCTCCCAGAACTTTTGCAAACATTGGTGTCCGCTCAAGCGGGAAGCCATGTAGTGAGACTTTCAGCTCGAGCGTCCGAATTCATGCTCAAGCATAAAAATGAGGCAACAAGTACTTTTGCAGACCAAAGGGGTCCGCTCGAGCGGCCAAAGCCACGTTCGAGCGGAGAGCCTTGTTTCAAAAATTTTGTAAAGTTAATTTTGTGTTTCAATTTCCGTTCTCTTCCATCTCTGTGCACTCTTAGGCATACATTAAGCATTGTAAATGAGTTAAAAAAGTAAGAAAGAAGCCTAAGAAAAATGTATGAATGAAGAACGGATTGAATCGTTTGTGACCCGTTATGTTCATGAAATGTGTAGGGTCAAGCACGAGGGCAAATCCATCGGTAGATCACTGTGAGTAATATCTTAGTAAAGATATTTTGAAGTATGTTACTTGTCCGATTGCTTATTTCCATATAAGTCTTATAAGATGTTAATTTGAATTGTGGACAAATGTTTGTTACGCCATATGGATGGGCCGAAGGCCGTTTGACATGAATAAATGGGCCAAAGGCCATTTGACATAAATGAATAACTGGGCCAAAGGCCGTTAGATACAAATGAATGGGCCAAAGGCCGTTTGACATGAATGAATGAATGGGCCAAAGGCCGTTTGACATGAATGAATAAATAGGCCAAAGACCGTTTGACATGAATGAATGAATGGGCCAAAGGCCGTTTGACATGAATAAATGGGCCAAAGGCCGTTTGAGAAAAATGATCGGGCCCGAGGCCGTCGAACATGAATGAATTGGGCCAAAGGCCGTTTGATATATGTAAATCTCATTCGTGTACCTTCCTTATTTGATATTATTCACTGGGCTTTCACTCACACTCATTCATTTGTATGTAGGTGAGCAAAGAGAAGTCCAAACCCAGCCCCGGTAAAGTGTGAGAAAGGTCAAGTTTTGATAAGTCAGCCTTAGCATCTCACGCACGAGACTCGTCTTCGCCCTTTTGTTCTTTTGTTATATTATATGTTGGCGAAAATATTGAATCATCTTTGTACATAAGTTTTGGCATGGCTGACTAAGCTTTTGAATGATCCTATGCATATAGAACTTTGAGTTTTGAGTTATTTCCCTTTTGAAGTGAGTTATTAATGAATGTATGTGAAATGTTATGATGTGCCATGTAAGCACGGTTCTATGGACAAAATTTTTGAATTGCTTTTGTTTGGCCCCTTAACTCTGATGGAGTATAGTTTATTTGGTTTGAAAGCCACAGGTAATCCCTTGATTACTGGCCGGTTATGACCTTAATCCATAGGGGCGGGTTCGGGTCATGACAGAGTGGTATCAGAGCACGAGTTAATAACTCACACACTTGTCCAAATGAGCAATAAGCGTCTAGAAAAGATCTAGGATGCATTCATGTGGTAAGTATGAATCTAAAAACATCAAGAATATACTTAAATGTTTCAAAGTGAACAATTATGTGCTATAAGTTTGTGATTTGCTTGCATTCCAAAATATTTGAATATGTGTGCTCTTTAGTATATGTATACTTGTGAATCCCTATGTATAAAAGTATAATGCAAGTCTAATCAGATGGTGAGAACAAGAGGTGATGAAATAGAGGAGTCTTCTACTGCTAGAATAGATAGAATGGAAAGACTGATTCAGGAGATGGTAGAGACATTGAGGTAACAGCAACAGTGGCAACAACCACACCCTCCGCCTCCTCCTCCAGTGCCACCTGTGCCAGACAATCAGAATGACGACCGAATAATAGCCCTTACCAAAGAATTTAAGAAAATGAAACCGCCACAGTTTCATGGGGGATTAGATATGTTAAAGGCTGAAGCATGGGTTCTCGGCATTGAAAAACTATTTGAAGTGTTTCCTTGTTCAAAGACACAGAAAGTGCTTTTAGCCAATTTTACTCTTGAAGATGAGGCAAGAAGGTGGTGGATGCTAATGCGTGAAAATAATAAAGACATTGGTTGGACACGGTTCTTGGAAATTTTACACGACAAGTATTTTCCACAGTGTGTCCGTGATAGAAAGGTGTCAGAACTCATGGAACTTAAACAAAACAGCATCACTGTAGCTAAGTATGAAGCCAAGTTCACTAAATTGACTAGGTTTGCACCCCATGTGGTTGACACTGACTACAAGAAAGCGAGACATTTTGAAGGGGGACTCCAGGATGACATCTTAGAAAAGGTAAATGTTCTCAAACTAGAGACCTATATTAAGGTGCTAGACCGGGCCATAATATCAGAAGCCAATATAGCCAGATAAGCTAAACCAACGACTGACTGGAAAGGTAACAAAAGACAAGGCTTCTTTTCAAAGAAGAAATTTTCAAAGAGACAGAATACGGGCTCCTCAAGTACTTCTAATTCTTCCCAAGATACATCTCCTATGTGTAATATTTGTAGTAAAAGGCATCGTGGAGTTTCTTACCGTGTGTCGGGAGCCTGCTTTAAATATGGTAAAATAGGGCACATGGCCAGAAATTGTAATCAGAACAGTGGGAAATTAGCTGCTAGCTCAACAGCATCAATTCCAAAACCGGGGAATACTATGAGACCTACTACCACTGGGGATACCGTGAGGCAAGGAAGAGTGTTTGCGCTTGTTCCGGGTGATATACAGAGTGCTGCAATCGTTGTCTCAGGTATTATTTCTATATGTAATCAGGATGCATTTGTGTTAATTGATTCTAGATCAACACACTCTTTTGTAACCTGTGTGTTCGCATCTAGACTAAGTAGACCCCTAGAACCATTTCCATATTTGTTATGTGTGTGTGCTCCATTTGGGGAATCCGTGTTGTGTGCTTCTGTGTATCGATTCTGTGATATGCGTGTTGGGAATGCTATTCTATGTGTAGATTTGTTGCCCTTGAAATTTAGACATTTCGATGTAATTTTGGGCATGGATTGGTTAACTAAATATTGTGCCACCATTAATTGTGTAACGAAACAGGTTGTGTTTAGACCACCAGAACGGGAAGAAATTGTATTTGTGGGTAACGGGGTAGTGCCGCCATCTTACTTAATATCTGTAATGAAAGCATGTAAATTGATCAGGAAGGGGTACCAGGGTTACTTGTGTTATGTGTTATCTGAACAATCTTTGAATGTTGAATTGAACAGTATCCCTATTGTTAGCGAATTTCTAGATGTGTTCCTAGATGAATTGCCAGGGGAATTAGTGGATAGGGAGATAGAATTTACTATTGAAGTTGTGACAGGCACTCAGCCTAATTCTAAAACTCCCTACATAATGGCTACCACTGAAATGAAAGAACAGTTGCAAGATCTGCTTGATAAAGGGTTTGTCCGACCTAGTACTTCACCATGGGGTGCACCGGTGTTATTTGTGAAAAAGAAAGATGGAACCTTGCTCTTATGTATTGACTACTGAGAACTGAACAAGGTGACAGTAAAGAATAAATACCCTTTACCTCATATTGATGACTTGTTTGACTAGTTGCAGGGATCATAGGTGTTTTCCAAAATTGATTTGAGATCCGAGTACCACCAGTTGAAAGTAAAAGCAGAAGATGTTGAGAAAATAGCATTCAGAACGAGGTATGGTCATTATGAATTTCTTGTTATGCCATTTGGGGTGACTAATGCTCCTGCAGTGTCTATGGACTTAATGAACCAAATTTTTAAGACCTACCTTGATGAATTTGTTGTAATTTTTATTGATGACATTCTGATATACTCAAAGAATAGACTTGAACATAAACATCACTTGAGAACTATCCTACAAACACTTAGAGCAAAGAAATTATTTTTTAAACTAAAGAAATGTGAGTTTTGGTTGGATAAAGTTATTTTCTTAGGGCATGTTATCAACAAAGAGGGGATTTCAGTGGACCCACAGAAAATAGAGGCAATTGTGAATTGGCCTACACCGACAAATGTAACAGAAGTTCGCAGCTTCATGGGCTTAGCTAGGTACTACAGGAGGTTTGTGAAAGACTTTTCGAGAATAGTTGTGCCTCTTACCCAACTGACACGCAAAGGGCAACCGTTTGAATAGAATGTCGAAAGGGAAACTGCCTTTCACAAACTGAAAACAAGAATGACTACTGCACCAGTTTTGACACTACCATCAGGTACAAAAAACTTTGGGATTTTCAGTGATGCATCTTATAAAGGTTTGGGTTGTGTGTTAATGCAAAATGGGCGAGTAATTGCTTATGCCTCCCTACAGTTGAGACCACACAAGAAAAACTACCGAACACATGATTTAGAATTGGCCGCAGTTTTATTTGCTTTGAAAATCTGGCGGCATTATTTGTATGGGGCAAAGTGTGATGTTTACATGGATCACAAAAGTCTGAAATACTTCTTTACACAGAAGGAGTTGAACATACGATAGAGGAGATGGCTTGAACTGATAAAAGACTATGATCTTGAGATTCAGTACCACCCCGGGAAAGCCAATACAGTTGCTGATGCCTTGAGCAGAAAATCGATGGGAAATTTGGCTTGTCTGCTTACCGAACAAAAAGAAATCTTGCAAGATTTTGAAAAGTCCAAGATTGAAGTGATAATGTGTGAACAGGGCGGATTGATAACTGCTATTTCAGCCGAACCAGCAATCATTGATGAGATTAAACAAAAACAGAAGGAGGATGAATTCCTTCAAAAGATAGTTGATGAATGTGAATCGAACCCAAAACCGAAATATAGTGTGGTAAATTAAGTGCTGAAATTTCAAGACAGATTGTGTGTTCCGAACATTCCTGAGTTAAAGAAAAGAATTCTAGATAAAGCCCATAAATCAGTGTTTGCTATGCATCCGGGTAATAATAAAATGTATCGGGATTTGAAGCAAAGCTATTGGTGGCCCAAAATGAAGAAAGAGATTGCAGAGTATGTGTCCAAATGTCTTCAATGTCAGCAAGTTAAAGCTGAGCATCAGAAACCAGGCGGTCTACTTCAACCTCTCCCTATTCCTGAATGGAAGTGGGAGCATGTGACTATGGATTTTGTTGTTGGTCTACCTCAAACTCCTCGAGGTATGGATTCCATTTGGATTGTAGTTGATAGAATGACTAAATCTACACATTTTCTACCTGTTAGAACTACATTTGATGCTTATGGACTGACTACTATATATGTTGATGAGATTTTCCGTTTACACGGAGTTCTGGTGTCTATTATGTCAGATAGAGATCCGAAATTTGTATCTAGATTATAGAAGAGTTTGCAGAAAGCTATAAGGATAGAACTGAGGTTTAGTACTGCATTCCATCCATAGACAGATGGGCAATCAGAACGGACCATACAGACGTTAGAAGATATGCTGAGAATGTGTGCTTTAGATTTTCAAGGGAGTTGGGAAATTATTTGTCACTAGCAGAGTTTGCATACAATAACAGCTTCCACTCCAACATCGGTATGGCACCATACGAGGCTTTGTATGGTAGAAGGTGTTGATCGCCAATTTGTTGGACAAAAGTTGGGGATAGGGCTTTGTTTGGGACTGAAATTGTGCAAGACACTTCTGAGAAGATTAAAATTATCCAACAGAGGCTCAAAACAGCGCAAGACCGACAAAAGAGTTATGGAAATGTTCAAAAAAGACCTCTTGAGTATGAGGTTGGTGATCACGTGTTTATTCGTGTGACTCCGATGAAAGGCGAAGACAGGTTCAGAAAGAAAGGAAAGTTGTCGCCTCGTTACATTGGGTCGTTTTAAATTCTGGAAAGGCTCGGTCCAGTCGCTTATAGAGTTGCTTTGCTATCGGGATTTGAGCAAACCCATAATGTGTCTCATGTGTCAATGTTAAGGGGTTATCTCCGAGATCCCCTTCACGTGATTGATTATCACTAGATAGCTCTTGATGAGAATATGGAATACGCAGAATGGCCGGAACGAATCATCGACTGGCAAATGAAACAGTTAAGAAGCAAGTCCATTCCAATGGTGAAAGTAGCATGGAAAGAACACTATGGGATGGATGCCACATGGGAAAAAGAGGATGAAATGCGACTACGCTATCCACATTTGTTTCCCGACGAAGGTAAAATAAGTTTGGAGGACCAAACTTCCTAAAGGAGGGAAGACTGTGATAACCCTATCCCTTATTATGCTAATTGATCTCTATTATGAATATGATTATGTGTTTGATATGATTTTGAGTGCCATTTATTTGAATATATGTGGTTTTGAATTTCCATATGTTCACCGTAGGAAAATCTGTTTGATTCGCTGCTCTAAAATTTAAATTGAAGGCCCTATCGGCCACAGAAACCGAAATTGATCACGCCATTATGATTGGCATAATTTTTAGAGTCCACGGGGAAATTTAATTGAAAATTGATTCGGATCAAATTAAATAGATTAAATTGTTGATATAGTGCTCAATTAATTAGTATTAATGAAATGTGATTAAGAGAGCCTATAAAAGGGGCTCATTTTCACTCAATTCCCCTCTTTTATTCAATTTGGCTGAGATTACTCTAAGGAAAGAGAGAGAGGGTCGGCTAGAGATAGAGAGGGGGAAAGCCATTGAAGATTTAAGCAAGAAACTTGAATAATTTGAAGACCAACTCAAGAATTAACCATAATTTAGGGGAGTTGAGCTCTTAGGTGAGTAATTGGTTATGAATTCATAAGTTTAATATTGTAATTTTGTGAATTCGAGGCTTGATGGTGATCAAGAGCATGACTTGAGTTGAAGTAGTTGAATATGGAGCTTGTATGTACATGCATGTGTATAATTACCATGAACTGCCATATAGTTGCATATTTGAAGGTGAAGCATGTTAATCATGATGAAATTGAGATCAATGTGTGCATGCATGTAGTAATTTGTTATGAGTTCTCATGTTTGTGTATAAGACATGTTGATTAGGTTGAATTGGAAGTCATTTAAGACATGCATCCATGAAAATGAGACTATGGACTCAACTACATGTTTTGGAGATAAATTTGGCAAGAATTGTATGAGTATGAAATCGATCCATGGGAATTGAACTTCAAAATGTTGAAATTTAGCATTTGAATCGTGTTACAAGGTTTGCATGTGAAGCATGAGTCATAAAATGCAAGTTACATGAGTTTGAATGCAATTGGAGCTTCAAGCAGCTTGCTGGAAAACCCAGAATTTGGCATGTCCGCTCGAGCAGGGAAAAGCGCCGCTCGAGCGTGAAATGCGAGCTCCCAGCACTTTTGCAGACATTGGTGTCCGCTCGAGCGAGGAGCCATGTTGTGATATCCCTGTTCCATAATATGTTAATTGGTCCTTAATATGAGTATGATTATGTGTTTAATGCAATTTTGTGTGCCATTATGTGAAAATATGTGGTTTTGAATTTCTATCTGTTCACCGTAGGAATATCTGTTTGATAATCTGCTTTGGAAATTAAATTGAAGGCCTTATCAGCCACAGAACCCGAAATTGGTTGCACCTTTGTGTTTAGCATAATTTTTAGAGCCTACGGTGAAATTTAATTGAAATTGATTTGGATCAAATTAAGTTGATTAAATTGGTGAATTAGTGTCCAACTATTTAAAATTATTAATTTTGGCTAGTGGGATTTGTTGTATTTGAGCACTACACCCTCATTTCTCTCCTTTAGCTTCATTTGGCTGATGAAAAACTCTAAGAAGAGGGAAAGGGGTCGGTTAGAGAGAGAGAAGGGAGAAACTTGTGCAATTTTTGGCTCAAGCTTGGGGATTTGAAGATTTAACTCAAGATTTTGTTGTAGATTATGAGAACTAAGCCTCTTGGTGAGTAATTCATGAATTTTGAATTATCATCTTGTGAATTCAAGTTTGAATGATGGTTAAGAACATGGATTAGTTTGATTATAAGGAAATTTAATTGATTTTGTTGTGTTGAGACCCATATGTGCATGCATGTGTATAATTGCTTCGAATATTGCATGTTTGAGCTCAAAGGGTATGAACCATGTAAATTTGTAGTTGAAGCTCATGTTTTGATTACCTTTTCATCATCTAAGTTAAGAGTAAAGGTTATATAGCACATGCATGTACAATTCATGAGAATGTGAGCTTGAATGCATGAATTTGTTATGTTAGAGTGAGTCTGATGGGAGATTGGGGCATGCATGTGATTTATTTGTGAAATTGAGCTTCATTGAGTTGTAAATTGGGGTTTATACCATGTTAGTATAATTATATTTGAGATTTGAGCCATTGCATGCAAAAAAATGTTGACTGGAAGGTCGAATTGAGCTCAAAGAACAATTCTGGGTTTTCCAGAATTTGGATGTCCGCTCGAGCGGGAAATACGTGCTCCCAGTACTTTTTGCAGACATGGTGTCCGCTCGAGCGGGGGAATTCACACTCGAGCGGGGAGCTATGTAGACAGACCTTCCGCTCAAGCGCCCGACTTCACGATCGAGCGTAATTTTGATGCATCCAGCACTTTTGCAGACTTCATGGGTCCGCTCGAGCGGGGACCCTGTTTTCTGAAATTTTGTTTATGCGTTCTGTGTTTCGTTTTCCGTCCTCTTTCACTTGTAAGTACTCTTAGGCATGCATTGCGCATTGTAATTGAGTTAAAGAGATAAGAATTAAGCCTAAAGAGGAAAATGTGAAATTAAGAACGGATTGAATTGTTTGTGACCCTCTTGTGTTCATGGAATGTGTAAGGTCGAGCTCCAGGGCAAACCAACCAACCGACCACTGTGAGTAATATCTTAACAAAGATATATGTTGTTGTCCAATTGCTAATTGCTATGTAAGTTCTATAAATTCATTGATTCAATTGGTGGACAATATTTGCTATATTGAATGAATGGGCCGAAGGCCGTTTTGACATGAATGAATGGGCCGAAGGCCGTTTTGACATAATTGAATGGACCGAAGGTCGTTTTGACAAGAATGAATGGGCCGAAGGCCGTTTTGACATAATTGAATAGACCGAAGGTCGTTTTGACATGAATGAATGGGCCGAAGGCCGTTTTGACATGAATGAATAGGCCGAAGGCCGTTTTGACATAATTGAATGGACCGAAGGTCGTTTTGACATGATTGAATGGGCCGAAGGCCGTTTTGACATAATTGAATGGACCGAAGGTCATTTTGACAAGAATGAATGGGCCGAAGGCCATTTTGACATAAAAGAATGGGCCGAAGGCCGTTTTGACACGAATGAAAGTCTGAATAGGCCAAAGGCCAATATGTTCGGGACTACAGTCACTTGACCTAAATTTTGTATATGTATATATGTTAAATAGAAATATGAATTGGGCCCAAGGCCGTTTGGAGCATGTTGTTCTACATATCGTTTGTATAACTTCTGTATTTGATATTATTCACTGGGCTATCGCTCACGCTCATTCATGTGTTTGTAGGTGAGCCAAGAGAAGCCCAAACCCAGCCCCAGTGAAGTCTATCAGGAACAACAAAGGTTTTGAAGAGTCAGCCCTTGTGTCTCACGCACGAGACCATCTTTGCCATTTTGTCATGTATTATATTTTGTCATGTTGGCAAGGACTTTGTGTATATCTATATATAGTTGTGATGGGTTGACTTAGACTCGAATGATCCTGGTTGTGCAAGAACTTTTTGGTAGTATGTTTCTGTCGTGAGTTATTAACGCATATATGTATGGTTTGTTTTGATGTGCATATAAGCACGGCTCTATGGACAAAGTTTTAAATTTTTGCTTCCGTTTGGCCCCTTTTCTCTGATGAGTTATGTCTGTTTTGGTTTAAGGCCGTAGGTAATCTCAGGATTACTAGCCGGTTATGTCCTTAACCCATAGGGGCGGGTTCGGGTCATGACAGAGTGGTATCAGAGCACAGGTTAATAACTCACACACTTGTCCAAAAGAGAAATAAGCGTCTAGAAAAGATATAGGATGCATTCATGTGATAAGTATGAATTGGATAGTATCAAGAATGCATCTAAATGATTCAATGTGAACAGCTATGTGTTATAAGTTTGTGATTTGCTTACTTTGCAAATTATTTGAATATGTATGCTCTTTAATATATGCATACTTGTAAATCTTTTGTATAAAGTATAATGTAAGTTTAATCAGATGGTGAGAACAAGAGGTGATGAGATAGAGGAATCCTCTACTACCAGAATAGATAGAATGGAAAGACTGATACAGGAAATGGCAGAAGCTTTGAGACAACAACAGGAGTGGCAGCAACCACATCCGCCACCACTACCTCCGACACCACCCGTGCCAGATAATCAGAATGATGACCAAATCATAGCTCTCACCAAAGAGTTCAAGAAAATGAAACCACCACAGTTCCATGGTGGATTAGATCCTTTGAAAGCTGAAGCTTGGGTCCTCGGCATCGAAAAATTGTTTGAAGTGTTTCCGTGTTTGGATACACAGAAAGTGCTTCTAGCCACCTTTATGCTAGAGGACGAAGCAAGAAGATGGTGGATGCTAATGCGTGAGAATTACAAAGATGCTGATCGGGAAAAATAGCTGGAAATTTTCTATGACAAGTACTTCCCGCAGTGTGTTTGGGATAGGAAAGTAGCAGAGTTTATGAACTTAAGCAGGACAGCATGACTGTAGCTGAGTATGAGGCCAAATTTATTGAATTGGTCAGGTTTGCACCGCACGTGATTGATACGAACTATAAGAAGGTGAGGCATTTTGAAGGTGGGCTTCGAAGTGACATTTTAGAAAGAGTGAATGCCTTGAAGCTGGAGACCTACATTGGGGTGCTGGACAGGGCCATCATATCAGAGGCTAATATAGCTAGACAGGCTAAGCCAACAACAGAATAGAAGAATAACAAAACGCAAGGCTTCTTCTCAAAGAAGAAATTTTCAAAGAAGCAAAATACGGGCTCCTCGAATACTTCAAATTATTCCCTAGACACAGCTCCCATGTGCAACATTTGTAGCAGAAGGCACTGTGGAGTTTGTTACCGTGTGTCAGGAGCCTGTTTCAAATGTGGAAAACAAGGGCATATGGCCCGAGATTGTAATCAGGATGGAGGGAAGATAGCTGCTAGTTCCACTGCATCGATCGCAAAGCCGGGAAATACTTTGAGATCTGCTACCACCGAGGATACCGTGAGACAGGGGAGAGTTTTTGTGCTTGTTCCGGGCGATACACGGAATGCCAATGCAGTTGTCTCAGGTACTATTTCTATATGTAATCAAGATGCTTTTGTATTAATTGATTCCGGATCCACACACTCTTTCGTGACATATGCATTTTCATCTAGACTGAATAGACCCTTAGAATTACTGCCATATCTGCTATGTGTGTCTGTTCCATCTGGAAAATCTGTATTGTGTGAATCTATATACCGATTTTGTGATATGCATGTTGAGGATGCTACCCTATATGTAGATTTGTTGCCCTTGAACTTTAGGCATTTTGATGTAATTTTGGGCATGGATTGGTTGACCAAGTATTGTGCCACCATTGATTGTGTGACAAAACGAGTTGTGTTTAGACCACCAGAACAGAAAGAGATTGTGTTTGTGGGTAATGGGGTAGTGCCTCCACCTTATTTGATATCTGCTATGAAAGCATATAAACTGATCAGGAAAGGGTGCCAGGGTTATTTGTGCTATGTGTTGTCTGAACAGTCTGTGAATGTTGAATTGAATGATATCCCTATTGTTAGAGAATTTCCAGATGTGTTTCCAAATGAATTGCTAGAGGAATTAGTAGACAATGAGATAGAGTTTACAATTGAGACTATGCCAGGCACCCAACCTATTTCTAAAGCTCCCTACCGAATGGCTACTACCGAAATGAAAGAATTGAAAGAACAGTTGCAAAACCTACTTGACAAGGGGTTTATCCGACCTAGCACTTCACCTTGGGGTGCACCGATACTATTTGTGAAAAAGAAGGATGGAACCCTACGCCTAAGTATCGATTATCGGGAATTGAATAAGGTAACAATAAAGAACAAATACCCCCTACCCCGTATTGATGATTTATTTGACCAGTTACAGGGATCACAAGTGTTTTCTAAGATTGATTTGAGATCCGGGTATCATCAGCTGAAAGTTAAGGCAGAGGATGTTGAGAAAATCGCATTCAGAACAAGGTATGGACATTTTGAGTTTCTTGTTATGCCATTTGGAGTGACTAATGCTCCGGCAGCATTTATGGACTTAATGAACCGAATTTTTAAAACCTACCTTGACGAATTTGTTTTGGTTTTTATTGATGACATTTTGATATATTCCAAAAATAGACTTGAACATGAACATCATCTGAGAACTGTCCTACAAATACTTTGGGAAAGAAAATTATTTGCTAAACTAAAGAAATGTGAGTTTTGGTTGGATGAAGTTGTTTTCTTAGGGCATGTGATCAACAAGGAAGGAATTTCAGTAGATCCCCAGAAAATAGAGGCAATTGTGAATTGGCCTACGCCGACAAATGTGACAGAAGTCCGCAGCTTTATGGGCTTAGCAGGGTATTACAGGAGGTTTGTGAAAGATTTTTCAAAAATAGCTGTACCTCTTACCCAACTGACACGCAAGGGGCAACCTTTTGAGTGGAACGATGAAAGAGAATCAGCATTTCATGAATTAAAGATAAGATTAACCATAGCACTAATTTTGACATTACCTTCAAGTATGCAGAATTTTGTAATTTTCAGTGATGCGTCTTATAAAGGTTTAGGTTGTGTGTTAATGTAGAACGGAAAGGTTATTGCTTACGCCTCCCGACAGTTGAGGCCACAAGAGAAGAATTATCTAACACATGACCTAGAATTGGCCGCAGTCGTTTTTGCTTTGAAAATCTGGCGGCATTACCTGTATGGAGCAAAGTGTGAAGTCTTCACGAATCACAAAAGTTTGAAATACTTTTTCACACAGAAAGAGTTGAATATGCGACAGAGGAGATGGCTGGAATTGATAAAGGATTATGATCTAGAGATTCTGTATCACCCCGGGAAAGCTAATACAGTTGTTGATGCCTTGAGCAGAAAATCAACAGGGAGTATGGCTTGTTTGCTTACTAAACAGAAAGAAATCTTGCAAGATTTTGAAAGGTCCAAAATTGAAGTGGTATTGTGTGAACAGGGCAAATTGATAGCCGCTATTACAGCCGAACTGGAAATCATTGAAGAAATCAAGCAGAAACAGAAAGAGGATGAATTCCTCAAGAAAGTGATTGATGAATTTGAGACAAGTCCGAAAGCGGAGTTTGACATTGAAAATGAAGTGTTGAGATTTCGGAATAGAATATGTGTCCCAGATATTCCGTAACTAAAGAAAAGAGTTTTAGATGAAGCCCACAAATCGGCATTTGCTATGCATCCGGACAACAATAAAATGTATCGGGATTTGAAACAAACCTATTGGTGGCCTAAAATGAAGAAATAGATTGCAGAATATGTGTCCAAGTGTCTTCAGTGTCAGCAAGTTAAGGCTGAACATCAGAAACCAG
Source organism: Camellia sinensis (assembly GCF_055761805.1). Lineage (NCBI taxonomy): Eukaryota > Viridiplantae > Streptophyta > Magnoliopsida > Ericales > Theaceae > Camellia > Camellia sinensis. Next base: position 100,824,591 of record NC_138972.1, read on the forward strand.
GCGGTCTACTTCAACCTCTCCCTATTCCTGAATGGAAGTGGGAACATGTGATGATGGATTTCGTTGTTGGCCTACCTTGGACTTCTCCAGGTATGGATTCTATTTGGGTTGTAGTTGATAGACTGATTAAATCTGCACATTTTCTGCCTGTCAAGACTACATTTAATGCTTATAGATTGGTTACTATTTATGTTGAGGAAATTGTCCGTTTACACGGAGTTCCGGTATCTATTATGTCGGATAGAGATCCGAAATTTGTATCTAGATTGTGGAAGAGTTTGCAGGAAGTTATGGGGACAGAACTAAGGTTCAGTACTGCATTCCACCCACAGACAGATGGGCAATCAGAACGAACAATACAGACTCTGGAAGATATGCTTCGGATGTGTGCTTTGGATTTTCAGGGGAGTTGGGAAGACTATTTGCCACTTGCAGAATTTGCTTATAATAACAGCTTCCACTCAGCATCGGTATGGCACCATACGAGGCTTTGTATGGTAAGAGGTGTAGATCACCTATTTGTTGGACAGAGGTCGGGGATAGAGCTTTGTTTGGGCCTGAAATTGTACAAGATACTTCTGAAAATATCAAAATTATTCGGCAAAGGCTCAAAACAGCTCAGGACCGACAAAAGAACTACGCAGATGTTCGAAGAAGACCTCTTGAGTATGAGGTCGGTGACCATGTGTTTATTCGTGTGTCACCAATGAAAGGCCGTCAGGTTTGGAAAGAAGGGCAAGTTGTCGTCCCGTTACATTAGGCCGTTTCAGATTTTGGAAAGGCTCGGTCCAGTTGCTTATAGAGTTGCTTTGCCACCGGGATTTGAACAAATCCACAATGTGTTTCATGTGTCGATGTTGAGGGGCTACCTCCGAGACCCATTTCATGTGATTGATTATCACCGGGTAGCTATAAATGAAAATATGAAATACACTGAATGGCCGGAACGAATTGTTGATCGGCAAGTGAATGGCCGCTTTTTATGTTGTTTCACTTTGTTTATTGAGTTGCTTTTGTGTTGCTTATCGAGTTGTATTGATGTTGTTTTGCTTATCGAGTTGTTGTTTTGTTTATCGAGTTGTTACATTCGTTGTTCATTGAGTTGTTTTACTCTGTTTGTTATGTGTTGGTCGGTTCATTACCTGATTAAGAAATTGCTAATACAACGTACAATAGTTCAATTTCCATCAATCCCGTTTTTGTGTAAAATGGTGCAATGCGATGCTCAGAATGTAAAACACAACACATTTCATCAAAAAGATGATTTTCATTCCAATCATGGTTTCTTTTTACAAAAGGGTATAAGTTTTTAAGAAAAAAGAAACTGTCTGGAAACTGTACAATGTGCTAACACTACTAGAAAAAAGAAACTAAGCAAAAACATATGAATCGGTGCCATTCACCTCAAGATCGAGAGGCCCTCTTCGTCCTTTTCCTGGGCATAAACTCAGAACTATCTCCGTCGGCGCCACTGTCAGAGGCCCCCATGTCTGAGCTAGTTGCTGAACCGGCCTCACCATCATCTCTGCCCTCAGTGGCTGAGCTAGTGTCGTCGTCTCCATCCTCAAATGACTCTAATTGTGGACTCGCTGCCTCTTCGTTCTCACTTGTCTCATCATCATCATCGTCCGGAATGGCCTCTGAAAGGCCACTCTCGTCACGGGTGCCCCTAGCTCTACCTCGGCTGCGAGCCAGAGCCTCTCATCTCTCTCTCCTTGCTGCTAGAGGAGGTACTGATGGTCTTGCTGCAGCTCCTGCTAGAGTGTCCAATGTGGCTGGGATCTGAAAAGGACAGTTTTTCAAATACATTAATCGTGGTGTATATCAGATGCAGTGATTGAATGCAATGATTAAATGCAATGAACGAATGCAGTGTTTAAGTGCAGTGTGTCAGATCAGTGCAGTGTGGAACAGATTATGTTTGAAATGCTGATGTATCGGCAGGAAGTTTCATGACATGAAGTGCGAACTGAAAGAAATTACCAGAATCTTGTAGAGGCTGAGCAGGTTCATGCTCCTCTGCATCATCTCCGTCTGGGAAGCCACTAGCTCGCGGGCCTGCCTGGTGTACTCTATACATGCCTGCAAGTGCATTGAGGGATCAGTGTTCTATAAAGCATAACTGAAATGAATTAAGCACGTAAAATGTAATGTGTGCTACATACTGGAGTCGGGCCTCGAACCCCAATAAGTTCATGCCCAGCTGGTGCGGGCTCAATGGGGATCTGGCAAGCCTCCTTGCTATGCCGCCAATAGGTGAGTGTGGTAGGCAGCTCAGGCCACCCCGTCCTCTGTCTTGACTGAACATCTCTCTTGCCATGGGTCCTAGTCGCCCCAGCCCCTCTGCCTCTCTCTCTCTCGCAGCTGGAGCGCTCACTCTCTCACCTCCACGGGCGCCACTCAGAGGTGGCATAAGGTATGTCTGGATGAAGGCTGTGTAATCATCCTCGACTCGGAAAAAGTCTGCGTCTCAGCCTCTGGTGAAATCAATCATCTCCTGCAAAGTGTATTTCTCTGTGGCTCTCATATATGTCGGAGGTGGCATGGGAACTACTAGCTTAGGCAAGCCAATGGTCTGGCGTAAGAATCACTCCCCTAAGAACCATGCCCGACAAACCAGGCCCTTGAGCAGGATCCGGAAGCAAGAAGCCTCTCGAGCACCAGTGAACTGATCCCTGACTCCCTCTGGCATCATCGCCTAAGGCTGCCAAGTGATCTGTAAATAGAGAATGTGCAGATTGTTAGCTATCATTAGATATTTTGATATGAATTAGAATCAAAGGAAAATGGAAATAACAGAGAAGATTAAGTTACCTCAGTCGCGGTCACAATGTCGAAGTATCGACGAAAAAAAGGGGGAAAGACTCTTGGGACCTCCGCTGGCATCTCCCGTTATACCAATGAGAGTATGGCACGACAGGCGGCATCTCCACCTCCGGCTCTGGGGCAAGTCTCGGAAAGTAGGCATACACCCATAGCTACAGAAAACAAAAGGGCAACAATGAGTATACAACATATAAATATATGTAAAGCAGAAAGCAGATTATGTGTGTGCAGTGTACAGTGTGTAGTGTGCAGAAAGTGTCAAGCAGAAAGCACAATAGGGAATGCAAAACAGAAAAGTAAAGCATACCTCCCAGGCCCTCCAGTATCCTCCAATCAGATGTCCGCTCATGCGGGAGGTCGAGCTCATGTACCCATATAAGGTGGCCAAGCCAGAGCTGCCCTAATCGTAGAGTCGGACAAGGGACAAGTCCACCAAGGCGCTTATGAGGTATAGCCCAACAGTGTTCGCCCAGTCGAAAAACAGGGTAATGCCAAACAGGAACATCAGGAAACCTCAGGCATACTGCTCGGTCTCCTCTCGAGTCGCTGGTGTCGTCCTTCTATAATGGTCTGTGAACCAGGTGTATCAGACCATCCCTGATCGAGAGATAAGTGGGCGTGTCCCTAGCAGATAAATATGGGTGGCCTCCCACTCGCCCATGTCTGTGTCGTAAGGAATCGGATGACCCCCTATCTCTATGCCAATGAGCATAGAGAAGTCAAAGGGAGTCATCGTCATCTCCCCTGCGGTAGAGAAATGAAAGGAATCGGTGGTATCCCACCACCTCTCTACCAGGGCACCTAGTAAAGGCCGGCTCGTTATGAGGCGTGAAAGCCCCATGTAGAATGAGCCAAAGCCGGCCTCATCAATGATGTGGCAAACGTCGTCAAGGAGCTTCATGTACCACTCCCTCATCGATGTGGTCCCGTATCCTCTGAGGGCACATGAATCCCCTTGTGATCAGGTCAAGCAAATGAAATGTAATGCAAGTAATACAGTGTAAGAGTGTGGTTTAGGCAAGCAATGCAAGATACATTGGGAAAATCCAAGAATACAATGTATACCTCAAAGGTGCCATGAGATAAATGAGACTCCAGCTCGCGCAGTAAGAGGTCCTCCGGTGCGCCTTGTGCATACCTCCTGAACTGACCAATGCCATCGGGCGATAGCACGTGTATCTCGGGATCATACGTTGCCGGGTCAAAAGGTCGAATGCTAAGTGGCAATGGCTTAAGCTTCGGATCCACCTCCATCTCTAGAGAAGCTCCGTCGTGTAGGATGTCGTCCGCCATCTCGAGGGAAGATGAGAAAGTGGTCGAAAATGGGGAAAATGGGTGAAGAATGCCAAGGGTCAACGAAAGTCAACTCCAAGAGGGAAAATGGCAGAAAAAGTCAAAGCCCAGGAAAGGGCACCAAACTCAAGGAAAACAAGCCTTAGGTGGTGGAAATGAAGAAAGAAGCACCGAAATTGACTTTTAATCAATTCAAAATGAAGTAAACTACGAGGGTTTAGGGAAGAAAATGTTCGGAAGGCGTTGGAAAATGCATATAATGCTCGGATCTAAGGAGGAAAATGGTCTAGAGAGAGAGGAGGAGGATTTTCAGCAATGGAGAAGTGTGGAAATAAGGTTTGGAACCCTATACTTAAACACCCGAGGTGAAATGGCCATTTTGCCCCGAAACTGCCATCGGTGGCCGATGGCCACCATTTGTGGCCGACAACTTTTTTTGGTGGGCGATGGGTGGCTGATCACCTTCCCTGGTGGCCGACAGGTTCCCAGTGCTCCTACATTGGGTCTTTATGCTATTTTGTACCTTTAGTTCTCAAGAAAGTGCAAAAAAGGTTCACTTTTAAGCTCAAACACCTCTGTGGAAGCTCTGGGTTATGTCTTCGGTGTATGATGTTCAACACGAATGAGGTGTATCCTTTTAAATTTGTTACAACTTTTTCCGAGGGTTAAGTCAGAAGTTGTTCTTGAAATTGGGTTTAACGATTATGTTTCCGTTATTGCATAAAATGTGCATTTTTTCAATTATGCATAGAATTTGCATTTGCTACATTCACATGGAATATGCATTTTGCTGATGCATAGAACATGCATCCCGATATTATATAGGATGTGCATTTTGTGCTATTGGTCGTTGCATAGATCATGCATCCTATACTGTTGCATAGAATCATGCATCCTAATGTGGCATAGAACATGCTCTGGCTCACGCCGCGTAAAATATTGCATGTTGTGCTTAAAACATGTTTCTAACATTTTGTCATGCTTATCTTGCATACAACATGCACTCTTGCTATATCATGCTTGTTAAGCTTCTTTCTTATGCAGGCACGATATTGTATGTACGGTTCATTCAAAGCTGGTGCAATCAGACGTTATTGTATGTACGGCTCATTCAAAGCTGGTGCAACCAGACGTTGTTATATGTGCATTTCATTCAGAGGAAATTCCAGGTGAGACCGCTCCTATCCTTTGATTCGACTCCTTGTTGGTTAGAAACATTCGGGTATGCCTGGTGTTTACACCACTTCTTGTTTTGGTTAGAAACATTCGGGTACGCCCGGTGATTACACCACTCCTTGTTGGTTAGAAACATTCGGGTATGCCCGGTGTTTACACCTTGCTTTGGTTAGAAGCATTCGGGTACACCCAGTGTTTACACCACTCCTTGTTGGTTAGAAACATTCGGGTACGCTCGGTCTTTGCACCTCGCTTTGGTTAGAAGCATTCAGGTACACTCGGTGTTTACACCACTCCTTGTTGGTTAGAAACATTCGGGTACGCCCGGTGTTTACACCACTCCGTGTTTTGGTTAGAAACATTCGGGTACGCTCGGTGTTTACACCACTCCTTGTTTTGGTTAGAAACATTCAGGTACGCTTGGTGTTTGCACCACTCCTTATTTTGGTTAGAAGCATTTGGACAAGTTCTGGTATTTATACCACTCCCTTTCCCCTCTCGCGTGTGACGCATTAGGATGCTTCGATTGGAGACATTTGGGTGCGCCCTGGTGTTCTCGTTCCCCCTTTTTCCTTTCACATGTGACGCGTTAGGATGCTTTGGTTAGAAGCATTTGGACGTGTTCCTAATGCTTATACCACATCTTGCTTTGGTTACAAGCATTTGGACGTGTTCTCGATGCTTATTCCCCCCGCTTTGGTTAGAGGCATTTGGGTGCGTCCCGGTGTTCTCACTAATTCTTCTCCTCTCGTGTGTGATGTGTTGGGATGTTTAAGTTTTCAGGTGTGTCCCTGATTCACTCCATCTTTCTCCTCGCGTGCGCAACGCGTTGGAATCTTGTTCGGTATCTCGAGTGTGCCCGATGGTTGTGTTATTCTTTGCCTTTCCTGCATGATGCATAGTTAAGATTGCATAATTTTCTTACATCCTTTCCGCATGAAATGTGGTTTGGTTCTTGCTTGCTTATTTCTTTTCATATACGAGATTGATGTAGCATTTCTTTGCATAACATTGGCATCTAGATATTTCATTATAGCCTCATTGCATAATCATAAGTGTAACAAGCCCGCGGGGGACCTCGCTACAGCTCGGACTCGATTTGTAGTTACGGTTCTAAATCTGAACCAAAGAGTCCAAATCCGGCAAATCGTTTTGAGAAAACAGATTTTTTTGAAAGAAGTGCCAAACATGGACTGCTTTGCCAGATACAGAGTCGCCACCTAAATATTTTATTTTGGGAAATTTAGGAAACCCTGACTCGTTGCCAAAGGCCACGTGTCCGTCATCACCAAAGTTGCCTCGGCTCGGGAACTTGGGTACGATTGGGGAAGGTCACTTCGTGAGCACCCCTGCTCACCCGGTCATAGACCGGCCTCTACTAACCATAATATCTATTTTTGAAAACATTGTATGTTCTTATTCCGGTTATTAGCCTAGGTTACTATGTGATGCGCACAGCATACAAGTATAGACTGGATCGCCTGAATTGGAACAAAAATATTTCATGTTCGCTTTTTTGAAAATGGTTTGCTACCCGCAGGTAGGCTTAAAACATTTGATGATTTATTCCAATCCAAGTAACCCAACCTTCACCCACAGGCATTCAGGCAGTTATATCATATAAGCAATTAGCCTCATAGTAAGCATGCTATTCATGGCATTCACTCACACGCATGCAAGGATGCTAAAGCATAAAACTTACCGAGTACTCCAAGCAAAAATAGGAACTCATTAGAAATCATGCATGAATCCTAAGTATACAGAAATGCCTAATGCAACACATGCAAAATGCAACTATAGCAGGCTCGGCTATTCTAAACATGGCATATGAGATGAGACAGCTAACATGTATTCAACTTGGGAATTGAAAGTACAATGCAGTTAGTATGATGCGCCGAGCCCGGTGCATGCAAAACAGATGAATGAATGCAAACATGCCATCATACTGTATGCTAATTGAAATATGCCCTAATCTAACCATCATAAGCGGATAAATAAAAGGGAGAAAAACGTGGGGTTGGAAGACATACAACACACACACGCACACTTATTACAGTTGTGCCCTCGCGCAGAGGGTCCGAATAAATAATACAGTCCCAAATGAAAGAATATTACAGTCCAAATATTACAGCCTAAATAATGTACAAATTTCTAATTAATTAATGAATTAACTAAGAAATCGGTAAAACTGGCATGCAAGCCAGGGACTGCCTTGCTTCTGATGGATGATGCATGTCCGGGTTGTCTTGCGCGGAAATCCACCGGGATGCCCCAATTAGCCTCTGTTTAGCAGTTAACCTTGGAAAGCGTGCTGAGCTCCGAAAAGTTGCTGATTCTTCATTTGCTGCAACAGAGAGCAGGAAAGGGGCATAGCAATGTATTTTCACAAATATATGCATGCCTCGATCCTCGTGCCACCAATCACGCATACCGAGGCATGATGGCCGAGGAGTCGAATTGCACAATTTAATATGGGATGAATGCACATGAAAACATAACAAGACCTAACTCCATCATGGATGATCCGGAGTGTCGGTGACTGGGGAATTGAGATACGTTCCGTCATTCGGAGTACGGAACATACCTCGTTTCCCGTGCCCGGGCTAACTTCTTTTCCGGACATGATGCAATATGCATGATATGCATGAAATGCAACTAAGATATAATCCTAACATACACAATGCTATGGAATGACATGCCTCGAAATACGTGCACACGGGCGCGCAAACCGAGAAAATGGCAGAATGCTATAAAAATGAGGTGCCTCGAAATACGTGCACGCGGGCACGCAAACTGAGAAAATGACATGTCTCGAAATGCATGCACGCGGGCACGCAAACCGAGGCGATGATATGTGTCTCGAAATACGTGCACGCGGACACGTAAACCGAGGCAATGGAATGAGGTGCCTCGAAATGCGTGCACACGGGCACGCAAACCGAGGCAATGGCATGTGTCTCGAAATACGTGCACGCGGGCACGCAAATCGAGGCGATGATAAAATATGATGAAATGACATGGAAATGACAAATAGGCTTATACCAACATGAGTGAGCCTCAGCCACACTCACATAGGATGCCGGCGGGTGAAAATGAAGTGCCTCGAAATGCGTGCACACGGGCACGCAAACCGAGGCATGCAAAAATATGATGAAATGACATGGAAATGACAAATGGGCTTATACCAACATGAGTGAGCCTCAGACACACTCACATAGGATGCCGGCGGGTGAAAATGAAGTGCCTCGAAATGCGTGCACACGGGCACGCAAACCGAGGCAATGGCAAAATACGATGAAATGACATGGAAATGACAAATGCAAGCATGCTAATGGAATTTCAGCACTAAAAAATGGGGGAAAACAGTCCCGAAATGAGGCGAAATGACATGAAATGTAAGGAATTGTCCCGAAACATGGATTTTGGGACCCGAAATGGCCTATAGCTATGCTAAACATGCACAATATGGACATGCAATGCAAATAAAGAAGCTAGACAGTCCCAAAAAAAGAACTTTCACAATTATAAACATGGCCAAACAACAAGCATAGGTATGGCAAAAATAGCATGCAAGAATAGGGGCCAAAAGAGGGGTAATGAAGCAAGTGATATAAGCAAAACCCATACTGAAAAATTTCCTTCTACAACACTGAAGATGGACCAAAAATATGAACATTTACAGTATATGGAAGCCTCAAAATCAGTATACAAACATGCTAAAAATGTGATACAAAATAAGGCTCAAAAATGGCTATAACATGAGGTATACAAAATAATCACCAAACAGCCAAAGACCCTTAACAAAACATGTATAATGGACCAAAATAAGCACTTTTCTAGAACTGTAAAATGGCCAAAAACAAAAGCATGGTATGCTAACTAAACATGCAAGAATGGGGAATAAAAGAGGGATATAACATGAAGTAACCTATGGAAGCCCCAAACCATGAAAGGACATAAATGAAACATGAAGTATGGACCAAAATAAGCACTTTTCTAGAACTGTAAAATGGCCAAAAACAAAAGTATGATAGGCTGCCATTGCATGCAAGAATGGGGAAGAAAAGAGGAGTATAAAGGTAGGTACAACATGGAAGTCCCAAATGGTGTTGAGCCCTTCTTCAATGTTTAAGAGGGGCTCAAAATAAGCCTCATATCAGTTTACAACATGCTCGAAAATAAATTGCTCATGGGTCAAAAATAGCATGCAAAATTATGACATACAAGAGGATCAATGAAGCAAGTGTGTCATGGAGGGCTCAAACAGGGTTGAGCCCTTAATGAAAAGTGAAGATGAGCTCAAAATAGGGCCCTTTTCAGTTAGGGCCGGAGCTTGAAACAAAAAGGAAGTGGGGCTTACAAATAGATCAAGAAAAAGGGTCAAAAGGGTAAAAGTATTACTTACCCTTGAAGACTCAAACTTTTATTGCTTCTTGGATGGATTTGCAGCTTCTTTGACCTTTGAAAAACCTTCCTTGTTGCTGGAAATGAGGTGGTGGTGGTAGAGCTTGGTGGTGTAGAAGGAATGATGGTTAGGGACTTAGGGTTTTTCAAAGAATTGAGAAGGATGAAGATGGAGTTGAGTATGGAGACTTGAAGAACAATTTTTCTAACCCTTGTAAGTGAAGCCATCAGCTGGTTATAAGGGTTCAAAAGGGGGTGTAAAGGTGGGGGAAAAGGAGAGCAAAATTCCCCCACAAAATATCCCCCGGGTAAATATCTTTTCTGGGAGATATTGCCCCACAGCTGTAAAGTGCACAGTGCAAGGAACACGGCCGGCCTATCACTTTTGCTCCAGGTGGCCGGCCGGCCACACCCCCTAGCCGGCCGGCTAGGGGTCAAAAGGTTCAATCATATTTTCTGGCCGGCCAGCAACTGGTGAGGTACTCCTATGTGTGTACAACACAACCATGTGGTTAAAAGTCCAAGAAAGTGGGTCCAAGGGGTTCAACATTAGCTCGGAAAGAGGGGTTCAAAAGGGTCAATTTGAATTACTGGCCGGCCATGAACTTTTAGGGGCCTCTCATGTGTGTAGATCACAGATATGTGGTTGAAAGTTCAAGAATGTGGGCCCAAGGGGTTCAACATTAGCCCGGAAGAAAGGGGTCAAAAGGGTCAGGTAACCTTAATGGCCGGCCACCAACTTTTAGGGGCCTCCCATGTGTGAAGATCACAGATATGTGGTTGAAAGTTGGCAACATTAACTCCAAGGTGTTCAACATTAGCCCGGAAGTTGGAAAAACGGGTGCCGGGAGGCTCCGGAGGAGAGATAACTGGTTGCTGCAACAATTACTAGCCTCCCACCCTTCAGTGACCTTCCTGGTGATAAAACAGAGGTACCTGCCAAAAATGAACGAAAATCGATGCAAAACGAATATTCGGGGGCCAAAACACGCAGTTCGGGGCCCCGGAAACTGCCCGTTAAACACCGAAAGTGGCGTTCGGCCACGAAGTGGGTTTCTCAGACCCCAGTGTCCCTCAAAAGGGAGCAAATAAGAAGCATGCCAAAAATCGGGGCAAACGGAGATGGTTAGACGGTCCTGAACCGAGGCACACGGCCAACAGTCCCGAAAAACCGGAACCGGGCTCCGAAATGGGCAAAATGGCCTATGGCCACAAAACGTAGCCCATGGCCACTGAGAGATGGTCTATGGGACCTCTCCCTCCCCTCAGGAAAAGAAACAGAGAAAAAAGAGTCTGGTTCGCAAACCGAGGCAAGGCACAGAAGAGGGTTCGAAAGTCCGGAGGCAGGGCTCGCGGCCACGACTCTGAGACTTCTGAACAAGCACATATGCAACATCACCAAGCGCTCAATCGGTGACGTCTGAGTCTTAAGTTCGGTCAAAAATGGGGTGTCTACAGTTGCCCCTCTTTGACAGAACTCGGAAGTCACAAGTGACGGGAGTGAATGTCAAAGCCCAGAGACGACCCATTTTTGACAAGGCCGAAGACTTAGACAAACATACAAGATAAAAAGGTGTGCCCGCAGGCATGCCCGCAGGCAGGGGCAAAATGCAAAATGATATGCAAGAAGATTTTGAAGATTGGACTTATACGCGACGCGAAGCCAATTTTGAAAGTTGGACTTATACGCTACGCGAAGCCGGTTTTGAAAGTTGGGGATTCATGCAATGCACTGTAACGTAGTGGCTAAAATGCAATGTAATAGCTAAGAGGTAAAGGTACCTTACAGGGGCAATTGGCAATGACTTACCTCATGCTGCTGGGGATCTTTCGCTCCTTCTTGGTTGAACTGCAGGTACTACTTTTCTCCCTGACTATGGTCGCAGCTTTCCCTATTCTCCAACGGGGTGACAGACTAGGTTGGTTCAGTATCCAGAATTGAGGTGCATACACGCTATCTCAACCTATGGGGCTTCCATACAGATTTCAAGCCGAGGACACGCCTCTGGGTATTTAAACCAAACTTTAGTCACGGAAATTCCGAACCTTTACGTTCTAGGCATCAGCCATTCGAACTCTAGTTTCCACCGTCGCAGTTGGTCTCCTAGGAACTCACTGCAAACACAGGCAGGTGGCTATACCGGATCACCGGAAGTCGTTCGGGCACGACAAACACCAAAGGAATTACACCTTTAGAGGATTTAAGGTCTCCTAGACCAGGAGTGCACAAGATAGTGCGAATAAAGATGCAGGATTTAAGGTCTCCGCAGACCGGAGGATTTAAGGTCTCCTAGACCGGGGAGTGCACAAGACAGTGCGATGCAGAGTGAATGCACAAAACAGTGCTAAACAGATGCACAAAATAGTGCGATGCAGAGTGAATGCACAAAACAGTGCTAAACAGATGCACAAAATAGTGCGATGCTAAAGGTGTACAAAACAGTACGAGCAAGGTGAATGCACAAAACAGTGCGATACAAATAAGGTGCGCAAGATAGCGCGATACAATGCACTAACAAGTACAGGTGAGATGCGCAAGATAGCGCGATGGAATGCATGCAAAATGCAAGTAAGGTGCACAAAACAGTGCAATGCGCAAGAAAGCGCGAGTGATTTGAAATGCACAAGACAGTGCGATACGCTAAACAGCGCGATTGAAATGAAATGCACTAGACAGTGCGATACGCTAAACAGCGCGATTGATTTGAAATGCACTAGACAGTGCGATGCGCTAAACAGCGCGATTGATTTGAAATGCACTAGACAGTGCGATGTGAGATACAACCACCAGATGCACAAGACAGTGCTAGTGAGACACAAAGTGTAAGTGCACAAGATAGTGCGAGTGAATGCATGTTCTATGCAAATGAGGTGCATTTTCTATGCAAGTATGGAAGAGTGCATTTTCTATGCAAAAGATACGAGCATTTTCTATGCATAAAACAAGCAGAGCATATTCTATGCGGAATCAAAAGCAAGCATATTCTATGCATGAATCATTACGATGCGCGGCACGTATGCAACAACAGTGTATATGAAAGTTCACATTCCATGTAGTAGAGGAGCATCAAATATGTACTCTGGTGCCTCTGATTTACCTCTTAGAGGACTTTGCAACATACTCAGCTCAAAAGGGGCACACCCTGTTCATATTGGCGGGAGATAACATCTGCTGCTGCTGCTTTAATTGCCGTTCTGGCTTGAAGCATGCTTAAGCTTGGAGTAGAGGCACGCTCATTCTTCAGGGCACTGGCAAGGCCTGAAGAGGTACATATGGAATGCAATCTCAGAATTTTCTGAAGGTGAAACACACTCAGATGCTCAAAATTTTCCCTATTTTCTTTTGCTTCGTAGTCCGGAACTTATATAGCCTCGGATAGGTCCTTGTTTTACCGCTCACACTTATCGGGGGTGGACCCTGCAGTTTTATGAAAGAATGAATCTTGTTTTGCACAGATGTGGAGAACGGCACGGCACTCGGAGCGCAAAACGATTTTATTTTGAAATTGATAAATGAGCTCTCGACCGGGTATCGAGCCTACGACTGAACACAGCAAGACAACTCAACACGGAAATAAAAGGCACACAACCTAGACACATCGGGTAACACTCGAAACGACTCAAAACAAGAATCGAGATAAAACAAAAAGACACGACACTCAAATGTGCACAGGGAGCCTGTTTCACCTGGTAGTGTTTCCCACCCTTTCTTATTTGTGGTTCTCACATCACTCGGCCCTCAAGCTCTGTTTTTTCTGAAAAAGCCCCTTTCTCACTTTTTCTCTCATCGTACATCTCTCTATTCTTCAATCTCTCGTTTTTCATCCCTCCCCTGGGTGGTTGATGGATGAACAGGAAGTTGCGGGCTCACGCCCAACATAATCAGCTCGCGGCTATTTCCTTCGGTGACATCTGTCGATGCGCCGGATGAGGGAATGGAGCATCTTGATCCATTCCAATTCGTGCTTCGCACTCGGCTTGATACCTCGCTGCTTGGAGGATGAGAGAGCTTTCAGCCCTTTGTTGTTAACTTCGGTCATCCCCCCTTTTTTTGGCGGGTAGAGTGGCCTTTCTGGCAAGTATGCTGGCAATGGGGAAAAGACAGGAAGCCTGACTCAACTGTGCCCGTAGTTCATCATTTTGACCATTTTTTAGTTTTAGTTTTCTCCTAAAAAAATTTTTTTGACCAAAATGAGAGTTAGATTAACATACTTGTTCAGTTTTCTGATTTAAAATCATGCAAGTTAGGCAGTGAGCACTGAGATTTTTCCTTTTTTGGGTCCAAGAAATGGTCCAGTTTTGAAAATGGAATACTTTTCGAGAAGATTAGTCAACCTCAGTAAAAATTCTCAAAAACTATTTTCGCAAACGACCACTGCTCAACGAGCATGGGACCTACTCTTGAGATGCGCAACCTCGGATCCATGGCAATGGAAAATTGTCCCTTGTCTGAAGGACACTGCATGGCAACGGAATGTTGCCCCTTGTTTGAAATGACACTGCGGCGTTCTGAATGGCAACGGAAAGTTGCCCCTTGTTTGGATAGCACCGCAGCGCATTGAATGGCAACGGAAAGTTGCCCCTTGTTTGAATAACACCGCGGTGCATTGAATGGCAACGGAAAGTTGCCCCTTGTCTGAATGGCACCATAGTGTATTGTAGTCAGTCCTCAGAGCGACGAACGCAACCAGACTCTCAGATATAGGGAAGGCAAAGATTATCAGAACCATTACATGGACATGATTGAGTTTGAAGTGTTTTACGGCTGGACTTCAGAATGAAGTTGCCTACGTATCCCAAAGATGGGAATCAAGCCTCACGTAGTTCGGGGTTAAGGTACACTCGGGTATTAACCTCTCCTTTTTAGGCTCTAACTTTTGCCAAGGCGCCCGTTGCGGGTTTTCGACCTTGCGAGCTTTGTTCTTCTTTTCTTTTCAATTCTTTTCATTTCTTTTTCTTTTTTCGATTTTTTTTTTGTTCTTTTCTTTGCATCTTTCCTTTTTTGTTCTCTTTTTTTCTTTTGCATTTTTTGCTTCTTCTTTTTTTCTGTATTTTTCTCTTGCTCTAACTTTTGCCTGGGTCGCCCTTCCGGGTTTTCGGCCCAGCGAGCCTCTCAAGGGTAAAAGTATAACAAGTCCATGCCAAATGGTTTTGAGATCCTGGAGTCATCTGAATCCAGGAGAATGGCTGCTGCTTTGCTTTGTAAGCTTCTTCTGATGAGATCTGATCTTCTTGACCTGACTTTGGTGCCTCTTGTTCGAGGGCTGCTTCAAATCTAGCCACACAGGCCTCACATCGTAGTTGACCGTCGAACATTCTGATTTCAAGTTCAAGTTTTGGAAGCGAAGGGGTTGAGTCTCGAGGCTGAGAGCGATCCTAGGCTGCACAATCTCAAGAGCGATTCCACACAGGTCTTCGCAAGACCGCGCAAAACATTTTGTTTTTGAAAGTTTTTAAGAAAGCGACAAATCGCTCGCGCTGAAGGTAGTGTGAAACCAGTCTGGATCAAGCCAGGGTCCTTCTCAGTACTCACGCTAACAAGCATGATTTCATTCATTAAGGGCTTAGCATGCCTCTCTTTCTCTCAAATGATCAAAGTTTTGCAAATCCCGAGGAATTCCTTCCTCTTCGTTTTCACCGCAGTGTTCAAAAAGTTTTGAAAAACTTAGGTTAAATGCAATGACTTTGGGGTGCAGAAGAGAGCAGGGGGAATGTACTGCCATTTCATTCAGATTCCGTCACAACTAGCACACGGCAGAAGCGAACATAGAAGTGCAAAAATTACTGCTGTTTCATTCAAATCTGTTGGTACAACTGGCTCCTTGGCAGAAACAGACTCAAAACAAAATGAAAAGACAAACACAAAACAAAATGGTGACGCCCGAGGTAACACCCCCCGGAATCACCCGACTCCTGTACAACAGGACTGACTCGATACAACAAGATAGATCCAAAATAAAAAGAGAATGACTCAAAACAAAACAACAAGACTGACCCAATACCCGAGTCGGAAACCGGCATTCGCCAATGCTCAAAACAGTGCATGCCATCCACCATATCTGGAGTAATCTGAGCGCTGCCCGCAGGTGGTTCATCCCTCCAATCACATCACATTATCCCCTACAAATTCACTGATCAAGTGCCGATAGACTTTGCAGGACCTGGTGCGGGGATGACCCCATTGTCAAATAGATCTTGTACTTCATGGCGAAGACGGAAGCAGGCGTTGGTAGTATGGCCAGTTTATTGATGGTACGCGCAGTACTGGGTAGTATCATGTGTAGCCGGAAGAGGATTCGGGAGAGGCCGAGGCTCAAGGGGTTTGAGATGGCCTTGTCCAACAAGGATTTGGAGAGCTTTGGACAAAGGCATATAGAGGGCATGGAAGACCCTCCGACCTCGGGGTTGGTATTTCAAGGTTTGTGGATTTTTGCTGGACGCACCAGCAGGGGGATTAGCAGGTGCTGGCCTAGTTTGGTGATCTCTTCCGAGTGGAGGATTAGAGATAACAGGATCGTCTCTGGTATGATAGCCCTTCCCTCGATGTTCCTTCTGATTCGGACTGCCTCCAACCTGAGTAGCGAAAGTGTCATCCACAGCTTTTGCAACAACTGCGAGGACTTGCTCTTTGTTCAGTCCCTCGGCTTTCCAAGCCTCAACAGCCAACAGAAGATGTTCATTGGGATCCATGTCCGCCCCTATCTTGTTCCTCCCACTCACCTCCATTCTGCCAAGGGATTGGCTTTCCTCAAATGCAGCCCGTCCCAACATCGGGGAGTCTCTTGGCATGAAGTTCCTGGTATGTGGTGTGGTCGATGATGGAGCCAATGTCCCGGAGGCCAGATCTGTCACGGTTTTTTGAAGATCTTTAATCATTCCCATCAACTCAGAAATAGTGGGTTCACGGGTTTGAGATGGTTGAGGTTCAGGTGCATCCATCATGCATAGGTCCATGCTTTCTGGGATAAACACCTCAGGCTTGGGTAGATGGGCCGGGGTGATGTATATGCTGGGGTCAAAGGTGGATGGCAGTATGTGGATGTGATTGAGGTAGGCAGGAGATGTTTGGTCATTGGGGTCTGAAGGTGGAGCTATCGTCCGGTTGTCGATGAGATTTTGGATCTCATGACGAAGGCGGTAGCAACGGTCGATGCCATGACCGCGCTGCTGATGGTACACACAGTACTTGGCGGGTTATGTCTGGCTGGGAGTGGGTTGGGAAGAGGTTGAGGATCGAGGGGTTTGAGATGTCCTTTTTCCATCAAGGCTTTTAGTGTGCTAATCAGGCTCATATAGAGGGGGGTGAAAGTTCTGCCTTGAGTTCGGGCTGGGCCAGCTATTTGTAGGCTTGGTTTGGCAAAAGGGTCAGTTGTGGCGATCGTATTGATTTCGGTGGGTTTGGGAATAGCGCTACTACCAGCGTTGGTACTCCTTGAAATCACCTTCCTTGTCAGTTCCCTTGTCCTGGGAATGATCCCGCTGTTGAACGCATTCTCGACTTGAACCCCCAGTTCATGCAAACTTTTGAAAGTGAATAGTGGAGCGACTATCAACTTTTGCAACATATCATGCTCGAGGTTTCGGACCATCATCTGCACTTGATCCTTCTCAGAAGGGCGACGATCTATCATTTGTGCTGCCTTTGCTCTCCACCTTGCAATGAATTCCACAAAAGGCTCTGTTGGGTTTTGGCGGGTTGCTTCAAGCTCTTGGGTGGTCATTTCAACTTGGGTATTGTAGGAATACTGATCGACAAAGGCCTCAGCCAGTTCTTCCCAGTTTTGCTTCACTGTATCCTCCAATTTGGTATACCAAGTGGCTGCCACACCCGACAGGGTTCTTCCATACAAAGAGAGTTTCTGTGGCTTAGTCAGACCCATCGGCTTCAGGACATCTAAGAAAACTCGGATATGTACCATTGGATCTCCAGACCCGTCGAAACGGTCGATATATGGCATTTTGAATCTGTCTGGGAGCCGGATGGAAGCCTCGGTGTGCCCATCCTCAATGCCAGGAATGGAGTTAAGGCCCTGTGCCTTTTTGAATTGCTTCTCAAGGTTTGCAATTTTCACTGCAGTCGGATTGAACTCATCAACATGAAAGGGTTGAGTTTTCTCATTAGGCTGCACCAGGGGTTTGAGCACCTGAGCTTGAGCCAACCCTTCTTGAGGATTCAGACACTGCAAATCTTCAACTGGCAGAATTGGGTCAAAGTTCGGCTGGGGTCCCAAAGCTGGATGTGAGGCAGATGCCCCAGATGGGCGCTGCGTTTCAATACTGGTCTCAGCTTGCATGGCAGTTCCCCGATTTAGCGCTGCTGTCACGGCCGCAAATTCTTCCGAACCTTGTGCCATCACGGTCTGCTGAGTCCGAACAAAGGTGATGTGACTGGCGACTGACGGATTAGATGAACAGATGAGCCCTGACCGGCTTTTCTTTACCTTGCCTCAGCGAAAGAACACTGGTTGCCCTTGAATTGAATTTCTGACCTAACAAAGTCTATCAGCACAAGTTCGATGAACCTCGGGGGATATCGGAGCCTTCTGAAGCTATGGTTCCCAGACTACCTAGCAAAAGAGAAAACAGACAGCATCTCAGCCTGATTCCACCTGAATAGATATGAGCCTATTTGAATGATTGTGCTCTCTACTGAATTCTGCCCCAAATCTGAGTCTGATACCCACAGGTAAAGCTGACTCCCAAATACTGATAGTAATGCTCGCAGGCATGATGCCCAAAATTCGCAAACTGGTGCCCATAGGCCTGATGCCCAAACTCATACACTGATACATGCATTCCTGTAGAGACGCACTCTAAAGCACATAACAGATAAGTGAGAGCCAAAACACCCCTATGTTGGGGTAGGGTTTCCCTGTCCTATTGTGTCAGGAGCTAGGGTTTCATTACGCACGCAGCGGTTTCAAACAACGTATAAATGGGTAAGCAACCTGTCCTAATTTGGAATGGTCACTATGGATCCGAATATGCACTAGGTCGAATGGTCAAAGAGGGTGCCTCGGTAAAACCGGGGTTTGTGTTCCCATACTGGCAGAGCCCACAACCGGTCAGCCTTATGGTCATGCCTTGACAAGACAAGCCTCCGGCAAACCGTTCAGGAATAGCAGATGGCAAACACGGTGTCCTAGGCGCACCAATGCAAATGCAATGCAAAGAAACACACAAGTGTAGTCAAAAACAGATATCATGAGTTCGAGTCAAGTTCTCTAAATCCCCAGCAGAGTCACCAGAAACTGTAACAAGCCCGCGGGGGACCTCGCTACAGCTCGGACTCGATTTGTAGTTACGGTTCTAAATCTGAACCAAAGAGTCCAAATCCGGCAAATCGTTTTGAGAAAACAGATTTTTTTGAAAGAAGTGCCAAACATGGACTGCTTTGCCAGATACAGAGTCGCCACCTAAATATTTTATTTTGGGAAATTTAGGAAACCCTAACTCGTTGCCAAAGGCCACGTGTCCGTCATCACCAAAGTTGCCTCGGCTCGGGAACTTGGGTACGATTGGGGAAGGTCACTTCGTGAGCACCCCCGCTCACCCGGTCATAGACCGGCCTCTACTAACCATAATATCTATTTTTGAAAACATTGTATGTTCTTATTCCGGTTATTAGCCTAGGTTACTATGTGATGCGCACAGCATACAAGTATAGACTGGATCGCCTGAATTGGAACAAAAATATTTCATGTTCGCTTTTTTGAAAATGGTTTGCTACCCGCAGGTAGGCTTAAAACATTTGATGATTTATTCCAATCCAAGTAACCCAACCTTCACCCACAGGCATTCAGGCAGTTATATCATATAAGCAATTAGCCTCATAGTAAGCATGCTATTCATGACATTCACTCACACGCATGCAAGGATGCTAAAGCATAAAACTTACCGAGTACTCCAAGCCAAAATAGGAACTCATTAGAAATCATGCATGAATCCTAAGTATACAGAAATGCCTAATGCAACACATGCAAAATGCAACTATAGCAGGCTCGGCTATTCTAAACATGGCATATGAGATGAGACAGCTAACATGTATTCAACTTGGGAATTGAAAGTGCAATGCAGTTAGTAATGCGCCGAGCCCGGTGCATGCAAAACAGATGAATGAATGCAAACATGCCATCATACTGTATGCTAATTGAAATATGCCCTAATCTAACCATCATAAGCGGATAAATAAAAGGGAGAAAGACGTGGGGTTGGAAGACATACAACACACACACGCACACTTATTACAGTTGTGCCCTCGCGCAGAGGGTCCGAATAAATAATACAGTCCCAAATGAAAGAATATTACAGTCCAAATATTACAGCCCAAATAATGTACAAATTTCTAATTAATTAATGAATTAACTAAGAAATCGGTAAAACTGGCATGCAAGCCAGGGACTGCCTTGCTTCTGATGGATGATGCATGTCCGGGTTGTCTTGCGCGGAAATCCACCGGGATGCCCCAATTAGCCTCTGTTTAGCAGTTAACCTTGGAAAGCGTGCTGAGCTCCGAAAAGTTACTGATTCTTCATTTGCTGCAACAGAGAGCGGGAAAGGGGCATAGCAATGTATTTTCACAAATATATGCATGCCTCGATCCTCGTGCCACCAATCACGCATACCGAGGCATGATGGCCGAGGAGTCGAATTGCACAATTTAATATGGGATGAATGCACATGAAAACATAACAAGACCTAACTCCATCATGGATGATCCGGAGTGTCGGTGACTGGGGAATTGAGATACGTTCCGTCATTCGGAGTACGGAACATACCTCGTTTCCCGTGCCCGGGCTAACTTCTATTCCGGACATGATGCAATATGCATGATATGCATGAAATGCAACTAAGATATAATCCTAACATACACAATGCTATGGAATGACATGCCTCGAAATACGTGCACACGGGCGCGCAAACTGAGAAAATGGCAGAATGCTATGAAAATGAGGTGCCTCGAAATACGTGCACGCGGGCACGCAAACCGAGAAAATGACATGTCTCGAAATGCATGCACGCGGGCACGCAAACCGAGGCGATGATATGTGTCTCGAAATACATGCATGCGGGCACGCAAACCGAGGCAATAGAATGAGGTGCCTCGAAATGCGTGCACACGGGCACGCAAACCGAGGCAATGGCATGTGTCTCGAAATACGTGCACGCGGGCACGCAAATCGAGGCGATGATAAAATATGATGAAATGACATGGAAATGACAAATAGGCTTATACCAACATGAGTGAGCCTCAGCCACACTCACATAGGATGCCGGCGGGTGAAAATGAAGTGCCTCGAAATGCGTGCACACGGGTACGCAAACCGAGGCAATGCAAAAATATGATGAAATGACATGGAAATGACAAATGGGCTTATACCAACATGAGTGAGCCTCAGCCACACTCACATAGGATGCCGGCGGGTGAAAATGAAGTGCCTCGAAATGCGTGCACACGGGCACGCAAACCGAGGCAATGGCAAAATACAATAAAATGACATGGAAATGACAAATACAAGCATGCTAATGGAATTTCAGCACTAAAAAATGGGGGAAAACAGTCCCGAAATGAGGCGAAATGACATGAAATGTAAGGAATTGTCCCGAAACATGGATTTTGGGACCCGAAATGGCCTATAGCTATGCTAAACATGCACAATATGGACATGCAATGCAAAGAAAGAAGCTAGAAAGTCCCAAAAAAAGCACTTTCACAATTATAAACATGGCCAAACAACAAGCATAGGTATGGCAAAAATAGCATGCAAGAATAGGGGCCAAAAGAGGGGTAATGAAGCAAGTGATATAAGCAAAACCCAAACTGAAAAATTTCCTTCTACAACACTGAATATAGACCAAACATATGAACATTTACAGTATATGGAAGCCTCAAAATCAGTATACAAACATGCTAAAAATGTGATGCAAAATAAGGCTCAAAAATGGCTATAACATGAGGTATACAAAATAATCACCAAACAGCCAAAGACCCTTAACAAAACTTGTAGAATGGACCAAAATAAGCACTTTTCTAGAACTGTAAAATGGCCAAAAACAAAAGCATGGTATGCTAACTAAACATGCAAGAATGGGGAATAAAAGAGGGATATAACATGAAGTAACCTATGGAAGCCCCAAACCATGAAAGGACATAAATGAAACATGAAGTATGGACCAAAATTATCACTTTTCTAGAACTGTAAAATGGCCAAAAATAAAAGTATGATAGGCTGCCATTACATGCAAAAATGGGGAAGAAAAGAGGAGTATAAAGGTAGGTACAACATGGAAGTACCAAATGGTGTTGAGCCCTTCTTAAATGTTGAAGAGGGGCTCAAAATAAGCCTCATATCAGTTTACAACATGCTCGAAAATAAATTGCTCATGGGTCAAAAATAGCATGCAAAATTATGACATACAAGAGGATCAATGAAGCAAGTGTGTCATGGAGGGCTCAAACAGGGTTGAGCCCTTAATGAAAAGTGAAGATGAGCTCAAAATAGGGCCCTTTTCAGTTAGGGCCGGAGCTTGAAACAAAAAGGAAGTGGAGCTTACAAATAGATCAAGAAAAAGGGTCAAAAGGGTAAAAGTATTACTTACCCTTGAAGACTCAAACTTTTATTGCTTCTTGGATGGATTTGCAGCTTCTTTGACCTTTGAAAAACCTTCCTTGTTGCTGGAAATGAGGTGGTGGTGGTAGAGCTTGGTGGTGTAGAAGGAATGATGGTTAGGGACTTAGAGTTTTTCAAAGAATTGAGAAGGATGAAGATGGAGTTGAGTATGGAGACTTGAAGAACAATTTTTCTAACCCTTGTAAGTGAAGCCATCAGCTGGTTATAAGGGTTCAAAAGGGGGTGTAAAGGTGGGGGAAAAGGAGAGCAAAATTCCCCCACAAAATATCCCCCGGGTAAATATCTTTTCTGGGAGATATTGCCCCACAGCTGTAAAGTGCACAGTGCAAGGAACACGGCCGGCCTATCACTTTTGCTCCAGGTGGCCGGCCGGCCACACCCCCTAGCCGGCCGGCTAGGGGTCAAAAGGTTCAATCATATTTTCTGGCCGGCCAGCAACTGGTGAGGTACTCCTATGTGTGTACAACACAACCATGTGGTTAAAAGTCCAAGAAAGTGGGTCCAAGGGGTTCAACATTAGCTCGGAAAGAGGGGTTCAACATTAGCTCGGAAAGAGGGGTTCAAAAGGGTCAATTTGAATTACTGGCCGGCCATGAACTTTTAGGGGCCTCTCATGTGTGTAGATCACAGATATGTGGTTGAAAGTTCAAGAATGTGGGCCCAAGGGGTTCAACATTAGCCCGGAAGAAAGGGGTCAAAAGGGTCAGGTAACCTTAATGGCCGGCCACCAACTTTTAGGGGCCTCCCATGTGTGAAGATCACAGATATGTGGTTGAAAGTTGGCAACATTAACTCCAAGGTGTTCAACATTAGCCCGGAAGTTGGAAAAACGGGTGCCGGGAGGCTCCGGAGGAGAGATAACTGGTTGCTGCAACAATTACTAGCCTCCCACCCTTCAGTGACCTTCCTGGTGATAAAACAGAGGTACCTGCCAAAAATGAACGAAAATCGATGCAAAACGAATATTCGGGGGCCAAAACACGCAGTTCGGGGCCCCGGAAACTGCCCGTTAAACACCGAAAGTGGCGTTCGGCCACGAAGTGGGTTTCTCAGACCCCAGTGTCCCTCAAAAGGGAGCAAATAAGAAGCATGCCAAAAATCGGGGCAAACGGAGATGGTTAGACGGTCCCGAACCGAGGCACACGGCCAACAGTCCCGAAAAACCGGAACCGGGCTCCGAAATGGGCAAAATGGCCTATGGCCACAAAACGTAGCCCATGGCCACTGAGAGATGGTCTATGGGACCTCTCCCTCCCCTCAGGAAAAGAAACAGAGAAAAAAGAGTCTGGTTCGCAAACCGAGGCAAGGCACAGAAGAGGGTTCGAAAGTCCGGAGGCAGGGCTCGCGGCCACGACTCTGAGACTTCTGAACAAGCACATATGCAACATCACCAAGCGCTCAATCGGTGACGTCTGAGTCTTAAGTTCGGTCAAAAATGGGGTGTCTACAGTTGCCCCTCTTTGACAGAACTCGGAAGTCACAAGTGACGGGAGTGAATGTCAAAGCCCAGAGACGACCCATTTTTGACAAGGCCGAAGACTTAGACAAACATACAAGATAAAAAGGTGTGCCCGCAGGCATGCCCGCAGGCAGGGGCAAAATGCAAAATGATATGCAAGAAGATTTTGAAGATTGGACTTATACGCGACGCGAAGCCAATTTTGAAAGTTGGACTTATACGCTACGCGAAGCCGGTTTTGAAAGTTGGGGATTCATGCAATGCACTGTAACGTAGTGGCTAAAATGCAATGTAATAGCTAAGAGGTAAAGGTACCTTACAGGGGCAATTGGCAATGACTTACCTCATGCTGCTGGGGATCTTTCGCTCCTTCTTGGTTGAACTGCAGGTACTACTTTTCTCCCTGACTATGGTCGCAGCTTTCCCTATTCTCCAACGGGGTGACAGACTAGGTTGGTTCAGTATCCAGAATTGAGGTGCATACACGCTATCTCAACCTATGGGGCTTCCATACAGATTTCAAGCCGAGGACACGCCTCTGGGTATTTAAACCAAACTTTAGTCACGGAAATTCCGAACCTTTACGTTCTAGGCATCAGCCATTCGAACTCTAGTTTCCACCGTCGCAGTTGGTCTCCTAGGAACTCACTGCAAACACAGGCAGGTGGCTATACCGGATCACCGGAAGTCGTTCGGGCACGACAAACACCAAAGGAATTACACCTTTAGAGGATTTAAGGTCTCCTAGACCAGGAGTGCACAAGATAGTGCGAATAAAGATGCAGGATTTAAGGTCTCCGCAGACCGGAGGATTTAAGGTCTCCTAGACCGGGGAGTGCACAAGATAGTGCGATGCAGAGTGAATGCACAAAACAGTGCTAAACAGATGCACAAAATAGTGCGATGCAGAGTGAATGCACAAAACAGTGCTAAACAGATGCACAAAATAGTGCGATGCTAAAGGTGTACAAAACAGTACGAGCAAGGTGAATGCACAAAACAGTGCGATACAAATAAGGTGCGCAAGATAGCGCGATACAATGCACTAACAAGTACAGGTGAGATGCGCAAGATAGCGCGATGGAATGCATGCAAAATGCAAGTAAGGTGCACAAAACAGTGCAATGCGCAAGAAAGCGCGAGTGATTTGAAATGCACAAGACAGTGCGATACGCTAAACAGCGCGATTGAAATGAAATGCACTAGACAGTGCGATACGCTAAACAGCGCGATTGATTTGAAATGCACTAGACAGTGCGATGCGCTAAACAGCGCGATTGATTTGAAATGCACTAGACAGTGCGATGTGAGATACAACCACCAGATGCACAAGACAGTGCTAGTGAGACACAAAGTGTAAGTGCACAAGATAGTGCGAGTGAATGCATGTTCTATGCAAATGAGGTGCATTTTCTATGCAAGTATGGAAGAGTGCATTTTCTATGCAAAAGATACGAGCATTTTCTATGCATAAAACAAGCAGAGCATATTCTATGCGGAATCAAAAGCAAGCATATTCTATGCATGAATCATTACGATGCGCGGCACGTATGCAACAACAGTGTATATGAAAGTTCACATTCCATGTAGTAGAGGAGCATCAAATATGTACTCTGGTGCCTCTGATTTACCTCTTAGAGGACTTTGCAACATACTCAGCTCAAAAGGGGCACACCCTGTTCATATTGGCGGGAGATAACATCTGCTGCTGCTGCTTTAATTGCCGTTCTGGCTTGAAGCATGCTTAAGCTTGGAGTAGAGGCACGCTCATTCTTCAGGGCACTGGCAAGGCCTGAAGAGGTACATATGGAATGCAATCTCAGAATTTTCTGAAGGTGAAACACACTCAGATGCTCAAAATTTTCCCTATTTTCTTTTGCTTCGTAGTCCGGAACTTATATAGCCTCGGATAGGTCCTTGTTTTACCGCTCACACTTATCGGGGGTGGACCCTGCAGTTTTATGAAAGAATGAATCTTGTTTTTCACAGATGTGGAGAACGGCACGGCACTCGGAGCGCAAAACGATTTTATTTTGAAATTGATAAATGAGCTCTCGACCGGGTATCGAGCCTACGACTGAACACAGCAAGACAACTCAACACGGAAATAAAAGGCACACAACCTAGACACATCGGGTAACACTCGAAACGACTCAAAACAAGAATCGAGATAAAACAAAAAGACACGACACTCAAATGTGCACAGGGAGCCTGTTTCACCTGGTAGTGTTTTCCACCCTTTCTTATTTGTGGTTCTCACATCACTCGACCCTCAAGCTCTGTTTTTTCTGAAAAAGCCCCTTTCTCACTTTTTCTCTCATCGTACATCTCTCTATTCTTCAATCTCTCGTTTTTCATCCCTCCCCTGGGTGGTTGATGGATGAACAGGAAGTTGCGGGCTCACGCCCAACATAATCAGCTCGCGGCTATTTCCTTCGGTGACATCTGTCGATGCGCCGGATGAGGGAATGGAGCATCTTGATCCATTCCAATTCGTGCTTCGCACTCGGCTTGATACCTCGCTGCTTGGAGGATGAGAGAGCTTTCAGCCCTTTGTTGTTAACTTCGGTCATCCCCCCTTTTTTTGGCGGGTAGAGTGGCCTTTCTGGCAAGTATGCTGGCAATGGGGAAAAGACAGGAAGCCTGACTCAACTGTGCCCGTAGTTCATCATTTTGACCATTTTTTAGTTTTAGTTTTCTCCTAAAAAAATTTTTTTGACCAAAATGAGAGTTAGATTAACATACTTGTTCAGTTTTCTGATTTAAAATCATGCAAGTTAGGCAGTGAGCACTGAGAGTTTTCCTTTTTTGGGTCCAAGAAATGGTCCAGTTTTGAAAATGGAATACTTTTCGAGAAGATTAGTCAACCTCAGTAAAAATTCTCAAAAACTATTTTCGCAAACGACCACTGCTCAACGAGCATGGGACCTACTCTTGAGATGCGCAACCTCGGATCCATGGCAATGGAAAATTGTCCCTTGTCTGAAGGACACTGCATGGCAACGGAATGTTGCCCCTTGTTTGAAATGACACTGCGGCGTTCTGAATGGCAACGGAAAGTTGCCCCTTGTTTGGATAGCACCGCAGCGCATTGAATGGCAACGGAAAGTTGCCCCTTGTTTGAATAACACCGCGGTGCATTGAATGGCAACGGAAAGTTGCCCCTTGTCTGAATGGCACCGTAGTGTATTGTAGTCAGTCCTCAGAGCGACGAACGCAACCAGACTCTCAGATATAGGGAAGGCAAAGATTATCAGAACCATTACATGGACATGATTGAGTTTGAAGTGTTTTACGGCTGGACTTCAGAATGAAGTTGCCTACGTATCCCAAAGATGGGAATCAAGCCTCACGTAGTTCGGGGTTAAGGTACACTCGGGTATTAACCTCTCCTTTTTAGGCTCTAACTTTTGCCAAGGCGCCCGTTGCGGGTTTTCGACCTTGCGAGCTTTGTTCTTCTTTTCTTTTCAATTCTTTTCATTTCTTTTTCTTTTTTCGATTTTTTTTTTTTGTTCTTTTCTTTGCATATTTCCTTTTTTGTTCTCTTTTTTTCTTTTGCATTTTTTGCTTCTTCTTTTTTTCTGTATTTTTCTCTTGCTCTAACTTTTGCCTGGGTCGCCCTTCTGGGTTTTCGGCCCAGCGAGCCTCTCAAGGGTAAAAGTATAACAAGTCCATGCCAAATGGTTTTGAGATCCTGGAGTCATCTGAATCCAGGAGAATGGCTGCTGCTTTGCTTTGTAAGCTTCTTCTGATGAGATCTGATCTTCTTGACCTGACTTTGGTGCCTCTTGTTCGAGGGCTGCTTCAAATCTAGCCACACAGCCTCACATCGTAGTTGACCGTCGAACATTCTGATTTCAAGTTCAAGTTTTGGAAGCGAAGGGGTTGAGTCTCGAGGCTGAGAGCGATCCTAGGCTGCACAATCTCAAGAGCGATTCCACACAGGTCTTCGCAAGACCGCGCAAAACATTTTGTTTTTGAAAGTTTTTAAGAAAGCGACAAATCGCTCGCGCTGAAGGTAGTGTGAAACCAGTCTGGATCAAGCCAGGGTCCTTCTCAGTACTCACGCTAACAAGCATGATTTCATTCATTAAGGGCTTAGCATGCCTCTCTTTCTCTCAAATGATCAAAGTTTTGCAAATCCCGAGGAATTCCTTCCTCTTCGTTTTCACCGCAATGTTCAAAAAGTTTTGAAAAACTTAGGTTAAATGCAATGACTTTGGGGTGCAGAAGAGAGCAGGTGGAATGTACTGCCATTTCATTCAGATTCCGTCACAACTAGCACACGGCAGAAGCGAACATAGAAGTGCAAAAATTACTGCTGTTTCATTCAAATCTGTTGGTACAACTGGCTCCCTGGCAGAAACAGACTCAAAACAAAACGAAAAGACAAACACAAAACAAAATGGTGACGCCCGAGGTAACACCCCCCGGAATCACCCGACTCCTGTACAACAGGACTGACTCGATACAACAAGATAGATCCAAAATAAAAAGAGACTGACTCAAAACAAAAAGACAGACTCAAAACAAAACAACAAGACTGACCCAATACCCGAGTCGGAAACCGGCATTCGCCAATGCTCAAAACAGTGCATGCCATCCACCATATCTGGAGTAAACTGAGCGCTGCCCGCAGGTGGTTCATCCCTCCAATCACATCACATTATCCCCTACAAATTCACTGATCAAGTGCCGATAGACTTTGCAGGACCTGGTGCGGGGATGACCCCATTGTCAAATAGATCCTGTACTTCATGGCGAAGACGGAAGCAGGCGTTGGTAGTATGGCCAGTTTGTTGATGGTACGCGCAGTACTGGGTAGTATCATGTGTAGCCGGAAGAGGATTCGGGAGAGGCCGAGGCTCAAGGGGTTTGAGATGGCCTTGTCCAACAAGGATTTGGAGAGCTTTGGACAAAGGCATATAGAGGGCATGGAAGACCCTCCGACCTCGGGGTTGGTATTTCAAGGTTTGTGGATTTTTGCTGGACGCACCAGCAGGGGGATTAGCAGGTGCTGGCCTAGTTTGGTGATCTCTTCCGAGTGGAGGATTAGAGATAACAGGATCGTCTCTGGTATGATAGCCCTTCCCCCGATGTTCCTTCTGATTCGGACTGCCTCCAACCTGAGTAGCGAAAGTGTCATCCACAGCTTTTGCAACAACTGCGAGGACTTGCTCTTTGTTCAGTCCCTCGGCTTTCCAAGCCTCAACAGCCAACAGAAGATGTTCATTGGGATCCATGTCCGCCCCTATCTTGTTCCTCCCACTCACCTCCATTCTGCCAAGGGATTGGCTTTCCTCAAATGCAGCCCGTCCCAACATCGGGGAGTCTCTTGGCATGAAGTTCCTGGTATGTGGTGTGGTCGATGATGGAGCCAATGTCCCGGAGGCCAGATCTGTCACGGTTTTTTGAAGATCTTTAATCATTCCCATCAACTCAGAAATAGTGGGTTCACGGGTTTGAGATGGTTGAGGTTCAGGTGCATCCATCATGCATAGGTCCATGCTTTCTGGGATAAACACCTCAGGCTTGGGTAGATGGGCCGGGGTGATGTATATGCTGGGGTCAAAGGTGGATGGCAGTATGTGGATGTGATTGAGGTAGGCAGGAGATGTTTGGTCATTGGGGTCTGAAGGTGGAGCTATCGTCCGGTTGTCGATGAGATTTTGGATCTCATGACGAAGGCGGTAGCAACGGTCGGTGCCATGACCGCGCTGCTGATGGTACACACAGTACTTGGCGGGGTTATGTCTGGCTGGGAGTGGGTTGGGAAGAGGTTGAGGATCGAGGGGTTTGAGATGTCCTTTTTCCATCAAGGCTTTTAGTGTGCTAGTCAGGCTCATATAGAGGGGGGTGAAAGTTCTGCCTTGAGTTCGGGCTGGGCCAGCTGTTTGTAGGCTTGGTTTGGCAAAAGGGTCAGCTGTGGCGATCGTATTGATTTCGGTGGGTTAGGGAATAGCGCTACTACCAGCGTTGGTACTCCTTGAAATCACCTTCCTTGTCAGTTCCCTTGTCCTGGGAATGATCCCGCTGTTGAACGCATTCTCGACTTGAACCCCCAGTTCATGCAAACTTTTGAAAGTGAATAGTGGAGCGACTATCAACTTTTGCAACATATCATGCTCGAGGTTTCGGACCATCATCTGCACTTGATCCTTCTCAGAAGGGCGACGATCTGTCATTTGTGCTGCCTTTGCTCTCCACCTTGCAATGAATTCCACAAAAGGCTCTGTTGGGTTTTGGCGGGTTGCTTCAAGCTCTTGGGTGGTCATTTCAACTTGGGTATTGTAGGAATACTGATCGACAAAGGCCTCAGCCAGTTCTTCCCAGTTTTGCTTCACTGTATCCTCCAATTTGGTATACCAAGTGGCTGCCACACCCGACAGGGTTCTTCCATACAAAGAGAGTTTCTGTGGCTTAGTCAGACCCATCGGCTTCAGGACATCTAAGAAAACTCGGATATGTACCATTGGATCTCCAGACCCGTCGAAACGGTCGATATATGGCATTTTGAATCTGTCTGGGAGCCGGATGGAAGCCTCGGTGTGCCCATCCTCAATGCCAGGAATGGAGTTAAGGCCCTGTGCCTTTTTGAATTGCTTCTCAAGGTTTGCAATTTTCACTGCAGTCGGATTGAACTCATCAACATGAAAGGGTTGAGTTTTCTCATTAGGCTGCACCAGGGGTTTGAGCACCTGAGCTTGAGCCAACCCTTCTTGAGGATTCAGACACTGCAAATCTTCAACTGGCAGAATTGGGTCAAAGTTCGGCTGGGGTCCCAAAGCTGGATGTGAGGCAGATGCCCCAGATGGGCGCTGCGTTTCAATACTGGTCTCAGCTTGCATGGCAGTTCCCCGATTTAGCGCTGCTGTCACGGCCGCAAATTCTTCCGAACCTTGTGCCATCACGGTCTGCTGAGTCCGAACAAAGGTGATGTGACTGGCGACTGACGGATTAGATGAACAGATGAGCCCTGACCGGCTTTTCTTTACCTTGCCTCAGCGAAAGAACACTGGTTGCCCTTGAATTGAATTTCTGACCTAACAAAGTCTATCAGCACAAGTTCGATGAACCTCGGGGGATATCGGAGCCTTCTGAAGCTATGGTTCCCAGACTACCTAGCAAAAGAGAAAACAGACAGCATCTCAGCCTGATTCCACCTGAATAGATATGAGCCTATTTGAATGATTGTGCTCTCTACTGAATTCTGCCCCAAATCTGAGTCTGATACCCACAGGTAAAGCTGACTCCCAAATACTGATAGTAATGCTCGCAGGCATGATGCCCAAAATTCGCAAACTGGTGCCCATAGGCCTGATGCCCAAACTCATACACTGATACATGCATTCCTGTAGAGACGCACTCTAAAGCACATAACAGATAAGTGAGAGCCAAAACACCCCTATGTTGGGGTAGGGTTTCCCTGTCCTATTGTGTCAGGAGCTAGGGTTTCATTACGCACGCAGCGGTTTCAAACAACCTATAAACGGGTAAGCAACATGTCCTAATTTGGAATGGTCACTATGGATCCGAATATGCACTAGGTCGAATGGTCAAAGAGGGTGCCTCGGTAAAACCGGGGTTTGTGTTCCCATACTGGCAGAGCCCACAACCGGTCAGCCTTATGGTCATGCCTTGACAAGACAAGCCTCCGGCAAACCGTTCAGGAATAGCAGATGGCAAACACGGTGTCCTAGGTGCACCAATGCAAATGCAATGCAAAGAAACACACAAGTGTAGTCAAAAACAGATATCATGAGTTCGAGTCAAGTTCTCTAAATCCCCAGCAGAGTCGCCAGAAACTGTAACAAGCCCGCGGGGGACCTCGCTACAGCTCGGACTCGATTTGTAGTTACGGTTCTAAATCTGAACCAAAGAGTCCAAATCCGGCAAATCGTTTTGAGAAAACAAATTTTTTTTAAAGAAGTGCCAAACATGGACTGCTTTGCCAGATACAGAGTCGCCACCTAAATATTTTATTTTGGGAAATTTAGGAAACCCTAACTCGTTGCCAAAGGCCACGTGTCCGTCATCACCAAAGTTGCCTCGGCTCGGGAACTTGGGTACGATTGGGGAAGGTCACTTCGTGAGCACCCCCGCTCACCCGGTCATAGACCGGCCTCTACTAACCATAATATCTATTTTTGAAAACATTGTATGTTCTTATTCCGGTTATTAGCCTAGGTTACTATGTGATGCGCACAGCATACAAGTATAGACTGGATCGCCTGAATTGGAACAAAAATATTTCATGTTCGCTTTTTTGAAAATGGTTTGCTACCCGCAGGTAGGCTTAAAACATTTGATGATTTATTCCAATCCAAGTAACCCAACCTTCACCCACAGGCATTCAGGCAGTTATATCATATAAGCAATTAGCCTCATAGTAAGCATGCTATTCATGGCATTCACTCACACGCATGCAAGGATGCTAAAGCATAAAACTTACCGAGTACTCCAAGCCAAAATAGGAACTCATTAGAAATCATGCATGAATCCTAAGTATACAGAAATGCCTAATGCAACACATGCAAAATGCAACTATAGCAGGCTCGGCTATTCTAAACATGGCATATGAGATGAGACAGCTAACATGTATTCAACTTGGGAATTGAAAGTACAATGCAGTTAGTATGATGCGCCGAGCCCGGTGCATGCAAAATAGATGAATGAATGCAAACATGCCATCATACTGTATGCTAATTGAAATATGCCCTAATCTAACCATCATAAGCGGATAAATAAAAGGGAGAAAGACGTGGGGTTGGAAGACATACAACACACACACGCACACTTATTACAGTTGTGCCCTCGCGCAGAGGGTCCGAATAAATAATACAGTCCCAAATGAAAGAATATTACAGTCCAAATATTACAGCCCAAATAATGTACAAATTTCTAATTAATTAATGAATTAACTAAGAAATCGGTAAAACTGGCATGCAAGCCAGGGACTGCCTTGCTTCTGATGGATGATGCATGTCCGGGTTGTCTTGCGCGGAAATCCACCGGGATGCCCCAATTAGCCTCTGTTTAGCAGTTAACCTTGGAAAGCGTGCTGAGCTCCGAAAAGTTACTGATTCTTCATTTGCTGCAACAGAGAGCGGGAAAGGGGCATAGCAATGTATTTTCACAAATATATGCATGTCTCGATCCTCGTGCCACCAATCACGCATACCGAGGCATGATGGCCGAGGAGTCGAATTACACAATTTAATATGGGATGAATGCACATGAAAACATAACAAGACCTAACTCCATCATGGATGATCCGGAGTGTCGGTGACTGGGGAATTGAGATACGTTCCGTCATTCGGAGTACGGAACATACCTCGTTTCCCGTGCCCGGGCTAACTTCTATTCCGGACATGATGCAATATGCATGATATGCATGAAATGCAACTAAGATATAATCCTAACATACACAATGCTATGGAATAACATGCCTCGAAATACGTGCACACGGGCGCGCAAACCGAGAAAATGGCAGAATGCTATGAAAATGAGGTGCCTCGAAATACGTGCACGCGGGCACGCAAACTGAGAAAATGACATGTCTCGAAATGTGTGCACGCGGGCACGCAAACCGAGGCGATGATATGTGTCTCGAAATACGTGCACGCGACACGCAAACCGAGGCAATGGAATGAGGTGCCTCGAAATGCGTGCACACGGGCACACAAACCGAGGCAATGGCATGTGTCTCGAAATACGTGCACGCGGGCACGCAAATCGAGGCGATGATAAAATATGATGAAATGACATGGAAATGACAAATAGGCTTATACCAACATGAGTGAGCCTCAGCCACACTCACATAGGATGTCGGCGGGTGAAAATGAAGTGCCTCGAAAGGCGTGCACACGGGCACGCAAACCGAGGCAATGCAAAAATATGATGAAATGACATGGAAATGACAAATGGGCTTATACCAACATGAGTGAGCCTCAGCCACACTCACATAGGATGCCGGCGGGTGAAAATGAAGTGCCTCGAAATGCGTGCACACGGGCACGCAAACCGAGGCAATGGCAAAATATGATGAAATGACATGGAAATGACAAATGCAAGCATGCTAATGGAATTTCAGCACTAAAAAATGGGGGAAAACAGTCCCGAAATGAGGCGAAATGACATGAAATGTAAGGAATTGTCCCGAAACATGGATTTTGGGACCCGAAATGGCCTATAGCTATGCTAAACATGCACAATATGGACATGCAATGCAAATACAGAAGCTAGACAGTCCCAAAAAAAGCACTTTCACAATTATAAACATGGCCAAACAACAAGCATAGGTATGGCAAAAATAGCATGCAAGAATAGGGGCCAAAAGAGGGGTAATGAAGCAAGTGATATAAGCAAAACCCAAACTGAAAAATTTCCTTCTACAACACTGAAGATGGACCAAAAATATGAACATTTACAGTATATGGAAGCCTCAAAATCAGTATACAAACATGCTAAAAATGTGATGCAAAATAAGGCTCAAAAATGGCTATAACATGAGGTATACAAAATAATCACCAA
Source organism: Camellia sinensis (assembly GCF_055761805.1). Lineage (NCBI taxonomy): Eukaryota > Viridiplantae > Streptophyta > Magnoliopsida > Ericales > Theaceae > Camellia > Camellia sinensis. Next base: position 100,858,914 of record NC_138972.1, read on the forward strand.
ACAGCCAAAGACCCTTAACAAAACATGTAGAATGGACCAAAATATGCACTTTTCTAGAACTGTAAAATGGCCAAAAACAAAAGCATGGTATGCTAACTAAACATGCAAGAATGGGGAATAAAAGAGGGATATAACATGAAGTAACCTATGGAAGCCCCAAACCATGAAAGGACATAAATGAAACATGAAGTATGGACCAAAATAAGCACTTTTCTAGAACTGTAAAATGGCCAAAAACAAAAGTATGATAGGCTGCCATTGCATGCAAGAATGGGGAAGAAAAGAGGAGTATAAAGGTAGGTACAACATGGAAGTCCCAAATGGTGTTGAGCCCTTCTTCAATGTTGAAGAGGGGCTCAAAATAAGCCTCATATCAGTTTACAACATGCTCGAAAATAAATTTCTCATGGGTCAAAAATAGCATGCAAAATTATGACATACAAGAGGATCAATGAAGCAAGTGTGTCATGGAGGGCTCAAACAGGGTTGAGCCCTTAATGAAAAGTGAAGATGAGCTCAAAATAGGGCCCTTTTCAGTTAGGGCCGGAGCTTGAAACAAAAAGGAAGTGGGGCTTACAAATAGATCAAGAAAAAGGGTCAAAAGGGTAAAAGTATTACTTACCCTTGAAGACTCAAACTTTTGTTGCTTCTTGGATGGATTTGCAGCTTCTTTGACCTTTGAAAAACCTTCCTTGTTTCTGGAAATGAGGTGGTGGTGGTAGAGCTTGGTGGTGTAGAAGGAATGATGGTTAGGGACTTAGGGTTTTTCAAAGAATTGAGAAGGATGAAGATGGAGTTGAGTATGGAGACTTGAAGAACAATTTTTCTAACCCTTGTAAGTGAAGCCATCAGCTGGTTATAAGGGTTCAAAAGGGGGTGTAAAGGTGGGGGAAAAGGAGAGCAAAATTCCCCCACAAAATATCCCCCGGGTAAATATCTTTTCTGGGGGATATTGCCCCACAGCTGTAAAGTGCACAGTGCAAGGAACACGGCCGGCCTATCACTTTTGCTCCAGGTGGCCGGCCGGCCACACCCCCTAGCCGGCCGGCTAGGGGTCAAAAGGTTCAATCATATTTTCTGGCCGGCCAGCAACTGGTGAGGTACTCCTATGTGTGTACAACACAACCATGTGGTTAAAAGTCCTAGAAAGTGGGTCCAAGGGGTTCAACATTAGCTCGGAAAGAGGGGTTCAAAAGGGTCAATTTGAATTACTGGCCGGCCATGAACTTTTAGGGGCCTCTCATGTGTGTAGATCACAGATATGTGGTTGAAAGTTCAAGAATGTGGGCCCAAGGGGTTCAACATTAGCCCGGAAGAAAGGGGTCAAAAGGGTCAGGTAACCTTAATGGCCGGCCACCAACTTTTAGGGGCCTCCCATGTGTGAAGATCACAGATATGTGGTTGAAAGTTGGCAACATTAACTCCAAGGTGTTCAACATTAGCCCGGAAGTTGGAAAAACGGGTGCCAGGAGGCTCCGGAGGAGAGATAATTGGTTGCTGCAACAATTACTAGCCTCTCACCCTTCAGTGACCTTCCTGGTGATAAAACAGAGGTACCTGCCAAAAATGAGCGAAAACCGATGCAAAACGAATGTTCGGGGGCCAAAACACGCAATTTGGGGCCCCGGAAACTGCCCGTTAAACACCGAAAGTGGCGTTCGGCCACGAAGTGGGTTTCTCAGACCCTAGTGTCCCTCAAAAGGGAGCAAATAAGAAGCATGCCAAAAATCGGGGCAAACGGAGATGGTTAGACGGTCCCGAACCGAGGCACACGGCCAACAGTCCCGAAAAACCGGAACCGGGCTCCGAAATGGGCAAAATGGCCTACGGCCACAAAACGTAGCCCATGGCCACTGAGAGATGGTCTATGGGACCTCTCCCTCCCCTCAGGAAAAGAAACAGAGAAAAAAGAGTCTGGTTCGCAAACCGAGGCAAGGCACAGAAGAGGGTTCGGAAGTCCGGAGGCAGGGCTCACGGCCACGACTCTGAGACTTCTGAACAAGCACATATGCAACATCACCAAGCGCTCAATCGGTGATGTCTGAGTCTTAAGGTCGGTCAAAAATGGGGTGTCTACAATAAGGTATGTTCTGCATCATGCATATTGTTTGCATCTTGCCCTAGGACTACGCTAGTTTGATTCCTTGCAAAGGGATACGTAGGCAGCCCGCGTGCACAACCGTTCTTTGTTTTGCTTGTTTGTTTGTCCAAGTCTTCGGCCTTGTCAAAAATGGGTCAACTCTGGGTTTTGACATTCACTCCCGTCATTTCACGACTTCCGAGTTCTATCAAAGAGAGGCAACTGTAGACACCCCATTTTTTACAGTCCTCAAGACTTGGACATCATCGTTTGAACACTCGATGATCTTGTATGCTTTTGTTCATTTTGAGTGCACGAAGTTCTCGAACGAGTGCCTTGCCTTTGAGCCTTTAAAACTGTCTGTTTTGTGCTTGGCTGTGCACCAAGAGCTTGTTGTTTCAAACTTGGAGGAGAGGGTGGCCTATCGGCCAACCCCATAGCCTGTTGGCCATCAATGGTGGCCGGTCGGCCACCAGTGGTGGCCGACGGCAATTTTTCTCATTTTTCAGATATTTGTTTGCCAGCTGTGCCAGCTGTTGTTCACTGAAGTGCATCTCCATACACGTGTATGGTAGGATGATTTCAAGCCTTAACCTTGATTTTCTATATATAGGGGGTGTCCTCCCCCATTTTGGAAGGTTAGAAAATTTGGATCAAAATTCTCTCTCTCTCTCTCTCTCTCTCTAGAATTCTCTCTCTCTCTTCTTATTTTGTGCTTGGTAGTTAGTTTTCTCTACACTTTTACACACTAACCCTTAGCCAAACTTGACCACCTTGGAGCTGAGGTCCCTTGGAGCCTAGTTCGATCTTTGGAAGGAGGTTTGAGCCTAAAATTGTGGCTGTTTTGTGTTGTGCTTCAAAGATAGAGAACTTACCTCATTTAAGCTTATTGTGCACACTTGTTTTGCCATCCTTTTATACTGTTTTTGAGCTAGTTTTCATCTACAAAAAAACTCTAGTTTTTTAGGCTTAACATGGTGGTTTGAGGTCATTTTGTGTAAAGGGGTAGTCCACCTTTCTTGTTGCTTAATTGTGTAAGCTTTTGCACCATCTTTTAGTATATTCAAATCAAACTTTTTCAGCCTTTAAACCACTGAAATTTAGAGTTATTTCAATGGTAAAAACCTCATTTTGAAGTCCAAAATTGGAGGGGGTAGCCTCCCCTCCTTGTGTCTTGTTTGCATGCCTAGATAGCTTAACATGTGAGCATGTTTTTCAAGCATTTTGTACCTTAATCTCAGCATGTTTGTGCTACTGTTTTGACTGGTTTCAGCTCTGTTTTGAGCTGGTTTGGTCCTTTGAGGCTTGTATTGTGTGGTTGTAGTGTAAAGAGGCTTCACTAGCTTAATGCTTTAGGCCTTTAGCATGAATTGCATGAGTTGCTTGCATGTTTTAGTGTCTTTTTACACTCCATTTCAATACTGAAATCTCTGCAATCTCCCTCTATCCTTCACTTTTTCATTTATTTTGAAAGTGTCTTTGAACCCCTTGTTGGCTTGAGTGTGAAATTAAGACACTCGTGCTTAATGGTTTCAATCCTTTTTTAAGGGTTTCTACTAACCAACGGCATGAGGTCTCTTTCATACTCAAGGCACTTGTGGTTTAAGCCCTCTTTCCATTAGAGGGCACTTATCTTTTGGACTAATCAATTAAAGAATGGATTGGTAAGTTAAAATGAGTAAATAAAAATGAGCAAGTAAAGAGGCAAAATAAGCATCTTTCATGTTACATTGCATGTGTTCGAATCGAACGTTAATTCGAACACGAGAAAAATGGGACGTTTCATACTCAAAGTGATGAAACGTGCCACTTTTCTTGGTCACCATCACCCTTGATCATGCATGATAGGGTTGTGGTTTTGTAAGTCTTGTTTTGCACTCATTAAGCTTGTACAAGCTTGGTTCTTTGGCCATCATGCTTGAAAATGCTTGGTTGATGGTTTGAGGGTCAAGAGTGTAGACACCCCATTTTTGACCGTCCTCAAGACTTGGACGTCACCGTTTGAACACTCGGTGATTATCCATGTTTGTGTTCGTTTGGAGTTCCCGGAGGTCTCGGCTCGCGCGCCTTGCCTCAGGATCTCCGAACTCGACCGTTTAGTGTCTGGTTTTGCACCAAACACTTGCATTTTGCCTTGGAGGGGCAGGGAATGCCTTGTGAGGCATCCCCACACACCACCGGCAGTGGCTAGAGGCCACCGGCTGGTTTTTGCTGCCACCGGCAATGTATATTGCCGGCCGGCACTGTTTGTTGCCGGTCGGCACTCAATTTTGTCAAAATGACATTTTTGGCCGGCCGACTACTGTGCATCTGCTTTTGCAGATATTTTAAGACAGCTGTCTTGCTTTTGGCTCCCCTCCATACACGTGTATGGAGGGATCTCCCTCTTATGAAGCTTGTCTTGTAAGCTTTACAAGACAAGAAGTTCTATAAAGAGAGGGGCTCTCTCTTGTTGCAAGGGTTAGACACTTGAGATATTTTAGAGAGCTTAGACAGCCATTTTTAGGGTTTGAGTTCTAGGGTTAGGGTTTGATACACATTATCTCTCTCTTTTTCCTTCTTGTGTGTGTTAAAGTGTGTTTGTGTCTTACTATTGCACACAAACACATAGTGTTTCACCTTCCTTTGGATCCTGAGGTTCTAAGGGGCTGATTTTGGTGTTTGGTGTTGGATTCAAGCCAAGGAGGGCCATTGGAGCATCATTGTTGAAGAGGTCTTCAAGGGTGAGAATCTTACCCCTTTTTACCCCAATCTTGCATTGTATTTTTACCTGTCTTAAATTCGTTTTTGAGCTTGGTGTACAATACAAAAAAGTTCTGTTTTTTAGCCCTCTTGATTGTTTATTAAGGGTGTTTTGTGGTTTGAGGGTGTTTGACCCCTCTTAGGCCTTGAAAGGCCCCATTTTGAGCCATTTTGAGCAAGCTTCGAGACTTTGGTGTTTGGGCCTCTTCACCACTGAAATCTTGAGGGATTTTAGTGGTGGAGATGGTGCCTTGAAGTCTCCAAAAGGAGAGGGCCACCCCCTCTCCTTGTTGTCCTTAAAATGGACCATTTTTGGCCTCTTGAGAGAGCACCTAGCTAGGCTTCATGTTGACCATGCCTTAGTTGTTTTTTGTGCTTAATATGTCATATTATGCCTCTGTTTTTTGTTGGTTTTGGTACACCATGCATGCTTAGCATACCTACCATGTAATGCCATGATATTGCCTTAATATGCCTTAGGTTGTTAGCCTTAGTCCTAGCATGTTTTAGGCTTAGTTTTGTGAAGCTTGTGTGCATATTTTGCCATGTTCTAGGTCTGTCCATGGTTGTTTGGGTCGGATTTGGCATGCTTAGTATAGCCCCTTTGCATTCCGGCTTGTTGGCCTTAAGTGTATGAGTGTATAGCATGACATTTTTCCATTGATTTGGTGATTTAGGACCATCCACCATGTCATTTCAGACCTTATAGTATGCTTGTATGCTTGCTTTAGTTGTCTCTTTAATGCTTTGAAAGCTTATCTTGCATGCTCCATGTTTTGGCCATTGCGCATGCCTTTGAATTTGAGCCACTTAGATGCCATCTAAGAGTCCATTTTGCATGGTCTAGGTCTGTCTTGAACCTATCTTAAGCCCTCTTAGCCTTGTGAGGCTTGGTTGGCTTGGCCATGGTTCAAGTCCCTTTGACTTGCTTCAAGTACTTAGGCCATTTGTTGCATGTTTGGCTTGATTTGTTGCTTGATTTGGCTCCATGTTTTAACATGATTTACAATGCTTATGTTGCATGCTAATTGTCCATGATATCCTTCTTTCAAATGTGTTTGAGAGTTGCCTCACTTGTGCCTAAGTGTTGGCCTTAACATGTGCATGCGTGTATATGCATTTGGTCCCTTATTTTGGTCACATTGGCCGCTGTTTTGGGCCCATTTAGAGCTGCCCAAATCATGTTTAAGTCCATCTTTTCATCCATTAGCATTGCCTCATGATTGCTTTATGCCTGCATAAGTGCCTTGCCATGCCATGTTGCATCCTTAGCTTGCATGCCTAGGTTGCATTGCATCTTGCATGCATGCCTTGTTCCTTGACTTGGTGATAGGAATTGGGCCTTGATTTGTGTGTTTGGCTTGCATTTCATTTGACATGAAAGTTGCATACTTGATTCCTTGGGCCATCATGCATGGAAATGCGTGATTGGTGGTTCGAGAATCGAGACACATGCCCCTTTGAGTCACAAACATGATAAGGGACATGAATGGTGCATATATGCTTTGAATTGTGCTGTCATGCTTTGCCTTGCCCTCTGTTGCTGTCAATTGCAGAGTTTACAGGAACACTTTGCCGACCGGCAGTGTCAAGTGCCGACCGGCAATCCTTTCTCTGCCGACAGCTTCATTTTGTGCCGATGGCCATAACACACTGCCGGTGACAGTTCCATTCAGCCGGTGGCACTCCTCAGTGTCCAAGGAACCAGTTTTAAGATTTTGGCAGCCTCCAGAGGAGTAAAGGAAGGAAAACAGAGGCAGCCTGTGCATGGCGGTGCATTTCCGAGCAAGACCGAGCGTGCATTGCATCAAGCTCTCCTCCCGAGGTGGTTTACTGCTTTTCCTAGATTAATTAATTTGCTTAGTTGTTTAGGCAATTTGTAATATTTAATTAGCTTACGTAGTTAATTAATTTGTAATATTTATTCGGTCCCTCCGAGTGAGGGCAAATTTGTAATAAGTGTGGGTAAGTGTGTGAATGTCTTCCAACCCCCACTTCTTTCTTCCCTTTTATTTACCTGCTTATGATGGTAGATTAGGGCATGTTTAAATTAGCATACCTTATGCTATGCATGCGTGCATCCATATATTTGTCTCGCATGTACCGGGCTCGGTACATCACGCTAACTGCATCTGTATTTCAAATTCCAAACTGAATACATGTTAATTGTGCATTTTCATATGTCATTCATAGACTAGCCGAGCCTACTCTAGCAACATTTTGTATGCGATGCATTAGGCACTTAACATGGACTTGGATCATGCATGTTTGCTAACGAGTTCTTTGTTTTGGCACGGAGTACTATGTAAGTATTTTAATGCTTTAGCATATCGCATGCGTGTGAATGCTACCATGACAGTATGTTTACCATGTGGCTAGATGCTTACGTGATATTACTGTTTGAATGCCTGTGGGTGAAGGTTGGACTGTTTGAGTTGGAAAACTCATTGAAATCCGTGTTTTAGCCTACTTGCGAGTAGCAAATTCCAAAACATTTTTTTTTAAGATAAACGGATATGCAATGCTTATTTCCAAATTAGGCAATCTAGTCTATACTTGTTTGTTGTGCGCATAACATAGTAATTCTAGGCTAATAAATGGAATAAGAACACATAACGTTTTCAAAAACGGATATCACGGTTAGTAGAGGCTGGTCTTCGGACCGGGCGAGAGGGGGTGCTCATAGCTGACCTTCCCCAATCGTACCCTAGCTCCCGAGCCAAGACAACTCTGGTGATGACGGACATGTGGCCTTCGGCACCGAGTCAGGGTTTCCTAAATTCTCCCATTTTAAAATATTTAGGTGGCGACTCTGTATTTGGCAAAGCAGTCCATGTTTGGCACTACTTTTCAAAAATCTGTTTCTCAAAGCGATTTGCCAGATTTGGACTCTTTGGTTCAGATTTAGAACCGTGACACAAAATCGAGTCCGAACTGTAGCGCGGGGCCCCACGCGGGCGCGTCTACAAAGAGCTATACTCCTTTAAGCTTATGTGATGATAAGAAAAGTAGTAGTACATACATTCCTTGAGAATACACTGCTTTGCCTCTATTTGCTCTCTGTTGCAGCAAAAAAAGGAAGTTCAGGGAAGGGGTGGCCAACTGGCCACCAGTAGTGGCTAATTGGCCACCTATATTAGTCGACCGGCCACCAATGGTAGCCGACAGCCACCATTGGTAGCCGACGGGCCATAAATGAAATTTTGCACAAGTGTATTCCTGAGTTGGAGCAGAGGTGTTTTGAAAGTTGGCAGCACTGTTGGTGTTCAAGCAAGTGCAAACAGAGGCTGCAAAGGCAAGGCAGTGGCATTTTCGGGAAGAGAATTCGAGCATGCATGCATCCCTCGTCCCTCGAGGCCGTCTAATTGCTTTATTAGTTAGTTGTAGCTAATTTATTCATGCAAGTGTTATAACTGTTTAGTTAATTAATTCGTTTTGTAATTAATTAGCTTAAATTCGATTTGTAATAATTAGTTAACTAGAATAGTTAATTAGTTTCGGTTTGTAATAGTTAGCTTAATTAGCGTAACTAGTTAGCTTATTCATTCGGACCCTCTTTCATGAGGGCATAATGTTGTAATAAGTGTGCATGCGTGTGTGTGCATGTCTTCCAACCCCACATCTTTCTTCCTTTTACTTAATCGCTTTCGATGGTCAGATTAGGGACATTTCAATTAGCATACCTTATGCTCGCATGTTTGCATCCATGCATTTGTCTTACATGCACCGAGGCTCGGCGCATCATTCAAACTGCATTGCAATTTCAATACTTCTTTGAATACGTGTTTAATCGCAAGCTATTCAAATTGATTCATATGCCATATTAGTAGCCGAGCCTATTAATTGCATTATTGTATGCATTGCATTAGGCATCTTATATAGTTAGGATCATATATTTTTCTAACTAGTTTTTGTTTTGGCTTGGAGTACTCGATGAGTCTTTATGCTTTAGCATATTTGCATGAGTGTGAGTGTTACCATGATAGCATGCTTGCCATGAGGCCATGTGCTTATTTGCTAAATTGCATGAATGTCTGTGGATAAAGGCTCTGTTGCTTGAATTAGAATAGTTCAACGAATGTATGTTTTAAGCCCACTTTGTGAAGTGGCAAATCATGTTTTAAGCCCACTATGTTTGGTGGCAAATCTACATTTCTAAGCCCACTTGAGGGTGGCAAACTCAAACCATTTTCGGAAACAAACATGAGTTGAATTGTTCCAAGTCTTGCGACTTAGTCTATACTTGCTTGTGTGCATCACATAGTAATATTAGCTAATAACCGGAATGAGAACACATAAGGTTTATTAAAGAACATGTCATGATTAGTGGAGGCTGATCCTTTGATCAGGCTAGCGGGGGTGCTCATTTCATGACCTTCCCCTCTCGTACCCAAGTTCCCGATTCGAGGCAACTTTGGTGATGACGGACACGTGGTCTTTGGCACGAGTCAGGGTTCTCTAAATTTTCCAAAAATAAAATATTTAGGTGGCGACTCTGTAATCTGGCAAAGCAGTCCAATTTTGGCATTATTTGATTTAAAATTGATTTCCAAAAATGATTTGCCGGATTGGACTTGTGACCCCCCGATTCTACGCTATTGGTTGCAGACAAGGGAGAGTCACTAATGAGTCCTATGGTCAATAGCCAAGTAAGATCCCAGATCGCCGGAGGAGTCAAAATAGCCTCCCTTCTAAGTCCAGCTTTCTTAGGCAGCGCACTACCCTTTTGACAGATCTTAAAAGGTATTGACACAAGGTCTCATAAGCAACGATAAGGTTCATACATATAAATATATAGAACATAATAGCCATGAATATCCTTTATTACAAAAGTTCGTTCCATTACATTACATCCCAAAAGAAAGTTTAAATCTTCGCATGAGTCTTACAAAATATCCAAAAAGAACTCCTAACTTTTTTTTTCTAGGATAACCAAAAGTCTTCAAATGTTTCAGGTTCGACATCTCCAGCTATGAGTTCCTCTTCGTCACCTGGCATGATACGCCGTGAGCTTTGAATGCCCAGTAAACACACACGCACACCCCACCCCTTTTTCCCAGTCCAATACACAATCACAATTATAACGTCAAATAGTAAAGCATGATACTTCAATAAATAAATAAAGGGTTAGGTTAGGTGTTAGCAACTAGAAATCCCCCAAAGAGATTTCGTCCTCCCAACCACAAGAATCGGACGCGGATTATTCGGTATGCCCCCTCTTTTGCTGCTTTGTTGCAGAACTAACCTCGAATGCCTACCAACGGTTATATACCGTGTAGCGCCAACCGCAGGGCCTCAAAAGAGACGGTGAAATAGGGCCTTGCCTGAATCCCTCCTCACACCAAACCACCTAGGGTCCGAATACAACCGCTCCGTTCAAGGGTTCTGAAAACCACTTACGCAAGACTTTAAATTCAAATAGGGAACGCATCCCAACAATCCATATGACACATATTCTCATCTTTTCATTTCTCAAGTGCTCGAAAACCCAATACCCTCCCAATTAGGTTTCTCGTTGAATTAAGTGTTTTAAGTCAAGGTTAGTTCAACTAAACGATAAAATAAAATTCACATAAGCATGCCTCCTCAAGATAAGAAGATAATTAACATAACATACCCATACAACATTATGCCAAGATATGATAATAGGCCATTAGACATTTTCATGAATACAAGGGTATAAAACATCCAAACATAACAAATTTCCAGATTTACATCACATGAAGGTTAATATGGAAGGACTACGTAGGTTCATCCACCGGACTCGGTTTTCCTTATGGTTCGTAGAGAATTTGATCTAGTTCCTAGAACATCTTTCGGAAATGGGATTGCTTTTCCCGATTTTAAGTTATTTAGAAAATAGTCCAGCACTGTTCCAGAATCTATCCAGAATCTGCCCAGATCTGTCGATTGTTACAAAAACTTGATTTTCTTGCAAACCACTCAATGTTTTTCGATGAAACCAATTTTAGTTGAAAGCTAACTCCTTAAGGAAGGTATTGGCATAAAATATAGGTTCAGAATATTTTTTTACATTTTTCTGGAATTTTGTAAAGTTGACTGAAAAAAACAGGTTTTAAGGTGGAATGCCCAAAACAAGGCAATTTATAAAAAAGGGGGTTCCACCATGGGAAAGTTTCATTTCTTTTGTGAAGAAAATATGCTAACTATCACATGTTTAACTCAGAAAATTTGTTTGAAAGAGTACCCTTGAAAAGTTGAGAGATTTGTACAAAAAGAAGATGGTTTGTACCAAAATGAGGAAAATACAAGAGAGATGGAAACAATACTCAAATCTTGGTATTTTTAACATAAGAACATGATAATAACAGATCTGAAACATCACTTAAAATCTTTAAAAGGACATGCATTAGAAAAGAAAATGAAGAGAAGGTTGTGTTGGTGGCTTACCTTCTAGCTTTGCACAAGAAAATCTCTTCTTCTTCCCTCTCCTCCTCTAGACTCCTCTTCCTTGCTCTCCTCTCTCTCTCTAACCAAAATGTGTGTGTGAGAGAGTGTGTTGTGTGAGTATGTAAGCTAGGGGGTGTGGTATATATATATATAGGCAATTTTGGTGTAAAAGGACATAAAAGCCCTTTAGTTGAAAATGGATGGGAAAGCTAGGATTTTGGTTGGTGTCAAATGGGATAGGAGTAACTAAGGTGCTAAATCATAGGTTTTGGCATCAATTAGTTGATCTTTAGTTGAAAGGTAACTAGTTTTGAGATTTGCAACCTAGGTCTAGGTCACTAGGTTTGGATTTCCTAGAATATCTTAATCATAGTCTTGGGGAAGTGTGATGGGTTATTATTTTAATTAATTTTGGTCCTAGGCACATCCCTCAAGGTGTATATATACCTATATATATTGCAAGATTGATGGTATACCAAGGTACAAGGTACAAGTACTAGTTTGGGGTAAATTTAGAATTTAAATAAAGAAGTGAGGGCTTGGAATTAAACTCATGTATTGGAACCTTACTTATGTAGAATTAAATTAAATTAGGTTAGGGAACCTAATCTGGCTAGTGTAATTCCTGTTCCGATAAAAATAAAAAATGCTATCTGGCAAGATTCGAAATAGTTTAAGAAACTGAGGGGCTTTAAGGAAATAATTCAAATGTAAAGGTTTTTATTATTATTATTATTATTATTATTATTATTATTATTATTTAAAGAAAATACATTTTTCCGGGGCTTCACATTAAATGTAATGAAATGAGGAGGATTAGAACCTTAATGATGTATTTAATTATGATCTAGTTAGGTTTAGGACTAATGTAAATATCTTCTAGTTAGAAGTACACACATATATATAGCAAATCTTTATAGGTACCAAAGTCATTATTGCCCCAAGATTTCAAGAGATTTTAAAGTACAATGATTATAGTCTAGGGGGGGTATGATGGCTAGCCATGTGATGGTGAATTGATGGACATGTTATATATATATATATATATTTTGTACAAATCTTGGAAATTGTAAAATATATTATTAAAAAAGATTTTTGGGTAAAAGTGTATATATATAATAGTACTTGTTTGGGGTCAATTTGTGATTTAATAAAAATGTGCGGGCTTGGGTTCAATTAAAGTATCTATTTCAAGTGTAAAATAATTCAGTTTGAATTATCTTGCTTTGAATTTAAAGGTAAATAACCGAACGATGACTGTAAAAATTGAAAGTTAAGGTTCAGAGCGATTAATCTAAAATTTAAGAGTTAAGTAGTTAATATTAGAGTGTTAGAAGTGATTTCTAAGCTTCCAGGATCGATTAGGGTTTGTATGGATTCGCCCGTGATGCGTTTTCAGTCCTAGGGCTTAATTTGCGATTAATCGACGAACTAAGGGCTTTATTATAATAATTCAAAATTTAGGGACCTAATAAGGTTTACAAAAAAAAGTCAGGGGCCTCACAGGACTCTTTGGTGTTTATTAGTTTCACATTGCACTTGTGAGACTAGATTCAGAACCACAGGTAGAGTCCGAACTGTGAAGCCTTCTTTTTAAAGCCTTTCCGAAAGGCAGGGGTGCGGAAAAAGGCGAGCCACAATTACCAACGGCATGAGGTCTCTTTCATGTCTAAAACAACCTCTGGTTTAAGCTCTCTTTCCATTAAAGGACACTCACCAATGGACTTAATGGATTAAGGAATGATTTGGTAATTAAAATGAGTAAACATAATTGACAAGTAAAAGAGGCAAGATAAGCATCTCTTTGTGTTGCATTGCATGTGTTCAAATCGGACGTTAATTTGAACACAAGGTAAATGGGACATTTCATAATCAAAAATGATGAAATGTGCCATTTTCCTAGGTCTCCATTGCCTTTGATCATGCATGATAGGGTGATGGTCATTTTGGTCTCATTTTACATTTATTAAGCTTGCACAATTGGTTTCACAAGCCATCATGCGATGAAATTTCTTGATTGATGGTTTGTGAACCAAATTTTGTCCCTCCTTTGATTTCCCCATGAAAAGGAGAGACAAATTGTGCAAACGACCCTTGAGAAATACATTGTTTTGCTCTATTTTGCTCTCTGTTGCAACAAGGAAGTTTAGGATAGCAGTGGCCGACAGCCACCACTAGTGACCGACCGACCACCACCAGTAGTTAACCGGCCCTCTGTCGACCACCAATGAAATTTATACAGTGTGTTGGTAAGATGGAGTAGAGGTGTTCTAGAAGTGGGCATAATTTCAATGATCAAATGTGCAAACAGAGGCTTGCAGCAGCAAAACAGCAACTTTCCGGGTGGAAACCGAGCACGTGCATAAGCCTCCCTTTGCATTTCAAGCTTATTTAACGCTTAAATGTCTAGCTTAAATACGTGTTGTAATTAATTAGTTGTAGCTAATTAAGTGTTATAAATAATTAGTTAGTTTAACTAGTTATTCAATTTCGTTTTGTAATTAGTTAACTAGAATAGTTAATTAATTCGTGTTTTGTAATAATTGGTTAGCTTAATTAGCATAGCTAGTTGGTTAGCTTATTCATTCGAACCTTCCTTCGCGAGGGCGTAATGTTGTAATAAGTGTGTGTGCGTGTGTGTATGTTTTCCAACCTCACGTCTTTCTCCCTTTTATTTAATCGCTTTTGATAGTTAGATTAGGGACATGTTTTAATTAGCATATCGCATGCTTGCATCCATTCATTTGTCTTGCATGCACCGAGGCTCAACGCATCATTCAAACTGTATTGTTATTTCAAATACTTTTTTGAATACGTGTTTAATCGCATGTTGTTTAAATCGATCCATATGCCATATTAGTAGCCGAGCCTATTAAAATTGCATATTGCATGTGTTACATTAGCCATCTTCTATAGTTAGGATCATGTATCTTTCTAACTAGTCTTTGTTTTGGCTTGGAGTACTCGGTGAATTTTTACGCTTTAGCATACTTGCATAAGTGTGAATTTTGCCATGATTAGCATGCTTTCCATGAGGCTATGTGCTTAAATACTAAACTGCTTGAATGCCTGTGAATCAATGGTTGTTGTTTGAATTGGAACGATTCAATAAATCTATGTTTTAAGCCCACTTTGTTGAGTGGCAAATCAGTTTTTTAAGCCCACTATGTTTGGTGGCAAATCCACAAACTTTAAGCCCACTTGAGAATGGCAAATTCAAACCATTTTCGCAAATTCAAACCATTTTCGCAAATTCAAACCATGAGTTGAATTGTTCCAAATTGAGCAAACTAGTCTATACTTGCTTGTGCGCATCACATAGTAATGCTAACTTAATAATCAGAATAAGAACACATAATGTTTATAAAAAATCATATCATGATTAGTAGAGGCCAATCTTTGATCAAGCGAGCGGGGGTGCTCAATTCATGACATTCTCTTCTCGTACCTAAGTTCCCGAGCCGAGGCAACTTTGGTGATGACGGACACGTGGTCTTTAGCACGAGTCAAGGTTTCCTAAATTTTTCCAAAAATAAAATATTTAGGTGGCGACTCTGTATCTGGCAAAGTAGTCCAATTTTGGCATTATTTGATTTAAAATCGATTTTTCAAAAAGATTTGCTGGATTTGGACTCTTTGATGTTTATGAATTTCACATTGCACTTGTGAGATTAGATTCAGAACTGCAAGAGTCCAAACTATAGGGCTTTCTTTCAACAGACTTTGACTCACTAGAATGACTCGAGTCTGATCCCAACTCTACAAACTTGGTGGAATCAAACTTAGACTCAATACTTAATTCAGAACTCAAAATAAAACCGTTCTCAAATTGCCAGTCAAAGTGTGGGCCATCCATAATATTCAAAATAAAGCCCGTGCAATCAATAGGTAGTCACTCCCCAATTACAGAAACCAAACGGAACTTCCAATTATGCCCTCACTAAAAACACACTGAACCCCACAAACTGAAATGCCTGAACCACTCATTCGAATTTGAGAACCCCTGTATAGATTTAATACATTGCACATAACACATAGTAGGAAAGAGAACAAACACCTTTATGGAGGGTAGAGTTATCCTGTCCTAGCTTTTGAAATGATCTAGGGTTCACTATTCAAACAAGTGGTATCATACATCCTAGAAATGAGAGAGCATCCTGCCCTAATTTTGAAAGATACTATAGCTCACTATATGTACAAGGTTAGCTCTACTCTAAAGGTTGGAGTCAATGTGATGTTACCAAAGAGTCTTTTTGGTCATAACCAATGAAGATCTTAAGAAATCAGAAGAGTCAAAATAGCCTCTCTTCAAAGTCTAAGAACCTTTAGATCTCAAAAGATTATAACACAAGGCCTCCAAAGGGGGTGTTTGGGAAGAAAAAAAATAGCCCAATTTAGGCTAAAATTCACAAAAAGACAAAATAGGCTAAAATAGCTAATAAGACAAAATACCACATCAAACCTATAATCATTTCACTTTTTCTCTCACAAACATCACATCCAACCACAAAAAAATCCAATCATCTTCCCAAACACAAAAATTTTAACCTACTAAAATAGCCAAAAACTAAAATAGCCTACTAAAATAGCCACTTCCCAAACGAGGCCAAAGTAACATAGAGATAGGTATAGTGTCACAAAAAGTGTGCCTATGCTCCCACCAGTATCTGGGCAACACAAGAACTTTAAGTGCACCAATACATGCAATGCAATAAACATATAATTGAAAATAAAAGTCATATCATGGAGTTCGAGTCAAGGTTTCACAAAATCCCCAGCGGAGTTGCCAGAAACTGTAACATGCCCGGGGGGTACCCGTGCGCGTTAAACAGTTCGGACCCTCGATCTCTTTGATCTAGTCTCACGAGTGCAATGTGAAACATAGATGAGAGTCCAGATTTGGCAACTTTTAGTGAAGATCCATTTTATTACAATTTTGTCAAAAATGGACTGTATCATCAAATCTCAGAGTCGCCACCCAATATTTATTTTGGAAAAATTAGGAAACCCGCGACTCGTGCCCAGGACACTGTTCGTCGTAACCAAGGATGTTTGGCTCGGAACCTTAGATATGAGAGGGAAGGTCAATAATGAGTACCCCTGCTCACTCGATCAAAGATCGACCTCTACTAAACCATGATATGAATTTTATTTTCTTTATACGTTCATGTTCTGATTATTTAATAAATCCTCAAAAATTATTATGTGAAGCATATAAGTATAGACTAATTTACTCAAATTGGAACAATTCAATTTCATGTTTGTTTGTCGAAAGGGGTTTGAATTTGCCACTTTGACAAAGTGGGCTCAAAACGTATAATTATTGAATCATTCCAATTCAAGCAACAAGCCATCATCCACAGGCATTCAAGCAGTTTATCAGTTAAGCAATTAGCCTCATGGTAGGATGCTAAACGTAACAAGAAAATTATGTACAAACGGGATGCTAAAGCATAACAACTCACAGATTTTTTGACGTCCCTCGAACAACTACAAAACAAAGTTAGTGAAATATGCACGATCCTATATACAGAATCCTAATGCAATACATGCACAAAAATGTTCCTAAAGATCCGGCTTCTAAAACATAACATGTGAAATATTGCAAAACAAGTGATAACGCACAAAATTATGGGATAATCAATTGAAGCATAAAGATGCAAATTTAGTCGGATCTAGACATGAATCATGGATGCAAAGCATGGATATGCATGGTATGTCAGATATAGACATATGTACAATTAGGGAAAACGATTAAAGAACGGGATAGAAAGAAGCTGGGTGGGGGATTATTACAACACTTTAAATATTACAAATCCGATGGCGATGCATAAAATAAAATCCTTACAAACACTCAATAAAAATAAAATAAAGAACTTCATCACTAGCATATTCTACTCCTTTTCTCCACTGGAAATCAGGCCCAACAAGTAAGCCCAAAATTAGGAAGCCCAACGTTTCAAACCCCCGGCCACTCAGCTCATGTAAACTCATCTTCCATGGAGGCCCCCACCTCATCAGCATCAACGCATGATCCCAAATGATTTTATAATTCTAACTCGTGGCACTAGCGAAGAATTTGCCCAAATTCATATAACCAGACCATGTGCATTCACTTAGCCAAACTCAATACCAGCCCGTGATTTAACAAAATTACCGTGGGCCCATTCACCCCATTTGCCACTCAACAGCATATATGATAATACACCAAGGATCCTCTAGAGTGAAATTTCCCTAAAGTTTCCTAGAGTGCTACATTGTGTGGTTGAGATTTATTGGCAAGTCACATCAGAAAAATTGATGTGACTTGCCAGTAAATCTCAACCACACAATGTAGCACTCTAGGAAACTTTAGGAAAAAATCACTCTAGAGGATCCTTGCTCATGATAATATGCACAAACCTCAGCCCAAGTAAACCCATGTTAAGCATCTTCAATGGAGGGGCCCACATGATAGTGCAACGACCCCACTCCTCTGCTGGCTGTGCTGGTTCTAGCGGGTACCCGTTTGAGTCGGACGGATTGTATGTAAACTCTGCAGTATCAAGCCCATACTTTTCTCTCACACGTGCACTCCAAGCATCGTTTCTGCTTGGGCGCTGATCAAGGGAACCAGCAACAGAGACACCCGTAGCTGGAACTCGTGGCCTGTTCATATGAAAGAAAAAAAGAAAAAAAATACACCAGTGTGATAAAGTCTCAATGCTCTGCTGTGTATTGTTGAGCTTGGACAACCTTTCCACCAGGATTTATGGATTAAATGCACTGCCCATTGTTTGTGACAAAAGCTTGCCTTCGGAGGTCTTCTGAGAGAGCAAAGAAAGGCAGAAAAGAGAAGTCTACAGAGAGAGAGAGGGAGAGGTGCAGAGAGAGAGAAATGTGTAGCCCCTCAGAGAGAGAGCCGAGAGCCCATGCGAGAGAGAGAGAGAGAAGGGCTGCTGCCATGGTTGCACGTGGTGTTGAGGTTGGTGGTAGATGGCCTGACAAGGTGGTGGAGGGAATATGAAGCAGCCGAGGTGAGTGAGGCTGCAGATGGTGGTGGCTCGGTTGTGGAGTTGCGGCCAAGGTTATTAAGATCGGGATCCTACATAGGATCGTTTTGGGGGTCTGGAGGATCGGATCGTAGAATCGGATCGGGGATCGTAAGATCCTACTAAAACGATGAAAAAATGCAATTATTCTTATATGTCTAACTAATACTATCAAAATACATATAAAATGACCCAAAAAAACTTGAGAATGTAGCTCAAATGGTAGAGCTCTCATTCTTATGAGCAAATCGAGGTTCAAATCCTCGCATTCTCACTTGTGCACTAACAATAATCAATTCAAATATACATTTTACACATTTTTTTAAACAAAGAAAACATAATAAAAAAAGGTGGCAATTCAAGTTGTCATTCAAACATTTTCCTCAAATCTTAACAAAAGAACATACTAAAAGAAAATAGCAATTCAACTTCAAGTCTTCAAGTTAACACTTGCACAACATTGATATCCTTAACAAAACAAACTAAAATAAGAGAAGAATAAATAAACAAGAGGCTAAAACAAGTCATCATCTTCATCGCCGAAATCATCATTGCCACAAGCAACAACATTGTCGATCTCATTGTCTCCCTCATCTTCATCATCACCCACAGTGTCACCCAACTCCTCAATGTCATCATCACCAACAGTAGCATCATCAAAGTCATCATCAAAATCCCTTGGAGCATTCATGTTGTCATCCATATCATCATCATCACTTACTTCATGAATTTCATCGACATTTTCTCCAATACGGTCACGGCCTAAGTTGAAGAAAAAAAAATCCAAATTAAATCCAAATTGCAACTTCTAATTAAAACTAAAAGATGTATCATGTACCTAGACTTACATGCTTGTTCCAAATCCCTTGCAAGAGCATCTGCCTCTTCATCTTCTAAATGACATCCATGTCGAGCATTCCTATCAAGCACATGCAACCAACTTCCTTCTATTGGAAGACTCAGATTCTCTTTCTCTGTTATCCACTCATTGTCTGATGGAACATCATCCAAACATAATGGATTCATGATTGATTGTCTATTCTTGTGCCTTTGTCTCAGTTTCAAATTGTACATCACAAAGACCAAGTCATTCATTCTCTTTTGGTGTAAACGATTCCTCCGCTTTGAGTGTACCATCTCAAAAGCACTCCAATTGCGCTCACACCCCGATGAACTGCATGTTAGACTTAATACCCTGATTGCAAACCTCTTCAACTCGGGACATTCATCACCAAAAGAGTCCCACCAATCCCCTACATGGAAATTTTAATTAAGTAGTTCAAAATTTAAAGTTCTTCAAAACAAATAATCATAACATAAGATTGATAGATACAACTTACAAATCAACTTAGGGTAAAAATAAATAACCTGGAGATTTCTTTTTTCTAGTCAAGATTGTATTTTGTATACCAAAGAGTCCTCTTGCATTCTTGAATGCATCAATTTGCAAATCTATCTTCACCCTCTCATTAGTGTCAGGGACCATTTTTTCAAGACATTTGTACAACCCAATTTTAATCTCTGCATCAACTTGAAAATTGGGACTATAATGAAGTTGAGGGTTCAAGAAGTATGCTGCAGCATGCAATGGGTGATGGAGTTGGGTTTCCCATCTTCTATCAATGATGGCCCATACAGGATCATAGCTGACACAATTTAATAAATATTATTAATGAATAAATAAATAGTTTATGGAAATAGTATTAAAGAGTAAATAAATAGCCAACACTAAATAAAAAGTTTACCATCTTATGATATTATTGAAATTCTTTTGAATTTCCTCTTTCGCACGATCCATTGCTTCATAAATGAATCCCATTGTCGGATGCTCATCCGAATCCACCAACCTAAGTACCTTAATGAGAGGTACTGCAGCCTTCAAGCAGGTAGAAACACCCTTCCAAAAATATCGATTGTCCAAAACAATATTTTCAATTTTTTTCCCCTTTTCAGACTTCGCAAATCTACTATTCCTCCACTTGTTTGATGTAAATAGAGAGAACAATGCACCTTTTTGCTCATGAAGACGTCTCAATGTCAAGTAAGAGGTAGCAAACCGAGTTACCGCAGGCCTTATAAGTTCAATGTCTTTGGTAAACTCCTCCATCCAATGAATAAGATTGGTTCTTGAATAAATGTATGCCACAATCTTTTTTCCTTTACCAATTGTAACACGATGAACTTGTATTTCCTTCTCAAAATCTTCTAACATCAAATCTATGCAATGGGCGGCACAAGGAGTCCAAAACAAGCCCTTTCTTTTATCCATTAACATTTGTCCCGCCAATTTATAATTAGAAGCATTGCCAGTTACAACTTGTACAACATTTTCTTCTCCAACCTTCTCAACAACCTCATCTAACATCTCGAAAACCTTTTCAAATGTTTTTGAAATGTCGGATGTATCTAGTGATGACAAGAAAATAGTTCCATTCGGGCTATTCACAAGAAAATTACATATGGATCTTCTCTTTCTATCTGACCATCCATCCGACATAATTGTACATCCGGTCTTCTTCCATTGTTCCTTAAACTCATCAACCAATTGTAGTGTCTCCTGCACTTCTTTTTTTAAAAATGTCACCCTAATTTCATGGTAAGATGGTGGCACAAGTCCTTTTCCATAATCCCCAATCTTCTTAACCATGAGTGGAAATATAGGGTTGTTCACACAATTAAAAGGAATTGCACTAGTGTAAAAAAAACGAGCTATGGTTTGACAAACATCATCTCTCTCTTCTTTCCTAAACATTTGATTGAGAGTTTTTTGATTTTGACGTCCAGATTTCTTCATCACAAATTTATCTATGGCACCTACCCGTTTTTGTTTGTTTTGATGATGATATGCTAATAGTTCCACCTCCTCTTCAGAATCATCACCAACATCAAACATCTTTCTCTTTTTATTTTGAGACTCTAATGTTTGAGTTCTTAAAAGACTCATGAACTTTCCTCTAACATCTTCTGGGACTTGAGGACATGGCTCAACATTTTGATGAGTACAAGCTAAATGATGTTTTAATCTATATATACCTCCCGATCGAGTCACATTACAATACTTGCATTGTACCTTTTTGGTTGCAGCATCTATTTCAATTCCATGTTCCCAACCAGGATCCGTTCGGTTACCCACAACATTTTTCCTCTTCCTCCCTCTTCCAGAACTAGTGGCAGACATTGTTAACTCAATTGACAAACCTACAATCATATATTGAATATCACTGAATCAATTGACTACAATTTACAATTTGATAGTTGTGAAATATCAGAGAGAAAAAAGTCAAGTTACAGTCAAAAATAAATTGATTACAATAGTAATACCATGATGCCCAACAAAGGCCTCATTGAAATTATAGATAAGGATAAATTAGAATTTAGAAGTTAATTTACAAATTACAAATTACAAACATTGAATCAATCAACTGTTACCAACATGAACACTAGGTAATCTAAAGTCATGTTACAAATTACAATTACAAATTAATTGAGAACAAACCTGTATAAAATGAAGCTGCACTTTTCCTTGGTGGTACACTGGTATGTATCTGCGCACTTTTCCTTAGTGCTATCTGCAAAATAAATTACAAGTTAAAAATTAATTTAATTATGTTGACAGGAAAATGGAAAAATGGAAGAAGGGGAAAAATGGAAGACGAAGTGGAAAAGGGGGGGAAAAAAAGGGGAATGAAAGTCAGAAAAATGGAAGAAGAGGGAAAAAAAAAGGCAGCAGCAGAGGAAAAAGAAGATGGAGGAGAAGAAGAAAATGAGTCGAAGAAGATAAACCGAGGAGAAGAAGGAGTCGAATAGTGGAGAAAAGAAGGACTCGAAGCACAGAAAAGAAGAGAAGAATGAGTCGAACAGAGAAGAAGAAGAAGAAGAAGAAGAAGAAGAAGAAGAAGAGAAGACGAAGCAGACGAAGCATACCTGGAGAGCTGGAATCTGGATGGAGGCTGGATGGAGGCTGCTCAGCAATTTTCCCCCAATATTTTGCCCTAATCTTATGTCGTAAGTGTTTAGAAGAGAGAGAAGGTGCATCAAACCTGTAATAAAAGCATCAGAAAAGGGCCAAAAGTAGGATCGTATAGGATCGCGATCCAAATACGATCCTACGATCCCATTAACGATCCTAACGATCCTGTTCCGATCCTGAGCAAAATACGATTCAGCATGCGATCTGGATCGATTCTCTAAAAATTGATCGTAGGATCGTACGATCCTACGATCCGGATCGCGATTTTAACAACCTTGATTGCGGCAACAATGGAAGAGAGAGAGATTGTGCAACTTTCATACATAGACCCGAGAGAGAGAGATTGTGCAGCTTTCATGCATAGACCTGAGAGAGAGAGAGAGATAGAGAGAGTGCAGGTTGGTCGAGTCGCCGCCGTCGACGACGGCGACAGTAGGTTGATCAAAGACAATGGTGGCAGATCTGTGCGTCTAGAGAGTCTTTTTTGTTTTGGTTTTGCCCAGCTTCAACCGAAGAGAGAGAGTTTATGCATGTGTGTGCCTATGTGTGAGAGAGAGGTACTGAGAGGGTTGTAGAGATTGAGTGGGTCCTGTGTGTCTTTACATTTCAAAACTCAAAGCTGCCGAAAGAAAAAGGAAAGAGTCAGTGCATAGAGAGAGAGAGAGAGAGGTTTATGAATTATGTGTGTTCAGCTTAGAACCTCATCCCCCCATGTGTGTGTGCATCTGTGTGTGTGATAGCTCAGATAAAAGAACCTCTCTTCGCCTCACATTTTTTCATTTTCTTACTCTCTTTTGGAACTGCTCTTCTCTATTTTCAATATTCTCCACCTTCTCACTTGCTCTCCTCTCTTTTCAATATTCTCCACCTACCTTTGAACCCCACCCACCGAATTCAACATCTCTATCTCCCTCTCCTTTTCTTTTTCAATTTCAGATTGTCTCCTTTAAAATAATACACCACCCACTCCCTCTTTAACCAACCACACTTTAACACCTACTCTGTACTCACTCATTATAATCTCTCTATCATCTATTCCAACACCCCATACATCCTCACAAATATCTTATCTCCATCTCCAGTCCAAAAACATTATCATTCCTCTAACCCTCTCTTCTCATCTTCTTATTATGCTCCACTCACAAACTCATCATAATACCAAACCCCATCGTGACCAAATATTCTAATCTGTATATATATATAAATTGAATTCAATCTTTTTTTTATTATTACTATTATTATTTTCTTTTTCTTTTTTTATTATGTTCTATTTATCAAAATAGGTAAAATGTACCAATTTATATAGCACTACCGAAAAATATGTACACACACATAAAATTATAAAATACTACAAATTGATAATTTGGTCAAAATGGGTGAGGTTTGGGATTAAAGTTTCAATCTAATTTTTCTGATGAGAAATTCATAAAATAGTATATTCCAATTTTCATCATCGGGTGGTCAAAAGAAAACGCCCAAGTCTTAGGGCTGGTCAAAATGGGGTGTCTACAATGGTGACTCTAAATCTGGCAAAGCAGTCCATTTTTAGCAAATTGATTCAAAATTGATTTTCCAAAAGATTTGCCGGATTTGGACTCTTTGGTATTTATCTATTTCACATTGCACTTGTGAGATCAGATTCAGAACCGCGGGAGTCCGATACTATAGGGCTTATTTGTCTTCCGAAGAGGGCGCGAAAAGTCGAGCTACACATCACTGTCTCACTAGTGAGCAAATTCAGCTCAGTCTGAGGGCAAATCCATGAGTTGGACAAATCACAAACTCATTTCCTGGCAAGCGAAGTCAGCTCAATTTTATAAAAAAAGTTTGGCGGAACACCAACTTTTTCCTCGGCAAGCAAAATCAGCTCGAAGGACACCAACCCTTTTTGGCGAGCAAAATCAACTCGATTCAAACACAGAGGTTGGGCAGAACACCAACTTTCTATTAATGTGAGCAAACTCAGCTCGATGGAGGCAAGAAAAATCAGCTCAGGAAAATATGATCAAAATTAGCTCAGAACAGGCGAACACGGTTGGGGATGGCACCAACTGTTTGCACAGTAGGCAAAGTCAGCTTGGTTTGAGCAAAGTTAGCCCGATCTTGTGCCCTAATTTTTTGTACGGTGGACCATCGCAGCTAAGGCCGAATTGCCCCTAGCATTCAGTAGCTTAATACTTTAATAGAGAAACACATAATACAAAAGAAAGAAGTGGCTTTTTTCCATTGCACATCAAACATTACATGTAGTGACAAAAGGCCAAGTTTCAAATAAAAAAGGAAGAAAAATTACATTTCAAAAGTAAAATAGCTTGAGGTTGGCCGTATTTCATGGCCTTGGTATGGCTTTGCCATCTATGTCCTCCAGATGGTATGCCCCTTTGCCAGCCAGGCCTATTATCTTGTATGGCCTTTCCCAATTTGTACTCAATTTGCCCTCACTAGGGACCAACGTTTTTGTCATGACCCGAACCCGCCCCTATGGGTTAAGGACATAACCAGCCAGTAATCAAAGGATTACCTATGGCCTCAAACCAAACAAGACATATCTCATCAGAGTAAAGGGACCAAACGGAAGCAAATTCAAACTTTTGTCCATAGAGCTGTGCTTACATGGCATGTCATAACATTTACAAGCATACATTAATAACTCACATCAAGGAAAGTTAACATATAAGCTTTACATAATAGGATCATTCAAGTCATGGTCAGCCAATCAAAACCATATACAACCGTAATCCAAAGTTCTCGCCAACATGACAAAGAAAAATATAACAAAATAGTAAAAGGGCGAAAACAAGTCTCGTGCATGAGACGTATGGACTGACTCTTCAAAACCTTGATTGTTTCACACAAACTTCACTGAGGCTGGGTTTGGACCTCCCTTGGCTCACTTACAGACACATGAATGAGCATGAGAGAAAGCCCAGTGAATAATATCAAATAAAGAAGATACACGAACGGTATTTAGAACAACATACATCAAACGGCCTCGGGCCCAATTCATATTTCTATCTACCTATATATATATAGGTCAAGTGACTGCGGTTCCAAACACATCAAACGGCCTCTGGCCCAATTCATTCATAGCCGACGGTCTTTGGCCCAATCATTCCTGTCCGATGGCCTTTGGCCCATTCATTCGTGTCAAACGGCCTTTGGCCCATTCATTTATGTCAAACGGCCTTCGGCCCAATCATTCATGTCAAACAGCCTTTGGGCCAATCTTGCATATCAAACGGCCTTCGGCCCAAGCATTCATGTCAAACGGCCTTCGGCCCAATCTTTCATATCAAACGGCCTATGGCCCAATCATTCATGTGTGTCAAACAGCCTTCGGCCCATCTATTCATTCATGTCAAACGACCTTCGGCCCAATCAATTGTACCCAACAGCCTTTGGCCCAATCTTTCATATCAAACAGCCTTCGGCCCAATCATTCATGTGTGTCAAACGGCCTTCGGCCCATCTATTCATTCATATCAAACGGCCTTCGGCCCAATCAATTGTACCCAACGACCTTTGGCCCAACCATATGGCATAACAAACATTTGTCCACAATTCAAATTAACAAACTTATAAGACTTATATGAGAATAAGCAATTGGACAAATAACATACTTCAAAATATCTTTACTAAGATATTACTCACAGTGATCTGCCGATGGATTTGCCCTCGTGCTTGACCCTACACATTTCATGAACATAATGGGTCACAAACAATTCAATCCATTCTTAATTCATACATCCCTCTTAGGCTTCTTTCTTATCCTTTTAACTCATTTGTGATGCTCAATGCATGCCTAAGAGTGCTTAGAAATGAAAGAGAACGGAAAACAAAACACAAAACACCTTTACAAAATTTCTGAAACAAGGGTCCCCGCTCGAACGTGGGTTCCGTCGCTCGAGCGGACCCTCATGGTCTGCAAAAGTACTGGTTGCCTTATTTTTACGCTCGAGCGTGAATTCGGACGCTCGAGCTGAAAGTCACACTACAAGGCTCCCCGCTCGAGCATGAATGTCCCCGCTCGAGCGAACATCACTGACTGCAAAACTGCTGGGAGCTTGCATATCACGCTCGAGCGGCGCTTTTCCCGCTCGAGCGGACATGCCAAATTCTGGATTTTCCAGAACTGTTATTGAGGCTCAAACTTGCATTCAAACTCACATAATTTGCATATCATGACTTATACTTCACATGCAAACCTTCTAACATGATTCAAATGCTAAATTACAACATTTTGAAGTTCAATTCCCATGGATCGATTTCATACTCATACAATGCTTGCCAAATTCATCTCCAAAACATGTAGTTGAGTCCATAGTCTCATTTTCATGGATGCATGTCTTAAATGACTTCCAATTCAACCCAATCAACATGTCTTAAACACAACCATGAGAACTCATAACAAATTACTACATGCATGCACACATTGATCTCAATTTCATCATGATTAACATGCTTCGCCTTCAAATATGCAACTATATGGTAGTTCATGGTAATTATACACATGCATGTACATACAAGCTCCATATTCAACAAATTCAACTCAAGTCTGTTCTTGATCACCATCAAGCCTTGAATTCACAAAATTACAATATTAAACCTATGAATTCATAACCAATTACTCACCTAGGAGGTCAACTCTCCCAAATTATGGTTAATTCTTGAGTTGGTCTTCAAATTGCTCAAGTTTCTTGCTCAAATCTTCAATGGCCTTCCCCTTCTCTCTCTCTCTAGCCGACCCTCTCTCCCTTTCCTTGGAGTAATCTCTGCCAAATTGAATAAAATAGGGGAATTGAGTGAAAATGAGCCTTTTTATAGGCTCTCTTAATCACATTTCATTAACACTAATTAATTGAGCACTATTTCATCAATTTAATCTATTTAATTTGATCCAAATAAATTTTCAATTAAATTTTACCGTAGGCTCTAAAAAAATATGCTAATCACAATGGCGCAATCAATTTCGATTTCTGTGGCGGATAGGGCCTTCAATTTAAATTCTAAAGCAGATAATCAAATAGATTTTTTCTACGGTGAACAGATAAAGATTCAAAACCACATATATTCATACAAATGCCACCCAAAATCATATCAAACACATAATCACAATCGTAATTAAGATTAATTAGCATAACACGGAACAGGGTTATCACAGTTTTGCCCATCACCTTCCTCAAGACCCAGTCCCCAAATTTGAACAGACGTAGATGCACAGTCTTGTTGTATTTCTTGGAGAGCTCTTGTTGGTAGACCGCAATGTGAATTAGTGCCCTTTCTTTTGTTTCTTCTACTAGGTCCAACTCCAGGGCGATAGCTTCACTGTTGGCCAGGGCGAATGGAGTTTTCCCGGTTGAACGTCTTGGGGTGGTTCGATATGCCCAGAGTACGTTGGGGAGTTCCTCAGCCCACCTCCTTTTGGCTTTCTCCAGCCGCTTCTTCAGCCCGCCCAAGATAGTCTTGTTTGAAGCTTCAGCTT
Source organism: Camellia sinensis (assembly GCF_055761805.1). Classification (NCBI taxonomy): domain Eukaryota; kingdom Viridiplantae; phylum Streptophyta; class Magnoliopsida; order Ericales; family Theaceae; genus Camellia; species Camellia sinensis. Next base: position 100,886,630 of record NC_138972.1, read on the forward strand.
GACCGTTTGATTGAGGATAGGCTAGTGTTGAATTGTAGAACTCAATCTTCAACTCTTCGCAAAATCCATGGAAGAGTTTCCTATTAAACTGCATACCGTTATCCGAAATAAGGGCCTTTGGGATGCCAAATCGAGTAATTACATTCTATCAGACGAACTTCTTTACATCCTTCTCCTTGATGGTGGCCAATGGCTTGGCCTCAACCCATTTGGTAAAGTAATCAATAGCAGCAATGAAAAATTTGTGATTGCCCGGCGCGGTTGGAAGCGGTCCCACAATGTCTAGCCCCCATAGTGCGAATGGCCAAGGATTGGTTAAAAGGAGCAACTCTCTAGCCAGCTGGTGGATTTGGTGAGCAAATTTTTGACACTTTTCGCATCTGCAGACATATTTTTACGTGTCGGCCTGCATGCACGGCCACTAATAGCCTTGGAAAATTGCTTGGTATGATAATGATTTGCCCCCAATGTAGCTACCACACATGCCTTCATAAAGGATTTCTTATATAAGGCGCCAGATGAAGAGACCCAAAACCACTCAAACTTGGCCCATATCTTGTTGGCTTCGTTCTTCTCGATGGGCAGGACTTGATCTTTTAGGAAGGTGATGATTGGATCCATCCAAGATGGTTCCAAGTCGGCGCAGAGTACCTCGGGCGCCTCTGGTTCCTCGATGCTTGGTCAGGGCAAGAATTCTATCATCAAAGGATTGGGAAAGGTGGTTTGCATAGATGCCAGGCCTGCCAATTCATCGACTTGACTATTCTCTTTATGGTTTATTTGTTCCATTCTTATTACGGCAAATTTTTTGACCTCAGCGCGTACCAGCGCTTGATACTTGGCCATCCTTTCATCATTGGCCTCATATTCCCCAGAGACCTAATTGACTACCAATTTAGAGTCGCTGAATACCATAAGCTCCGATGCCTTCATCCGTGGAGCATTCTTCAGGCCGATGAGAAGGGTTTCATATTCTGCCTTATTGTTGGATGCTAGGAATCCCAGCGTGATATGGTCAGTCCATCTGGCGAGGTCAACACGACTCCCAACTCGGCTCCATGTCTATTGGAAGCCCCATCAACGAAGAGCTTTCACATCTCGCTAATGAACAATTTCCAGTAGTCGAAGGGGTTTTGAGAGTTTCTCAAATCCAAGGCATTGGTCGGCTCTGTGCGCAGCTTTCCTGCATGCGCACTCGTCTTGTTGGTCGATAAGTGGGCTGGCTCTTGCTTTGCCCGCTCAAAATTGTATTGCTTGGCTATTACTTGCCCCTCATCTCCCTGTGGCAGCGCCGACATTATAGGCTGTGCAAAATCCACACTATCTTTTTCCTTTTGCTCAGTGTTGTGCACAAAGTCTATTGGACAAACGAGGTGGGTTCCTGGTGTAAATTTTGTGACAAAATCGGCCAGGGCTTGTGCTTTGATAGCTGTGTGCAGCTAGAACTTGATGTCGTACTGCCCCAGCTCTACCGCCCACTTCAAAAATCTCCCCGTGAAATCCACTTTCTCAAAGAGCACCTTGAGTGAAAATTCGGTCAACACCACGATAGTATGGGTGTGGAAATAGTGTGCCAATTTTCTGGAGGCCATTATAAGAGCTAGAGCCAATTTTTCTAGCGGTAGATACCTTGATTCAGCTGGGAGTAGTGTTTTGCTAACATAAAAGATAGGGAGATGTTAAATTTCCTCAGCTCGAACAAGGACCGCGCTTACTACATGCTGAGAAACGGCCAAGTACAGGTAAAGCTCTTTGCCTTGCTATGAAGTGACTAGGATAGGGATGGAGAAGAGGTATGCCTTAAGGTCTGCCAAAGCGCGGTCGCATTCCACATCCCAGAAAAACTTGGCTTTCAAAGTCTTAAAAAAGGGCCTGCAACGATCTGATGATCGACTGATAAATCTGTTCAGCGCGGCTGCCATTCCAGCAAGATGTTGCACATCCGTTGTAGAATTTGGTCATTCCAGCCCCTGGATTGCCTTGATCTGTGAAGGTTCGACTTCAATTCCACGGTTGGTGACCAAAACACCTAGAAATTTTACACTCCCCACTCCGAAAGCACACTTAGAAGCATTCAATTACAACTTATGGCGCCTGAGGATGGCAAACATATCAGCCAGGTCGCCAAGGTGCTGAGGTTCTTCCTTATTTTTAACCACCATATCGTCGATGTAGGCCTCCATGGTGTGGCCCAGCAAAGGAGCAAACATTTTTGTCACCATCATTTGAAAAGTTGCCCCGACATTCTTTAGGCCAAAGGGCATAACCTTGTAGCAGTACAAACCCATTGGCGTGGTGAAGGATGTGATCTCTCTATCTGGCTCATACATGGCTATTTGGTGGTAGCCGTGGTATGCATCAAGGAAGTTTAACCTTCGGTGTCCAGCAATAAGATCCACCAGTTGGTCAATCCTTAGGAGCGGAAAACTATCCATCGGGCAGGCAGAGTTGACCGTCTTATAATCGACTCATACCCACCATTTTCCATTTTTCTTCAGCATTACCACTGTGTTAGAGATCCATTAGGGGTATTGCACTTTTTTAATTGCCCCAGCCTCTAGCAAGTTATTAACCTCCTCCGCTACCACCTCGGTACAGTGCAAGGCCGAGCGACGTGTTCTCTGGATGACTGGCCAAGCATTGGGGAAGACGTTCAACTGATGACAAATGGAGCTTGGGTCAACGCTAGGCATATCGTAAGGCGTCCACGCAAAGACCTCAATATTGGAGACCAGAAAGTTGACGTAGTCCGACCGCTTGGTGCTGGACAATGATGAGCCCAAGAGAAAGAATTTGTTCAGATCATTCTCATCAATCCGAACCTCCACCAATTCTTCAACTGACTTTTCTTCGACTTTTCTTCCCACATCATCCAAGACCTCCTTGCCATCTGGTCCTTCGATCATTTGTACGAAACCTTTCGCTACCCAGCTACCGTTGACGGCGACAAAGCATTGTTTCGACATGACTTGGTCTCCCTAGACTTTTTCAAGTCACCCGGTCGGACTAAGGAAAGGCATGACTTGGTGATAAGTGGAAGCCACCATTTACATGGCATGCAACCAACCCTTCCTTAATATCAAGTTATAGGTAGATAAGACTTTTAGCACCTAAAACTCGACCTTCTTTGTGACCAACCTAGCCTTGACTGGCAATATGATCATCCCGATCAGCCATTCTAGTTGAGAGTTGAAGCCGACCAAAGGAGATGTTGCTGCGGCCAAGCCCTTCTCCTCCAAGTTCATCTGTTTGAATACATCATAGTATATGATCTTGACCGAACTCCCCTAGTCGATCAGTATTCTCTTGATATCGAAGTCCTTGACGCGAAGTGTCACCACTAAGGCGTCATTGTGAGGGGTTTGAATTCTTTCCAAGTCTTTGCTCGAAAAGGTCATGATGTCCTGCACCTCAGTCTTTCCCTTCTTTATAGTAGGCTGAATAAAGAGCACTTCCCTCATGTGCTCAGCCTTTTTAATCATCCCTCTGAGCTCGCATACTCGCGTCGACTCAATGATTTCGTGAATGACATTGATAACTCCTTGTGGCACTGCATCCAAGACAAATAGACCATTGGGCTCGGCTTGCCTTTGTGGAGCGGCCCTTATACCTCTGTCGATGTACTGGTCTAAGTGCCCAGCCGCAACTAGCTCTTCCAAGTGTTGTTTCAACGGTACGCAATCCTCCGTGTGGTGCCCCTTTTCTTTATGGAAGGTGCAGTGGTACATTAAGTTGAAGCCCCTCTGTGCATCTCCCAGTTTTGCTGGCCAACGGACGTATGGCTCACCTCGAATTTCATTGAGGATGTGATAAATTGGGATCCTAAAAACTGTGGTGATGCCAATCCGTGCCTTCAACTTTCTCTTGGCATCTTTCTCTTCGTTACAAGAAGCGTTAGCCCGGTCATTCCCACGACTTTTGTTTTTGTCGTTGCGACTAGCACTGCGATGTTGCTCTCTAGCTCGGTTATTAGGGCAGTTATCCTCCTGCCCTACTGAGTGAAGCTTTCCTGCAACACGTTTGTCTGTCGTAACCGGATTTGCTTTCTCGGTTGCTCTGGCGGCATCATCCTCCACTCGGATGTGCTCGTTAATCCGCTGCATCAATGATTCCATCATTGTGGGCTGGTGCATTACAAGCGAGTCCCGCAGTCTATGTCCCACTGGTAAGCCTTGCTTGTATTGGGCGATTGCCAGATTAGTGGGATAATTGAGGATCTCATTGTAGGTCTTTCAATACTTGGCATTGTATGCCTTCAAAAGAACCGCCTGACTTCATCTTGATACCCAGGAGGTGGTCAACCTCTTTGGGCGTTTGAGTGTTGGTCTTGAATCTGGTAACGAAGGCTTCCGCTAGTTGTTGCCACCCCTCGTTACTCCCTTTCGAGAGCCTTTCGAACCATTTCAGCCCTAGTTCTCCCAAACTCGCCGGGAATATTAGACATATCAAGGCGTCGTTACAACGATGGCCTGCCATTACTTGCTAGTAATGACTAACATGCATGTATGGATCCGTCTTGCCATCATACAGCGTGAACTTTGGTTGATGGAATCCGGCGAGGAGTGGTGTGCTCTTTATCTCTACAGACAACGGCATGTTGTAACGCCCCAATTTTCATACCCAAATGAAAATACAATAATTATGGCCCTTTTAAAGGAAAGCCAATTATACAATCCCACACTTGCATTTCTTAATGTAAATAATTCCTCATGCGATAATACATTAGTCCAACAGCAAGTAATTAAACAAATAAATACCCCCAAGGGTTTACAAGTTTCCAAGGCTTAAGCCTGGTTATACAAAATGGTTATTTAAACCCACACAAATACAGCCCTTGGCTTACAGACAGAGTCACAGCAGAATAAGAGTTTTGTACTCTCAATACACACATTTTCTGCTTTTAGTTAGGCGGAATCACCACATCCTTTCCTGCACAAAAATCCCGTAGGGTGAGCATAAAGCCTAGTAGGAAATTCTTAACAAAGTATATACATTTATACAAGTCTCAAAAGATGAAATGCACATGCCATGCTATGTCTTTTGAAAACCATCATGCTCAATGATGCCATGAAATGTCCATTGTTCAAAACTTAACAATTTAATTCAAGGGCCGGTAAATACAACTCTGGTAATCCCTGGGTCTGTGTCTGCAAGTAGACTATACAAGTACTACCAATTTGTCATTTTTACCGCTATCAACCAGAAGGCTCGACACCTGTCAATTGTCATTTTTACCAGTGTCAACTGGAAGGCTCGACACCTATCAATTGTCATTTTTACCAGTGTTAACTGGAAGGCTCAACACCTATCATCTACACCACCTGTCAAGACTTACCACCGTATTTACCACAAAACCATTTCATGAAAACTCATTTCTCAACATTCTCTTCTCAATGCAAGTTTTCAAATCAGCTTTCAAGGTTCAATGTAATCAAATAAATTGATATGCCAATGCAACAATGGTCATACAATGCAACAATTCTTTCATTTCCAATTCTCCCACACAATACTACCATTATGATCAAAATTCTCATTTCTCCTTTCCATGCAATTTCACAAGATGAATAAATATACATTTATTTCAATTCATCTGAGGAATAACACATCTTCCATATTCCGAGCATTTTCAACAAATTAGCCATTTCAAGACTAAATCAACATTTTGAATGACAATTTTCAAAATGAACAACAACTCTCATATTTCTCAAAATTTATCATTTATACAATATGAACAAGAAATTTTCCAAACATCACTTATTTTGGGCATTCAAAATAAATATAACAATATCAACCATGGATTTTCAACTTCTTTTTAAAAAAAATCCCCAACTTCTAGGTTTTCTCAGCAAAACCATCCATCTTCAAACATTTGAGAAAAATCTCACCAAAATCCTCTTTCTTCAATCAACATAGTTCAAAACCCTCAATTTCTATTTTTAAGGAAATAAGAAAATAAACCCACTTTCAAAAATTACTCATCTTCTTGAATCAACTACCCATTTTCAAAGCAATTCAATGATGATTTCAAAATCATCTATTCTTGCAAAAACATATATGTAACTCAAAGAAAATCCCTACCTCAAGTTTGAAGAAGAAATGAGTTGAAACCCCAAAATCAACGATGCCTAAACTCGATCTCCACCGCACACAACATAGCCCTCGCCTAGATAACCAACTTTGATGAAGGACTTGGATCTAAATCCCAATGGATTTGGAGAAATCAAAGATCTTGTGAGGTTTTTGGTAGGAAATGTAGAGAGAAGGGAGAGGAAATGTTTTTAGAGAGAGAGAGATATATACAAAAAGAGACTTTCAATCAGCCCAAGAAGAGAAAAAAAGGAAAAATTTTGGATCTACCTAACTTCCTGCACCTCTAGCCGCACCTGCCTTTTTAGAAGTGTGCTTCAGCCCCCTGCCCTATTTTTCGCACGTGTGGCCCTGGTCCTCAGCCCGAAATTCTCTCGGTTCAACTCTTGACACTCCAGATCGACCGAGCGGACAAGCAACTTCAAATGTGTTTTGCATTTTTGTTTTGAGGGGCACGCCAAGGGGCGCTACTCCCTGGACCCCCGCAAGCTAACCGGGCAGCTTGACCCCCGCCAGGGCGCTACCTTGGACCCCTGCGAGCTGACCGGGCAGCTCGACCCTCGACCGACCCAGTCAAAATGGCAAAACATGAAAGAAGGATCAAAACCGGGATTGCTACAGCGGTGAGTCATGCCAAGTTTCTAGCCACTGGTGCTGGAACCACCACTCTAGGTGGCGGCATGGCCACCTCCTCACTGCAACAGAATCGGAAACTCAACCTCTCCAATGCCGGCACTCTTTCGGCCTCTCTGCGATGTGTATGTTCCTCCAAGACATCCCTCAAGTCCTGTGAATGGGTGGAGTAAGAGTATCTCGACGTTTTCGATAGTCGTGAAGGACGATAGCTGCTGTCTCGCGTTCACGACCTCTCTATTGTTGGGTCGAAATCACCAGCGCCGTAGCTCCTGGTGATGGAGAGGAAAGGGGTCCCCCATTAGTGCTGGCTACCTAAATGACGAGGTTAGGTGTACTCACTGTGGTTTTCTACTCTAGCAACACCCTTTCCTTTGGTTTGTCGTTTCAACGTTTCCATCTCAGCCGCCATCTTCCAAATGAGGGCATCCTGGTCCCTAAGTTTGTGCTCCAGATGCTGAGCATGCGATTCTCCTCGCCCCCGGCGCCCCTTAGGACTCTGCGAATGATTAGTGCTCCTCGCGTATTTGTCTCGCGCATCTCTAGGAAGCCCTCTAGACATGGTCTCTAGGCTCGCCATGGTCGGAACGGCGGGAGGGCCATCTCTTCTCTGGATTGACTCTGGAGTGATTCCGTCGATGACGAACAGCGGTGTTTCGTCGATGTTCGCCATGGAAAATATCCAAAAGAGCTTGTAGAACAAGGTTTGTCTGTCAAAGAGCTTCCCACAGATGACGCTAATTGTACGGGAGAGAGATATTCACCTCACTCCGTACCTCCTTGTTATCAAGTTCGTCTCACTTCGTTAGAACTCCATCGCACTGTGGACAAAACAAAGGTGAGCTACCCGACAAGTAGGTTTGTCGGAAAACCCCTTCAACGGTCAACTTAGCTTTCTGGGAGAAGAGAGAAGGTAGAGCACTGTAGAGAGAGAGAGTTTGAAATTGCTTCAGGTTTCTTACCTCTAATGTATGCCTCATCCTCCTTTTCAAGGCTGGCCATTTAGCCTCAGAGATTGTGGGCACACTGCCTCTGCTGTCCTTCATGGACAGACGGTTGTGCTCCCCTCTACCTTTCTTATACGTATAGAGACCAAAACCACCAAACAGTGTTTGTCGCACCACCAAATGGTATTAACACATACCGGGTGTGGATTTCTCTCTTCTCGTCATTGGTCCACGTGAGGTGTTCGACCAGACTGTTACTTGTAAACCACAGACACTACACTGGTCACCTTAATACCGAGCTGAACCAAACCAGTCTATCATAACCGACCGGAGGTGAGCACTTTGTTTGGCATCTCGGCTACTGACCGCGACCTCATGAACCATCTCTGTCCTAACAACAGTAGTCCAAACCGTCTACTATTCGGCCGCCACATGGTTCCGCCACCAAGAACCGTAATACTGGTGCTTGGCCACCTGCATGAGCTAACTCGGCCAAGTCTGGCCCAACACCATATTCCTTGCGGGTCGAGCTCGGCCAAACAACATATTCCGTGTGGTTCTAGCTCGGCTGTGCATCCCAAACAGCCTTAATCCGATGCAACACCAAGTTCAGTGCGGACCCAGTTTGGCCTAACGGTGCGCCCCAAGCTCTCTTTACCCGACCTAACACCACATTTTGTGTTGGCGTAGCCCAACCCATTGTTTGGCACAAACTCCCTATCAAATAAGTTCATCAAAACTATGTTGTTCAAGAAGGTTCCTAAGAAGTTCATCAGATCAATACTTCAATGGTTATTTTCTTCTTAGCTTCTTCAATGCTTCTACCTCAAGTTCAATGTCAACCTCTATCATCATTGTGGTCATATAAATACGTTGGTAATGTTTATGTTCTGGGTGAAGAGATCTTCTTTACTCGTCTGGTGTGATTTAAATAGTAAATAAAATTTAAAGGAATTGTGAAATGGTTAATAATTCATCCACACTATTTTGTTCTTTCTAAATGCACACAATCAAGTATCTGACTGGTAAGAGACTCTAAAATAGGTTTTTTTTTACCAGTCAAAAACTCAATTGTATCTATTCACACTAAGCAAATTATGTAGATGTAGCAGTACTATTGGAAAATTATGTTTATATATGATTTTAAATAATCAGGTGATTTGAATTTTCACCTAAATTCAAGTTTTGTTTTGCAAAGAGATAAAGAGAAACGAAGAGAGTAAAAAGAAAAAAGATTTATAGAAAGAGAGAGAATGTTGCAAAGTTTTAATGTGTGAGAGAGAATAAAAAATGACTTAAATATCCATGTTAGATATGATGTAGTAAGCCTTTTAGTAAGAAAAAACCAAAAAATTAGACGAAACCGATTGAATCAATCATATTAGGTCTATTTTTAACAAGAATCGATATATGTGATTTTTTAATTTAATTTTTTTCAATTTTCAGATCAATATCAATTCAAGCACATTGTGCACCAAATTAAATCGAAACCAACCGTTTCACTTTATTCTTATAAGAAATCATGTTGATCAGATATTGATAGTCACTTGATTAGATCAAGTTTGTGTTAACGATAACTATGTTTTTAAAAATAAATTATTGGCACAAATGTGATATGATTAAGTGGCTATTAATATCCGATCAATGTGATTTTGAATGAAGTACTTGACGAGTCTTACATATTGAATGGTTTGGATGATTGATGTGGGCTCTGTGGTCAGCCAACAAATGCCCAATAGGATGCTCTAGTTAGGAAACCCAACTGGAGACAAGCTGCTCCCTTTATTTAGGCCTTGTTTGGTATACAATACTTTAGCACATCTTTTTATCTTATTTTTGTCATATCACCTCTCTACCACATTGTACATTTTTTAGTTAAAAGTCAAAAAATACACTACTTATTTATATCATCTCAAACAACCTTTTACTATAGTAGTGACTGTGGTGGTAATAACGAAATGATGTTGGCACTTATGACGATATTAATGTAGTGTTAGTTTTAGTGGTGATTGTGATGGTAGTGATTTTAAAATAGTAGTGTGTTTGGTTTCAGTTTTCTAGTTTAAACCCTCATTTGGGAACAAGTTTTTTCAATAACTTTTTGACTTTTTAGCTAAAACATTATATAAAAAAAAACTAGTATATTTAGGATGACTTTTTGATCTTTTACGAAAAGATGTGCAAAAAGAAATTAAAAAGAATCTTTGACTTTTTGTATAGGCTGTTGGCTTTTTCATTTTTTTAGTGACCTTTTGACTTTTTGGCTAAAATCATCACTTGCCAAACGAGGCCTAAGTTTCTTATAAATTGAGTTTTTTGTTTTTCATGGTTTTTTTTTTTTTAGTGAATATTTTTGTAATTTTAATCATTTTTTTTTCTTACATTTTTAGATGCACCTTACTTTAAATGTATCTAAAAAGTATAATATTTGTGAAAAAATATTTTTAAAAATTAATAAATGCATAAAAATACGAAAATATACTAAATTTTAATTTTTTTATTTTTGGTATTTAGTGAATTTTTTAAAGTTTTTTTCACAAAAATTATACTTTTTAAGTGTATTTATGTTAGGTGTGTCTAAAAATTTTAAAAATTGATTCAAATATTTTACAAATTCAGTAAAATCAAAAAATACAAAAAATAAAAAAATAAAATTTTCTAAAAAGTGTTTTCACAAAACTAAAACCAAATGTTTAGTTTTTTTTTATATAAATTCAGGCATTGTTTGGAAATTCTTTATTTTAGTGTAAGAGTAAAAAACTCATTTAAAAAAAGAAGAAGTAAACAAATACCAAAAGTCAAAATTCCTTTACATTTACTATATATATATATATATATATTGTAAAAAATCAAATGTCATCAAATACTTAGCAAAACAAGTAAAAAGTCACTATAAAAATATATTTCCAAACGAAACTTCAAGTAAAATTAAATAAGTTTAATATCACTCATCTAAATTAAGGTCTCAACAATTAAGATATATAAATTAGATGGTAATGCATGATATATAAATAAGTAAAAAAAGTGGGTACGATACGTAAATTATGACATTTATGAGTTTGATTAGCATAAATTACATAACTTTATACTATAAGCGTCATAACTATTAAAAAAAAAAAAAACTATAACCAAATACCATATGAAAAATCATAATTAAACTAAAAGATGTCATTAAACAAGAGTAATAATGCCCTTCAACGTTCCAATTAGTGGGACCGAAATTAACCTCAAACGTTTTTTAGTTTCCAACAGTCCAAATATCACCAGATAATCAAAGCAGCCAGAAAATGAAAAAGAACCTACTACGATAAGGCCGCGCCACAGGTGATCAATTACCCTTCCCGCGAGAAATATTGGCAGGAGAGGGGGCCAATTTCCCTAACTGTAACATTCTCAATATTTTAGTCCCACTATAGGGTGTGTTTTCTACTTTATTCCCAATATAGGGTGAAACGGTTTTGGGAAAGCCGTTTTCTTCAAATCGGTTTTGCCATTGCCGTTTTTGATGAATAAAAAATTAATAAAAATTTCATTCATAAAAATGGCTTTAGAAAAAATATTTTTAATTAATGTGTAAATTAATTTGTGTTTATATAAAATGATTTTGTAAAACCGTTTTTATTTTTATTAAAAGAAAATTTCCCAATTTATAGATATTGTTTGCCTAAAATAATAATTTTATCATAAAACAGTTTTCAGAAAGCCGTTTTCTTACTAACAAAATCTATTTCATTTTCCCTTTGGACTTACGAAAGCCGTTTTATGACATCCAACACAACACAGTTGCAATTCTCACTCAGCCGAACTCCGAAGGGAAGACCGACGACGAAGAGGAAGCAAACAAACAACGGCCAACAGTACACCACCGGCAAAACGAGGAAGACCTTCAGCAAACACCCACATTCAGGTTTGTATCGCATAAATGAGGGTTTTCATTTCAGATTTGGGATTTTAAATTTCGAAATTAGGGATTGCTGAAACTAGGTTATTGAAAAGGTACAAATTTTGTTATTTGTAAGATATAGTTTACAATTTTCTGTATCTCAGTTTACTTTTGTGTATCTCAATTCACTCCTTTTTTGTTTATGATATAGTTTACAATTTTCTTTTCTGATTGTATTGATTAAAAATTTTCATGTAAGCTCAATTACATGGAAGGGAATAAAATTTCAGATAAAAGATATAGATGTATTTGTCGTCTTTTACATGTAAATGTGTACTATTTACTTCAACATTCTAGCTTTGTTCTGCACTGTATATGTGAAGTGGTCTTTTTGTTTTGGTTCTTTATCTGTTTCGTAGTGAATTCTTTTTTAATTGGTTTCTTGCCTGAATATCAGGATGCACCCACAACTGTCTTCAAGGATTTGGAGGCACTTCTGCTGATAAATTCTCAACTAGTATAATTCATTTACAGTCTAGTCACCTTCTGTATCTGTTGTTTGACTCCTCTCTGTGTCTCTCTCTGAATTTAGGATGATGGTTTTGTCATTATTCTGCAACACACAAATCTGGTTTCACCATAAGCTTCTTGATCCCCAATGTAAACCATTTTTCATTTTGCAAGGAACAAAGTGAAGTACGTTTTTGTTCTGTGAGATGGGCTACATCCTTATTTGAGTTTTTGCAACATTGTTGAAGCTGAATTATTTGTATGCTTAGGGCTGCAGATACTGCATTGGATATAAGGTATCTTGGTCTTTCATACTCTATGCTTTACCTTTGCTTCAGTAAGTAGCTATTTTTTTTGTCATCATTTTGTGCATTAGGATGCTATTATAATCCTTCTAAATAGTACAAGAAATATAAGTCATATAGGATGCTATTATATATGGAGCAAATAACTTTCATTTCCATGTTCATGTCGATATGCCACTTCAATGTTTTGTAATACCAAAAGACCCATGTCTAAAGGCACTCCTGTGTAATATATGTGGTGTTTGCGCTCCAATGTGCTTACTTTATTATTTTGAAATAATTGAGTTACTTTGAATGTAAAGTTTAGGTATGGAAGTTGTGAGCATTATGTTCTATTGGGGTTGAAAGATTTTGCGAAATCGCGATGAAGGTGTGTCGTACAACACCGAACCTCAGGGGTTGTATAATGTACACAGGGGGATAACATTGGGCGAGTTTGAGGCTATGATGGTGCCGAAGGTTGGTACACATGGGGAACTAATGCGATTAAAGTTTAAATGTAGACTCCCATGTCGGGGGAAGTATAGGTTGCTGCCAATCAAAAATAATGAGACCTTAAGTAATGTCTTAGAGCTCCCACATAAATTAGGTTCTGATTATTTTTTGGAAATCTGCGTGGAGAAGGGGAGCAATTTTGGTGGCACAGAGATGCCAATTCCAGTGGGCGGGACATTCACTCAAATGTTGACACAATCGGAATCCCCTAACAATACACTTATACAATCTGCACACATGTTCCCTGAAGATTACCCTCCATTTAATCATTCTCAGAGTTACAATCAATTAAATGCATCACAGGACGTAGATGGTTATTACAGTGCCAGAGCAGGTCCAAGTGCTCCGACAATGTATAATATGATGGCTCTTACAACCCCATATCCCCACTGGAATGAAGAATGTCCACCGGTTTGTAATGTTCAACGTACAACGGAGACGGCTGTCCAAAATTATGCATCCTCCGATGATACAGTGCCATTTTTTGAAGAGGTTGGAGTAAGTGATGAAGATTCCGTGGAAGATGTGGATAGCGCATGGGAAGGTGAAGACAATGACTTTGGTTATGACGAAGTTGGAGGGCATCATGATATGCAGGAGGTACACCCAAATGTTGATATCTCTTTCTACCATAATTTGCATTTCGATAATGATGGTTCCATCACTAGCCGTGATGTTGTCGAACGTTGGCCATTGTGGGACTTCGAAACTGCTCATTTGGAGAAAGGAATGATATTTACTGATAAAAAAAAGACTAGTGCACGCTGTTCAGTTGTATAACCTAAAGCGCAATCGAGAATACAAGGTCGTAAAATCCAAAGGAAACAGTTGGGTGGCCGAGTGCAAGCACGGCTGCAACTGGGGGTGTTCGGGCAACGAAGTTGAAAGACAAAGATTTCTTTCAAATTAGAAGGTTTGAAGCACCGCATCAGTGTGTGTACCCTAGAATGAATAGAGACAATTGCAACCTCAAGTCCGAGGTCATTGCTCATTTCATCAAGGCACAAATTGCGGTAAGTGACATGTTAGATTATTGTTTTTAGGATTTCATTATGACTGTAATATATTCAAATAGAATTTATATTTGCAGATATCACCAGAATTGCCTATTGCTACCATAATTGAGGTCGTGAAGGAGAAATTTCAGTTCACTATATCATATAAGAAAGCGTGGCTTGCAAAGACGAAGGCAGTTGCAATGGTGTTTGGTGACTGGGACGAGTCGTACCGAAGGTTGCCTGGATATATGGCTGCATTGCAGGCATTCAATCCAGGCACAGTTGTCATGTGGGACATGATTCCGAATTTGCACTCTACCTCAATCGAAACTGAAATGTACATGAACTATGTGTTCTGGGCATTTAAACCTGCAATAGAAAGCTTCAAGTATTGTCGTCTAGTGATATGCATTAACGGCACACACTTGTACGGGAGATACGAAGGGAAGATTGTTGAGGCCACTGCAGTGACTGTTGCGGACAAGATTGTACCTCTTGCCTTTGCCGTTGTTGACAATGAGATGATTGAGAGTTGGGGTTGGTTCATTACTCTACTTAGGCGACATGTGTGCCATGACCGAGAGAGGGTGACATTGATATCTAATCGACACACAGCTTTGCTTAGTGTCGTGTCAAGAATTTGGGACAATCCAGCAGTTCAACCAAAAGGGTACCATAGGTATTGCTTACAACACGTATGTAGCAATTTCAATGACAGATTTGGCAATACAGTAGCGAAGGATCTTGTGTGGAGAGCTGGTTCTGCACGGCAAGTGCGGAAGTTTAACAAGATTATGGACGATATCTACAAGCTCAAGAAGAATGTTGAACGGTGGTTTAGTCAGATGAACCCTATTCATTGGACATTGTGCCATAATGGTGGTTGTCGTTGGGGCATATTGACGACAAACCATATAGAGGGCTTCAATGGTGTACTGAAAGGTGCACATAGTGTTCCCATTACAGCATCAGTTGAGATAACTTTTTATCGGCTCGTCAAATATTTTGACGAGGGCAGGACCATTGCTGAAAATGCAAGTAATCGGCGTCACTTGTACACGACTAATGTTCAACGATGGATTGACGAGCACCAAGCTAAAGCGAATGTGCATATGTTGGTACCGATTAATAGGTAATTTTTACTGGATGCACCAAATTCACTACAAATTAACATTTCGCACTTGTCAATTATTGATGTTAGTCTATATTTAAACATATATGCATATTAATCCATGTACATACATTTTTTCTGCAGGGGAATAGGGGAATATGAGGTGAGGACAACACCACATGGGATGAGGGGTGGTGCTCATCAAATAGTTAGTCTCTGACCACCAAGTTGTTCATGTGAGAAGTACACATTATTTCACTTGCCATGTTCCCACATGCTTGCTGTGACAGCAGACTTAGGTGAGGACCCTTTTCCTTTCGTTGCACCAGAGTATAGGTTGGAAGTCCACAAGCGTATCTTCGCGCAAAAGTTTAGGCCCATGCCGCACGAGCAATATTGGCCTAACAAGGATTACCCAACTTTGCTTGCTATTTCAGATCGACAACGTCAAGTTAAAACATGTCGTCCTCAACATACCCGCATCCATAACGAAATTGATACTTCTAGACAAAGTGGATTGCACCATTGTAGTTTGTGTTTGCAAATAGGGCATGATAAGAGAAAATGTCCAGCGAGAATCCGATCGATTCGACAGTAATTTTTTGTCTTGTTTACATATTAGTTCCATGCTACTTTCTTTGAATTGGAATCAATGTAATATTTAATGAATTAGTATTTAGTAAATTGATAATGTATTTACGACTTCAATTACAGATGACATAGATTTGGTCAAATGTGGCAAATCTCTTCAATTGCTTTAGTTGTTGCAAGTGTCCTTTGTGCACTGGATTGTGCAGACTTTGATGCGTTGATGGTCGATTGTGTCCTGACCTCGATGGACACCAGTTTATCTAATGTTAGAAAAATGCAAATATTGTGAAATGAATTAATAATCACCAATATAAATGCAGTTTATATTCAATGTTTTGCCACATTTTTTATGTTGGAAACTTTTTTTTTTTTTTTTTCAAAATCCATTACATGGGTGAAGGCCATTTCATGAATTCAATCATTTCGTAGACATTTACTACATATTGGTATATGCTTAGTTCTTGTAAAAAGTTTGACTACTATATTTCAAATCTACTTAAAACCCTCTTCAAACCTTCGTACTTCTTTCCTGCCCAAATGACAACTCCTTTAAAGTGAAAGCATGTTTTTTCATGTCATACAGTTTGACGTGACAACGCTCTGACAATAACTTTAATCACACAGGTACCATGTGAACCTTATCTCCTATGACAATAATGTCAAATGAATTACTAATCACAATATAAATGCATGTCATATTCAATGTGTTGCCACATTTTGTTAGGTGGTGAATTGTTTTTTTAGTTTCCAAAAATTCATTACGTGAGGGAAGGCCATTTTATCAATTCAATCATGTGTCTTAAATTTAGTACATATTGGTAAATGCTTAGTTCTAAAAAGTTTGAGTAGTGGATTTGAAATCAACTTAAAGCATGGGTTTTCATGTCATAAAGCTTGACGTGACAACGCGCTGACAATATCTTTAAACTCACAGGTACCATGTGTACCTTATCTCCTATCACAATAATGTGAAATGAATTACTAATCAGCAATATAAATGCATGTAATATTCAATGCATAGCCACATTTTGTTAGGTGGTGAACTGTTTTTTAGTTATCAAAAAATTCATTACGTGACGGAAGCCCATTTTTCCAGGCAAGAAATTTCTCTTAAATTTAGTACATATTGGTAAATGATTAGTTTTAAAAAGTTTTTATATGTGAATTTCAAATCTCCTAAAAACCCTCATCAACTGTATGGATTTGAAATCTATCAAATTGACAAGTTGAATTGGCATCTCCTAATGACATGAAAGCACATTTTTTCATGTCATAAACGTTTACGTGACAACGCTCATCCAATTACTTTAAACAGACAAGTACCATCATGACATCAAGTGAAAGCACATTATTTCATGTCATAAAGGTTGACGTGACAACGCTCTTACAATTACTTTACACACACAGGTACCATGATGACATAAATTGAAAACATGTTTTTTCATGTCATAAAGGTTGACGTGACAACATTCGTCCAATTACTTTAAACACACAAGTACCATCATGACATAAAGTGAAAGCACATTTTTCCATGTCATAAAGTTTGACGTGACAACGCTCTTCCAATTACTTTAAACACATAGGTACCATCATGACATAAAGTGAAAGCACATTTTTTTCATGTCATAAAGGCTAACGTGATGACGCTCTTCCACTTACTCTAAACACACAGACATGAGTAATCGTGTCCATCTCCATTTTATGTGTTCTGCATGTTGGAACTACTATTCCCAGTCACCGCTATAAGCATCACACCCTAGCAGACCTACATGTTTACACAAAAACTGAGAGATATCATCATGACATATACGGTGGTTGATCTATATTCCGTAATGGGTTGCCACTGGGTTGCAGACGGAGATGAATTTCAATACCCATTAAATCCAAATTTGCGTTACTCACATCACACCATCAATACCATGAGAGCTGAGTGGGAATTTCGCATAACACGGGCAACCGTTCTCGTTGAGTTATGTCGTGAAGTTCATATTAAATTTCCTCAAGGACTAGCCATGCGTATGCCAATTGACACTCCACAGTTGTTGCAAAGGGCATTGCATCGTATTCGCGATGAAGTTAATCGCATGACCCAACATTTGCAAAGGTCTGAACTTCGGAAGACAGCGAATGAGCGTGCTGAAGATGGCTTAATGGATAATGCACAACAATATTTCAGTTAGAGCATGGATGCTATGTATCAATCTGACATTGAGATGTCAGATGATGATGATAATGAATGAAACTGTTTCGATGTCTGGTGAAACAATTTCTCTTGTAATGGCTTTATAATACGTATCCACAAGTTATCAATAAAAGGAGAATTTAGAATGTGAAATTATGACTTGGGTAATGGTTTCACTGAAAATGCACAACATTTTTAAAATGCGATAATTGTCAAGATCAGCATATAGCAGATGCCCCTTCCAATGGCCCTTGTTAATGTTTAGCATTTTATTTTATGATTTACATCCATAATTGACAGTTTAAATGGGTTTATATTTTTAAATAAAATGTGGCTATCCAGCTGATCGCATTCGTTTGGTCCCTTTAATGTAAACAATTTTTTTTTTGCTTCCCTAAAATTGATTATGGAACATTCTTTCGAAAATAATATACCAACCTGACATTGGCATCCCCCATTGATAATGATGACAATGACTAAACTTGGTTGGATGTATGATGATAAGAGATAAGATACATTGTAATGGCTAGCCACAAGTTACCAATGCAAATACAAATTTTTTAGGCCATGTTTATAGGTGAGTGTACATAAATGTACACTTTTCATAAACTTAAGCTTCATAAAACAATAACACATAGTGCAACAGACGGTTAATAACGTAGTTGAACAACAACAATGCGGTGGACGGTTACACAACATATAGCGATCCCGGTTTTCTCTTCCTTAGTATACTGTATTCCAGACTCAGTTTCGTGGATGTGTTGTTGTCTCATTCTCGTTTCCATCCTTTACTCTTTGTATTTGAGTCTTGGGTTGTGTTGGGCAGGTTTGAAACAGGTTGGTTGTGCTTTGAAACCAAAAGTTGATGCCCAGAATTTGGCCTTCACGCTCAAGCGGGGCTTTTGATGCTCGAGCGGGCCCTTTGTTGTTGCTTCTCCGCTCGAGTGTGATTTTCCATCTCCCAGTACTTTTTTGCAGGTCTTCAGACGCTCGAGTGGGAGTTTTGACGCTCGAGCGTGACCCTTTGATTTTGTTCCTCCGCTCGAGCGGGGAGTTTGACGCTTGAGTGGGGACCATGGTCTGCAAAACTCCTAGAAGTGTGTAATCGACGCTCGAGCGGCACTTTTGGTGCTCGAGAATGAGTCTGTGTCTGACGCTCGAGCGGGGGTTCCCACGCTCGAGCGGGGCGACTTGTATCTCAGTCCTAGTTTTGACATTTTGGATCACTTTTTGATTGTCTTTCTCTCTCTTACTTTTTCAAAACCTCCATTGGAGAGCCTCTCTCTCTAAAACACAACTTCTCACCAGGGTTTGATCTAGTTTGAGTGATCTCCCACCTTGGTACCTTTGTAAAAAGTGTAGAGCTTAGCTTGGGCTACATTTCTATCCAAAAATCTTGGGATTTGGAGCACTTTGAATTTTTATCATCTTCCCCGTTAAGCTCCGAAATTTTAGGTAGGGATTCCCACTCATCTTTATGATCTTTAACCTAAATAGAGAGCTTTTTGTATAAATGGTTTGGTTTGGGAGGTTAGGGTTTGTAATCTCTTATGTTGGGAAATAGGGTTTTGTTATTATGACTCATAAATATGTATTTTGGGTCTTAAAGTGATGGTATTGTTGTTGGTTGTTGGTATTGGTACCTTCGGGTCCAAGTTGAGAAAGAGGGAGGAAAGCCCTAACTTTTGTTATGAATTAATTGATATAATTAATTTGGGAATGTTATGGAAACATGAAGTTGAGGTGGAAATGATGAAATTTGCATAATATGAGTATGATGGTGGAGTTGGATTTATTAATCACTCACTTTGAAAATGTTGGAATTATATGTCTGTTGAGGCATTTATTATCTGTTTAGAAATAACTACTTTGGGCTATCGGTGGAGGATAGTCTTGATTGTTGTAGACAATGCATGATGATTAGGCGAACTAAAACTAATCAATTGAGTATGTCATCGAATATGACGGTTGGGATAATACATCGAATTTATGTATTGATTGATTATGTATATGATATGTGTTTATATACATTGTGTTGTGTGGGTTTAGGGGAAGATAGGGGATGGACTCCTAAATCGGATATTGTTTGGGAGAAGATAGGGGATGGACTCCATTGATGCAGCAAATATGTGTATCTATTGAATTATTGATATAGCAAATCTGTGTATCATTTGTGAAGTATGGAAGTGTTTTATGTGTTATTGATACAGCAAATCTGTGTATCTATTGTAAAGTGTGGAAGTGTTTTGATATGAGTTCTAATCTCATTTAAAGTATATGGCCAGGTTCTGAGCTAGGGTTTTGAATTGAGAAATTGGATAAGAAATGGAAAATGGAATGAAACATGGACACAATTGTCATGTAATTGAAATGGGTTGTGAATTGATTTATGTGAGTTAAACATTTATCAAATGCTACCTCCAATGACGTAGCTTGAGAGGCTTAGTGGCTAGGACATCTTTTTGTGATTTCCTTTTTATATTACATGTATATCAAGCCAAGGGCTCATCTTGTGTAGAGTTAGTACTCTCTTTTTGTAACCAAGTGTTGACTTGGAAAGTTGTAAGCCTATAGGGCATTTACTTTTGTTGTCAACATGTAATACATTTTGTAATGAATACTCTGATGAAATGTAATTATGCTTACTTCTCTTATGTCTAAGCATGTCTTGAATGTTTGACTATGGGTTTATTTTGAGGGCGTTACAGCTTGGTATCAGAGCGTACCGGGTTTGAATACTTTGGGTACGTGGGAAGTAATTAGTATCACAATGGGTTTGTCTCGCTTGTTAGAGACTTATGTGTAATGGTAGGTACTTATGTGATAACATGCTTATGTGACTACTTGGGTATGGGATTTAGTTTCTAGGATGTTGATTGGATCATTGGGTTTCTGTGAGTCTTGTTGGAAAAGCACTTGATCAATGCTGTTTCTAACCAGAACTCTAGTAATGCCATAGGACTATCATTATCCAGAAATGAAATTTGTAGGTGCTTATGTGATTATGTGCTTACGTGGAATGAATTACTGTTATCCATGCATTAGGACGCGAGTGAAATAGCTTCAGCACATTTGTGAATGTGCTAATGTTCTTCGTTACCTTTATTAGGATGTCAGGATGAGGACGAGGACGTGAAGGTAGACGTGGTAGGCGTGGTAGGCAGGAGATGCCTATACCGGATGAGGTTCCGGCACAGCAGGAGGGTGTTGGTCAAGCCAATGTGGCCGAGCCAGTGGGTCAGCAGGCCTTTGGTGCCTTAGCCCGCGAGATAGCAGGAGTTATGAGGGAATCCATAGGTATTCTCAGAGCTGAGAATCCAGTTCAGGCCCAGGTTATTAATGCAGGGCCTTCCTTTATGAAGAGGGAGTTCTTCCGATCCAATCCGGATGAGTTTGTTGGGGATCCTAAGGAGCCACTTAAAACTGACGAGTGGTTAGAGCAGATGACTAAGACGTTTGAGATGATTGGCATCGAAGACGGGGCATTAAAGGTGACCTTGGCATCTTTCCAACTTAAGGGGGATGCGGGTCATTGGTGGAAGTTCATGAGAGGTCGTGTTGGTAGTACATGGGAGGCTTTTGTGGATGCCTTCCAGGAGAAGTTCTTATCTCCAGCTGTCAGGGAGAAGCTGAGAGACTAGTTTTGTCAGCTCAAGCAGCTGAGTTTATCAGTGGCCGTGTTTGAGGCCGCATTTACTAGCTTATCCAGGTTCGCACCTGAGCTTGTGGCGTCTGAGGAACGCCGTTGTATCAAGTTTGAGAGGAAGTTGAGGCATGGCCTCAAGATGAGAGTTGGGGGTTCTATGACCCGAGATTATGGGCGTCTTGTGGATGCTGCAGCCCATATGGAGATTATGATGCAGGAGGAGGAGGAGAGGCAGAGAGGCTCCAAGAGGAGTCAGGATGGTCAGGGGGGCGGTAGGAGGTAGAGGGGCTCTAATCCTCAGCAGTCCCAGGGTGCATTTGCTAGATCGACCTTTCTAGTGCCGAGTACAGGCTCGGGGAGAGGTAATCAGGGAGACATCACTTGTTACAAATGTGGTTAGCTGGGCCACAAGTCTCCAGCTTGCCCGCAGAGGGGAGGAGGGCAGAGAGCGGCTTCATCTTCGGCTAGACCTCAGAGCCAGAGTCAGGGCAGAGGCCAGCCGCTTTCTTGTTACCAATGTGGTCAGGCGGGGCACCTGAAGAGGTTTTTCCACAGTTGAGTGGCACATGTGGTGCATCTAGGCAAAGGCGGAGTTTTCAGCCAGCTCAGTCAGTTCAGGCCTCGAGGGCCAATCAGGGAGCTTCGTCGTCCTAGAGGTGAGCAGGTAGATCAAGGGCCTACAGGGCACATGTATGCTGTTACCGCGCAGGATCTTGTACCGGCTCCATCTGTTGTGAGAGGTACCTTTTTCTTTTGCAACTCGGTTGCCAATGTGTTGATAGATACAGGTGCGTCTCATTTCTTTATATCTACTGCATTTGCATCTGTTTTGGGGTTGGAGTTAGCGCAGTTAGCATCTCCTATTTGTGTTGTATCACCTGTTGGGGGTGAGTTGATTTTGAAACAGGGGTGTCGGGGCTGTGATATAGAGGTCGCCGACTACCGACTTCCATTTTCTTTTGTAGTTATGCCTATGTCAGGTTTTGATGTTATTTTGGGTATGGACTGGTTATCGTCATACCGAGCTGTTATTGATTGTTACCGCCAGAGGGTCACTATTTGTACCGTGAGCGGGGATTGTTTCCATTTCTTGGGGGATCGGGTTGATAGTATGTTGCCACCAGTGTATGATCCGCGAGGGCGGAGTGAGCTTAGTGGTCTTCTCGCTAGCCTTATGAGTAGTAAGTGTGATGAGACCGGGGGTGTGTTGCCGAGAGTGGTTTGTGAGTACTCGAACGTCTTTCCCAAGGATCTTGTTAGTTTGCCACCTCATCGGGAGATAAAGTTCTCAATTGATTTAGTGCCTGGCATGACACCGATTTCTATGGCACCTTACCATTTTGCCCCAGCCGAGTTGAGTGAATTGAAGATTTAGCTCCAGGAGTTGCTGGATAAGGGTTTTATTCGCCCTAGTGTTTCACCGTGGGGAGCACTGGCCCTCTTTGCTAAAAAGAAAGATGGTGCCTTGAGACTTTGCATTGATTACCGAAAATTGAATCGGGCTACGGTTAAGAATAAATACCCTATGCCTCGTATAGATGATTTGTTTGACCAGTTGAAGGGGTCCCGTTGTTTCTCTAAGATAGACTTGAGATCGGGTTACCATCAGTTGAGGGTCAGGGAGGAGGATATTCCGAAGACGGCATTCCGTACGCAGTATGGCCACTATGAGTTTCTGGTGATGCCATTTGGGCTCACCAATGCACCGGCAGTGTTTATCGATTTGATGAACCGAATATTTCGAGAATTCTTAGATCATTTTGTGGTCGTTTTCGTAGATGACATCCTGATTTATTCACTTTCTGGGGAGGAGCACGAGGAACACTTGAGAATGGTGCTTGTGTTGCTTAGAGCCCATAGGCTGTATGCCAAGTTTGGGAAGTGTGAGTTCTGGCTAAGAGAGGTCAAATTCTTAGGCCATGTGGTTTCCGGGGAAGGGGTGTCTGTTGATACGTCCAAGATAGAGGCAGTGCAAGATTGGGCACAGCCTAAGAGTGTCTTTAAGATCTGTAATTTTCTGGGATTAGCTGGGTATTACCGCCGGTTTGTGAAAGATTTCTCCAGGCTAGCTTCGCCGTTGACTAGATTGACACGGAAAGGGGTCAAGTTTGTATGGAGTGAGACTTGTGAAAAGTCGTTCCAAGAGTTGAAGGTTAGATTGACCACCGCTCCGGTGTTGATTATTCCGGAGAGAGGTTTGGGTTATGCGGTTTATTGTGATGCCTCACGAGAGGGTTTGGGTTGTGTGTTGATGCAAAAGGGAAAAGTGGTAGCCTATGGCTCACGACAGTTGAAAACACACGAGAGGAATTACCCTACACGTGACCGAGAGTTAGCATCAGTAGTTTTTGCCTTGAAGATTTGGAGGCACTACCTTTATGGTGAGAGATTCGAGGTATTCTCGAATCATAAGAGTCTGAAGTATCTATTTACACAGAGGGACTTGAATTTGAGGCAGAGAAGGTGGTTGGAGTTCATTGAGGACTACGACTTCGAGTTGCACTACCACCCGGGAAAGGCCAATGTTGTGGCCGATGCCCTTAGTAGGAAATCCATTAGTGATGTAGCTTGTATAGCCATCCGGGAATGGGAAATGTTGGGTGCACTTGATGAGTTTGATTTGCTCCTGGGCGAATCCGTTGAGGCTACAGCCTTGTTTTCTGTTGTTGCGCAGCCTACACTTATGAATCGAGTGTTAGAGGCACAGAGAGGTAACCTTGAGGTAGAATCCCTCCGAGAAAAGATCTCCAATGGGAAGGTTGAGAAGGGTTTGTCTGTGTATCCCGACCTGAGTGTGAGATACCGAGACCGCTTGTTTGTGCCGGAGTCTTGCCGAGGGGAGGTACTCCGAGCGTTTCACCATTCACGCCTTGCAGTGCATCGGGAGGCACCAAGATGTATCGTGATTTAGGTCGCCAGTTTTGGTGGCGGGGTATGAAGAGAAATGTGGCAGTTTTCGTATCGAAGTGCCTTACTTGTCAGCAAGTGAAGACCGAGCATCAGAGGCCAGCGAGTTCATTACAACCCTTGCCTATTGCTGAGTGGAAGTAGGAGCACGTCACTATGAACTTCGTTGTAGGTCTTCCGAGGACTCAGCGGGGTAGTGATGCTATTTGGGTGGTTGTAGACCGGTTGACTAAATCAGCGCACTTTATCCCTATGCGCGTGAGAAATTCGGTAGATCATCTTGCCGACTTGTATATTCGGGACATAGTGAGGTTGCACGGGGTCCCAGTGTCGATCCTCTCTAATAGAGATCCTCGTTTTACTACTAGGTTGTGGCAGAGTTTGCAGAGTGCCTTGGGCACTAGGTTGACCTTTAGTACGGCTTATCATCCTCAGACTAACGGGCAGTCCGAGTGTACTATTCAGATCCTTGAGGATATGCTTCGAGGTTGTGCTCTTGACTTTAGTGGGTCGTGGGAGAGGCACTTACCCTTGGTGGAGTTTGCCTACAACAACAGTTTTCAGTCGAGTATCAATATGGCACCGTTTGAGGCCTTGTATGGCCGACCGTGTAGGCCTCCAGTTTGTTGGGCCGAGGTGGGTGATGCACCTTTGTTGGGCCCGGAGTTGGTGAGAGAAACAATGAAGAAAGTTGAGCTTATCCGTAGGAGGCTTGTTACAGCCCAGAGTCGCCAAAAGAGTTATGCCGACCGTAGGAGGAGACCTTTGGCATTTGAGACGGGTGATCATGTCTTTCTAAAAATATCACCTAGGCGGGGTTTGATGAGGTTAGGGAAGAGTGGGAAGTTGTCCCCTCGGTTTATTGGCCTCTATGAGATCCTTGAGAGGATTGGGGAGGTTGCATACCATTTAGCTTTACCGCCGCAGTTGTCTGGAGTGCATGACGTGTTTCATGTTAGTATACTTCGGAAGTATGAGCCGAATCCGTCCCATGTGCTGGATTGGACAAATTTGGAGGTTGACGAGGATATCTCGTATGAGGAGAGACCGGTTCGGGTCTTGGATAGGCGGGAACAAGTCTTGCGAGGCAAGACCATTCCTTTGGTAAAAGTTTTGTGGAAACATCACGGAGTGAAGGAAGCCACTTGGGAACGTGAAGTGGATGTCCGTGAGAAATATCCGGACTTGTTTGTAAATGTTTAGCCATGTATTGGGATTTTGTAATATTGATGAACTTTAAGAACATAAAATATGTCTTGAGTTGTAAAACATTGTATATGTTTTGATTTCTGGAAGTATTTTGAAACTTGCCTTGAAATGGAAGTTTAATGTGACATTGCATATGTTGAATGTATTGTAGAAATGGAGATATATCATGAACATTGAATATGATATGAAATTGTGAATTATGTGTTGAAATTGGTAAATTTCAAGGGAAAGCATGCTAATAATGCATATTGAGTATATATTGTGAAATACCTCTTGAATAGAGATAGGATGACCGGTATTGGGTCAAGTTGTTGAATATTGGGTTGTAATACTGTTGAGAATTGAGAAAAACATGTTTTTTTTTTAGAACTTGTACTTAATTTCGGGGACGAAATTCTTTAAGGGGGGAAGGTTATACCGATCCCGGTTTTCTCTTCCTTAGTATACTGTATTCCGGACTCGGTTCCGTGGATGTCTTGTTGTCTCATTCTTGTTTCCATCCCTTACTCTTTGTATTTGAGTCTTGGGTTGTGTTGGGCAGGTTTGAAACAGGTTGGTTGTGCTTTGAAATCAAAAGTTGATGCCCAGAATTTGGCCTTCACACTCGAGCGGGGCTTTTGACGCTCGAGCGAGCCCTTTGTTGTTGCTTCTCCGCTCGAGTGGGCGTTTTGACACTCGAGCGTGATTTTCCATCTCCCAGTACTTTTCTGCAGGTCTTCAGACGCTCGAGCGGGAGTTTTGACGCTTGAGCATGACCCTTCGATTTTGTTCCTCCGCTCGAGCAGAGAGTTTGACGCTCGAGCGGGGACCATGGTCTGCAAAACTTCTGGAAGTGTATAATCGACGCTCGAGTGGCGCTTTTGACGCTCAAGCTTGAGTCTATGTCTGACTCTCGAGCAGGGGTTCCCACGCTCGAGCGGGGCGACTTGTATCTCAGTCCTAGTTTTGACATTTTGGATCACTTTTTGATTGTCTTTCTCTCTCTTACTTTTTCAAAACCTCCATTGGAGAGCCTCTCTCTCTAAAACACAACTTCTCACTAGGGTTTGATCTAGTTTGAGTGATCTCCCACCTTGGTGGTTTTGTAAAAAGTGTAGAGCTTAGCTTGGGCTACATTTCTATCCAAAAATCTTGGGATTTGGAGCACTTTGAATTTTCATCATCTTCCCCGTTGAGCTCCGAAATTTGAGGTAGGGATTCCTATTCATCTTTATGATCTTTAACCTAAATAGAGAGCTTTTTGTATAAATGGTTTGGTTTGGGAGGTTAGGGTTTGTAATCTGTTATGTTGGGAAATAGGGTTTTGTTATTATGACTCATAAATATGTATTTTGGGTCTTAAAGTGATGGTATTGTTGTTGGTTGTTGGTATTGGTACCTCTGGGTCCAAGTTGAGAAAGATGGAGGAAAGCCCTAACTTTTGTTATGAATTAATTGATATAATTAATTTGGGAATATTATGGAAACATGAAATTGAGGTGGAAATGATGAAATTTGCATAATATGAGTATAATGGTGGAGTTGGATTTATTAATCGCTTACTTTGAAAATGTTGGAATTATATGTCAGTTGAGGCATTTATTATCTGTTAGAAATAACTGCTTTGGGCTATCGGTGGAGGATAGTCTTGATTGTTGTAGACAATGCATGATGATTAGGCGAACTAAAACTAATCAATTGAGTATGTCATCGAATATGATGGTTGGGATAATACATCGAACTTATGTATTGATTGATTATGTATATGATATGTGTTTATATACATTGTGTTGTAT
The DNA here is from genome assembly GCF_055761805.1 of Camellia sinensis. Taxonomy (NCBI): domain Eukaryota; kingdom Viridiplantae; phylum Streptophyta; class Magnoliopsida; order Ericales; family Theaceae; genus Camellia; species Camellia sinensis. Next base: position 100,913,909 of record NC_138972.1, read on the forward strand.
GGGAGGACATAGGGGATGAACTCCATGGTTTAGGGGAAGATAGGGGATGGACTCCTAAACCGGATATTGTTTGGGAGGAGATAGGGGATGGACTCCATTGATACAGCAAATATGTGTATCTATTGAATTATTGATATAGCAAATCTGTGTATCATTTGTGAAGTATGGAAGTGTTTTATGTGTTATTGATACAGCAAATTTGTGTATCTATTGTGAAGTGTGGAAGCATTTTGATATGAGTTGTAATCTCATTTAAAGTATATGGCCAGGTTCTAAGCCAGGGTTATGAATTGAGAAATTGGATAAGAAATGGAAAATGGAATGAAACATGGACACAATTGTCATGTAATTGAAATGGGTTGTGAATTGATTTATGTGAGTTAAACATTTATCAAATACTAATGTTTTAGTTATTGCTCATATTATGTTTAGCATATCTCTACTGGGTGTTGGCTCACCCTATATGGGACATCATTTTCAGGTACAGGTAGCATGCCACCTCCAAGGACGTAGCTTAAGAGGCTTAGTGGCTGGGACATCTTTTTGTGATTTTCTTTTTATATTACATGTATACCAAGCCAAGGGCTCATTTTGTGTAGAGTTAGTACTCTCTTTTTGTAACCAAGTGTTGACTTGGAAAGTTGTAAGCCTATAGGGCATTTACTTTTGTTGTCAACATGTAATACATTTTGTAATGAATACTCTGATGTAATGTAATTATGCTTACTTCTCTTATGTCTAAGCATGTCTTGAATGTTTGACTATGGGTTTATTTTGAGGGCGTTACACAACATAGACCTGATACACACCAACAACATAAAGCAGTCACACATACTGAACTCCTAGGTTACATATGTTGAAAATATGCTCGGTACGACATACACACATATTGAACAACAACACTTACATGTTTATTTGTCATTCCTCATCTAACATGTAGTGGTCAGAGAGATATTTTTCATTGTGTAAGACATGATTTCGCTCGGTTATAGTCAATTCTTTGTTACTTGCTTCCGCCACTTCAGTTGCTAGTTCAAGCATGAAATGGCGACATCTCCGCAGCAACATTCTGTTGTTCTCCTTTTGAATTCTGCTAACTGCTTCCTCATAGTCACCCACATTTCATCTAGGCATGCTCAATGAACGACAATGAGGTACCCGTGCCCCTAAGTTACGTAGATCATTAAACAAGCTCTCCTACTCCGTTACCCTGAATGCCCATTCTGCCCGAATACCAGCGTAATAATCCTTTGGGCTAGAGTATTTTTCGCTCATGTAGTCATAACTAAATGGAGGTAGTAGCCACACCTTGGGCAGCCTTCGCTGGCGTGAACTGCCTGCACCCCTCGAAGACAATTCTTGTATACAGCAAAATGAAAATAAATATATGGGTTGTAAATAATTATTGAGATGTTTTGGAAAATGATCGTAGTTGGGGTACTGCTATTTATAGACACGCGGAGGATATGAAATGGTACCGATAATTGATATTAGGGGTTACTGTGGAAGAACACACTTTCATGATATTATTTTTACTTTTTCATTTCATGCAACCCTTTCTTTTTGTTTTCCCTAACTTGTTGCAGTTTGTATACCTGTGATATACTGTCAAGTCGTATTCTAATTTTGTCAGCATATGTATGTACTATTGTCAAACTTCTTGTTATTGGATATCGATTTCATATATGAAAACTTGTGCAGGTCTATGACTCATTTACCAGAGGAGATCCCATTATTGATTCATCAGCATCAAGCCGATACAATATGGCATCAGTCGGTATGAATTATTTACTTATAATTGATATTTGAATACTACACAAACACTGTAGTTGTTACATAATATAATGTGAAACTGTAAATGTTAGTCCATGGATCATCCTATTTGGACATTTCAATGGTTTAGACAAATTTCCCCAAGTGTAAATGTTAGTCCATAAAGAGAGAACGGAGAAGATTGTATTAAATGGACCACTAGCTTAACCCAAAAAAAAATAAACAATGGTTAAAAAGTTGATAATCATCAAGTTTGACAATTACCCCAAGTTCACGCTTAGGATGAAATAAACAACTTTTAAATACAATTCCTAAAATAAGAGAAGAAATAAATATCACAAACAATATTCTTTTTTATAGAGGTTGAATTCATAATTTTATATCACAAAATAATACTATATAATCATCAAATTAGAAGTCCTAGTTCATCGCCCATTACCTACTCAAAAAATTATTAAATAATCCAATTTTAGCGACTTATAGTACCATCGCAGCGTGGAAAACTAGATCTGTCTACTTCCTTACTTGAAGAACATTATTTCAATTGATAAATTTCAATAAAAAATTTTAAAAATATGTGGAGTTTGCCCTTTCAAAAATAGTTAAGTGTTGTAACAGGGGGAACCACCCGCTGGTTTTTGGAATTCATAGTAGGAACTGTTTTCACACTATTAACCCACATTAACTTATTTCAATTTTTATGAGACGATTTTCAGTATAATTTACATGAACTGTTTGTAGATTTTTTTTTTAATTATAATTTGAGAGTTGCATATTGGCCTGTTGGTGCAACTTTTATTTTTAAATAAGTTGAAAAAGTTAATTACCATAATGGTAGAGAAATATTGCTTTCGGCTTCTTTTTTATTACTAACCTTTAACTTACAATAAACTGTACCAAATAAACACATGAAGGGGTTCCTTTGGGATGTGGGTTGACTTTTTGACTTTTTAACTTTTTGGCTATTTTAGCCTAGGGCTAAAAAGCCTCACTTGGGATAGACTTTTTGGCTTTTGTAAAAGAAAAAATGAAATGATTATGGTTTAGATGTAACATTTTGTCTTATTGGCTTTTTAGCCTATTTTGTCTTTTTCCCATGCCAAACGAAGGCCCAGGTGTTCATTCCTTGTCTTCTACCTAGTTAATAAAGTGAGTCAACATTATTTCTTGTAAAAATTTTCATCACGTAAGTAGTTGGGAACATTAAATAAATAACACCACATGATACTCTAGGATGACTCAATAATTATCCTTGCTAGCTGGCTAACTGTGTAGTACTCTAGGAGAAAAATATTTTGATTCACTTTTGTTAAATAATTAAGAAATAATAAATAATTCACTTAATATGTTATGATTTTTCATTTGTCAAAAGTATCACATAAATAATATCATGCGATACTTTAAGAATATCTAACAATTCAACAGTGGTTCGTCAGTGAAGCGTTTTGCCAATTCCGAATAACATAATCTTCTATTTGCCAGCGATTTCTTATTTTATATTTTTACTGTCCTAAAAATTATATAAAATAAGAACACAAACAATTTCAATTATTGACAAAGTGACTATTTTAGCTTGTTCGTTTACTTGAATAACTTTTAACTTATTTCATACTACAACAACTTGCATTAATATAGTTCGAGCGACATTTTTCATTTCAAAATAAAGGACTTTAAACTCTTCAAAATATATTCATTATATGTTATATTGGTCTGTAATATTTCATTGTATTCATTTGATCCCCAACTTATTTAATTCTTATCTCAATGATGAAATGACGGCTTAGTTATATTTTATGCCCTTCTAATTTAACTGAAAACCACATAAACCCCCATTGCAGTCTACACTGAAGGGTACAACCCAACTTCATTAAAGAGGTGTACCAAACATTCTAAAACTTATATTAGTTTTGATAGAGCCTTTCATTTCTACGTGTAGACTGCCCAGAGAACTCCCGGCTCCGTGCCGCGAGGGCGCAAATTCGTTTTGTTCATTAGCTACTACAGTTCGGACTCAATGTCACGGTTCTTAATCTGATCTCACAAAGTGCAATGTAAGATTAATAAATCACCAAAGAGTCCAAATTCGGCAAATCGTTTTGGAAAAGTGATTTTTATACAGAAATGCCAAACATGGACTGCTTTGCCAGATACAGAGTCGTCACCTAAATGTTTTGTTTTGGAGGAATTTAGGAAACCCTGACTCGTGCCTAAGGCCACGTGTCCGTCATCACAAAAGTTGCCTCGGCTCGGGAACTTGGGTACGAGAGGGGAAGGTCATGCAATGAGTACCCCCGCTCGCCCGATCAAAAGATCGGCCTTTACTAAGCATGATATTTTATTTTTGAAAACACATGTGTTCTTATTCCGGTTATTAACCTAGAATTACTATGTGATGCGCACAACATACAAGTATAGACTAGATCGCCTAAGTTGGAACAAAACATTGCATGTTCATTTTGAGAAAATGATTTGAAGTTTTGCTACTCGCAAGTAGGCTAAGTCACGGATTTCAATGAATTGTTCTAATTCAAGCAATCTAACCTTCACCCACAGGCATTCAAGCAGTTAATCATTTAAGCAGTTAGCCTCATGGCAAGCATGCTTTCATGGCAGCACTTACACACATGTAGTATGCTAAAGCGTAAACAGTCACAGTGTACTCCGAGCCAAAACAGAGAACTAGCTAGAAATCATGCATGATCCTAGTTCATGTTAAGATGGCTAATGCAACACATGCGAAAATGCAGTTAAAATAGGCTCGACTATTCTAAGATGTCATGTGAAATGCAACTTGATAACATGCTATTGAACACATGTTCAAGTAAAAGTATTGAAATACAATGCAGTTAGTATGATGCGCCGAGCCCGGTGCATGCAAAACAAATGAATGGATGCACTCATGCGAAGCATAAGTATGCTAATCGAAATATGCCCTACAACTAACCATCGTAAGCGGTTAAGTAAAAGGGAGAAAGAAATGGGGGTTGGATGACATGCATCACACACATGCACACTTATTACAACAGTTGGCCCTCTCGACGGAGGGTCCGAATGAGAAGCTAACTAGCTAATATAAGCTAATTAAACTAATTATTACAAACAATGCTAATTAACTATTCCTAGTTAGCTAATTATTACAAAACAAATAAGCAGCTAAACGCATTAACTACTTAAGTACAAAACCAAGCATAAGCTAGCTAAGTAAAGAAGCTAACTAAAGCAATAAAACAGGAGCCTCAAGGTGAGAAGTGTATGCATGCCCGGTCGCCTCATTTGGAAATCCGTCGCGATGCTCCAACTTGCCTCTGTTTGTAATTGTTCTCAGAACCTTGCACCAAGCTCCAGAAAGCTTCCAACTCACCTTGGGGACCTGTAGGAGGGTGGCCGACCAGTTGTTGATGTGGGAGACCACCTGCCGACCACTTTTCTTTGTTGCAGACCAGAAAAAGTGGTCGGCCAGCTAGTTTTTCTGGTTGGCCGACCAGTTTTTGCTGCACTTCTCCAATTTGCTGCAACAGAGAGCAAGAAAGGGCATGGCAATGTATTTGCAAGATATGTGTGCACAACCACCCTCCCTATCATTTCATAAGCTCAAGGGAGTGTAGTTCTCGACCCTCGGGCCACCAATCACGCATCTCGATGCATGATAGCCGAGAAGCCAAATTGCACAATTCAATATGAAATGAATGCACACATAAATACATAAAGCCTAGAACTCTATCATGTATGATCAAGAGCGTCAACGACCGAGAATTGAGGCACGTTTCATCACTTTAAGTATGAAACATCTCTCGTTTCTCGTGTTTGGACTAACACCCAATCCAAATGCATGCAATGCAACTCAAGCATGCAAACATGCAATGCAACTACATAGTATACACAATGCAAAGAATAACATGACATACGCAATGCAAAGTAGCATGAGCATACACAATACAATGAACAACATGAGCAACTTATCAATGCTAAGGACATGCATACTCAATGCAAGGCAACAAAAGCATGCAAACAACATGCAAACAATAACATGGCATACACAATGCAATGTAACGTGGCATACACAATGCTCAATGGACTTAAACCAAAATAGACCGACCTCAATCGTGCCCAAATCAGTGGCCATAATGATGAAACTAAGGCATGAAATGCAAGGTAAATGCATGCACATGCAATGGCCCATTGACTAGGCCTAAGAGCACAACTCTCAAGAGTGCTCAAGGAGTGACAAATGTGGGAGTGTAGCAACACTATAAGCTCTAAAATAAGGTATGAAATGATGTCAAATCATTCAAACAACATAAGCAAGGCATGCAAGGGACCTTAAGGCATAATGATAGCAAAGAGGACTATACAAAGGGACATGTAACACATGGCACAAATGCATGAACCAACCATGGATAGAGCTTAATTAGGTCTAAACAAAGACCAAAACATGCTAAGATGGGGGGCTCAAAGGTCTAAGTATGCATGCATGCACACTTGGCCATAAGCTAGGCAACAATGCACAACACTCAAAGGCACTTAAAGAGTGAATGAAGTGGGAACATGGAAATGCTACATGCTCTGAAATGTCATGGTAAATGATGCCAAATCATGTACACAACACAAATGAAGCATGCTATGATACCCAAAGCTTGAAGCTAGCCTAGGCATTTGTACTACAACTATGCAAAACATGAAGCAAATGGCAAAGGCAACCCAAAATAGTCCTAGGAAATGTCAAAATGAGTCTAAAATATGCATGGAAGGAAGCCAAAACAAGCTAGCATGAAGGGTATAAGACATGATGTATGCAAGGCCAAAAGGGAGGATTACACTACACCTACCAAGACCAAGCATGAGATGGCTTTACCAATAGAAATCAGAGTTATATCATGGAAAAATAACCCCAAAAACACATTGAAATGAGAGCTCGCAAGCTTAGGCATGAAGGCATACGCAATGGCTCATATTTAAGGCATAAAGGACCAACCCTTCAACACATTGAATAAGTGAAAGATGCAAGTGTATGACCACACTATATGGACTGAAATCACATTTCAAATGATGCCAAATCATTCAAATAGCCCAAGTAATGCTTGTTAGTGGACTTGATACACAAAGCTAACAAGCTAAAATGCACTATAGCTATACAAAGCATTGCATGCATGACCAAAACAACACAAATCAGAGCTTAAGCATGCTAAAACATGGACAAAATCTTCTTAGAGTTAAGCCAAAAACATGCTAGAATGACAGTCTAAAGCATGGTACACATTAGGCTAGTTCATGGAAATGCACTACAAGTGCATGGAGCATGCAACGGCCAACCAAACCAAACCTTAACAAAGGTATGACATGGTAAAACAACACCAAGAACATGCTGAAATGGACTCAAAACAAGCTAGAAAGACATGCTACTTCATGAAGCATACAAGACTAGTTTGTGAGAAATACACTACAAGTGTATAAGGCATGCATGAGGCGACAAAACCAAGTCAAAACAGTGGTATGCCATGCTAAAATAAGCCCAAATACATGCTAAGATATGGCCAACATAAGTTTAACAAACATGCTCAAGCATGAGGCAAATAAAGCAAGCATTCAAGACACAAGGAGAGGGGATGACCCTCTCCTATTTGGGACCTTAAAACACCATTTCCACCACTGAAATTCCTCTGAGTTTCAGTGGTGAGAAGGCCAAAACAAGGTGGTCTCAATAGCTTAAAAAGAAGGCACAAGAACAAGGCCAAACAAGGCCTAAGAGGGGGTAGACTACCCCCAACACAAAAGTGACCTTCAACAAACATGCTAAGGACTAAAAATTAGAACTTTTTTCAGTTTAAAGTCAAGCCAAAAATAGCATGCAAATAGGTCTGAATGCTTAAGCAAAAATAAGGTTTTAAGGGTTAGAAGCTCACCCTTGAAGAATACCTTCAAAGCTGCAACTCCAACAACTTCTTTGAGCTTGAACTAGTCCAAAAACTCCAAAACAAACCTCAAGAAGCCTCAGCAACAAAAGGATGGTGTTTGAGTGTGTGTTTGTGTGTTAAAGTATGATGAATATACACTTTAAGGCACAAAAATGAGACAAAGAGAGGGATATAGAGATAGATGTATATCCATAGCTCAAGCCAAGTTTTCTAAACCTGGAGGAGGAGGGGAGAGGTTCTCTCTTATAGAGAACAAGCAACAAGCTTGTTGGACAAGCTTTTGGCCTAAAGCCATCCCTCCATACACGTGTATGGAGGATGGCTTCTGTGCCTTCTAGCTGGCACAGCTGGCAGGAAAATATCTCCAAAAAGGTGATAAAAAGCAGCCGACCACTTGAAGTGGTCAGCCAGCTACCCTAGTTGTCGGCCGACCACCACAAGTGGTCTCCCAAGACAAAAAGTGATTGGCCATGGAGGGAGAAGGTGTACAACATGAAAGCAAGGCAGTGGTGTGGTGGCTGACCAGAAAACTAGCTGGCAGGAAGAAAAGTGGTCTCCAAGGGGAAGAACTGGTTTCCCACCCTTGTACCACCTTCCAAACAAGGAAAATAAGGTTTGTACCAAAAACAAACCAAAAAGGATGCAAGACGAAAGTTTGGGAGTCAAGACGCGCGGCCAGAAGACTCAAAAACTAGTCTACGGGCATCAAAAGTGGTCTCCCAGACCACAGTGGCCCTCTAGGCCAAGGCAACAAGGTATGGTTCAAAAAGCACGCTAAACGGAGAACGTTAAGCGGTCCCGAGGCAAGGCGCGCGGCCGAAGGTTCCTAAAATAAGAAACTAGTCTCCAAGCGGGAAAAGTGGTCTACGACCCCAAAAGGATGGTCTACAGACCACCCCCTCTCTCCACGGAAGGGAAACAAGGTTCGGTCTGCAAACCGAGCCAAAGCACAAAAAGTTCAGAGGCGCAAAGGCAAGGCTCCCAGCCGAAAACTCCGGAACCTCGAACGAGCACAACATGCACTATCACTGAGCGCTCAATCGATGACGTCTGAGTCTTAAGGTCGGTCAAAAATGGGGTATCTACACTATGTCATGACACTTCAAATCTATGTCTATATGTATTTATCGTTGTACATTTACACCACTTACGCACTATGCACCACTAAAATGTTTGTTATCTCACCCACTGTTTCAGTTAATAGAAGATGGGTTCATTATGAAAATTCAATTGTCATTTCAGTAATCAAATGTGTATGTACAAGCATTATGTCTCTTACACACAATGTTGTCTTGTGCAGGCGAAAGATCAGCCGAAATTAAAATGCCGACGATCTTATTCGGGCATATGGGACACCGCCTTAGACCATAGAGTCCTACGTTGTCTACTCCGTGCGGGGTTCTATGGGGTGTACCGGATCGGACCTATTCGATTGGACCACCATCTCGTTACAACTCTCGTAGAGAGGTGGCGCATAGAGACGCGCACATTTCATTTCCCTGTCGGAGAGTCCACGGTTACATTACAAGATATGGCTATTCTATTTGGCCTACCGGTTGACGGAGATATGGTCACTCAAAAAGACCGAGGAAATAAGTTGGATGATTTGATAGCGCTATGTGTGGAGTTATTAGGAGCAGCACCTACACAACAAGACTTCATAGGATCATCGCTTAAGTTGAAATGGATATCAGAGCATTTCCGTCACCTTCCACATGATGCACTTGATGAGACGGTTCATCATTACGCTCGAGCCTATATTATGTGGCTTATTAGGGGGGTGCTTGTCCCCAATAAGTCACAAAATATAGTGAAGATGATGTTTTTGTCACTACTTAGAAACTTTAACCGTATCCAGGAGTACAGCTGGGGTGGTGCCACATTGGCATGTTTGTATAGGATGTTGTGTCGAGCGACTAAGGCTGATACAAAGGAGATAGATGGGCCACTTGTGTTGTTACAAGTGAGTTACAATGACTTGTAGTTTTATCTCATATTCTCAATTGCCATGTTTTCTAAAGTGCCTAGTGTAATAAATTAATAATGGCATCATTCATTATAGGTTTGGGCATGGGAGAGATTGAACAGGATCGCCCCTAGTCGGAAGTCGAACATTGTTGTTGGCGAGCGTGCCATAGGAAAGGGCGACCAGCTATTACCACCTGGCCCGTGAGCTTGCAGGTGGAGGGTTCCCTTCAGCCATGAGGTGATATCAACTAATATCAGTGTCATCTTCCTGGACTAGTTCGACCGCATGATAGAGAGGGAGGTTTGTAATTTGTTCATGTCAATTTACCCATTTTTGTGTTTTTCGACCTCCGATGTACGGATAGATCTCTAAATTATTGCATCGTTATTGCAGTTCATATAGGAGCCTTACGGGACGAAGGATGATATCATGACCAACTTCCCATCGTATTATACAGTTGGTGGAGACATATGGATGGCACGAGTGCCACTTATATGCTTCGATATCATTGACTGGCATCTTCCTGACTGGGTGCTTAGACAATTTCAACAGGTTCAAAGTGTGCCTGATCGCTTTGACGCCCACTTGGCGATGCATTTTAGAGATAGGCATGGCAAAATGGCCATTGATTGGGCAAAAGAATACCAGACGTTTATGGACAAGTGGAACAACTGCGTAACACCATTGTCCATGTTGAGAGGAGCAACGAAGTGCTTACATCTTCCGACCCACACATGTTATGGTTTCACCGTCATACACGTCTAGTACTCAGTAATCCGAGTGACATTGCTACCTTTGAATACCAAGGCGTCGGGGGTAATTTAGAGGGATTGGTAAGTTCTTTATATTCTCCAAAACAACATTTGCTTAAGTTTGTGTATGTTTGTTATTTGGCATTGATGGTTATGTAACACAGCTACCATGACATTACAGGTTTGTAGAATTGCGATGGCATATCACATGGCAGATGCTGCCTATATTACATGCGATGGTAGAGAGGCATTGGATGCCATTGCCGAGATACGGGAGTTATTGTACGATGGTTTGCAACAGGCACACCGACGTGACCGACTAGATTTCGGCCACTTTGGCGAGGATCCTTATATGAGAGTAGATATTACAGCGACATCAATGCCACACCCGAATATACCATCCACTGAACCATCAGCATCAATGCCTCCACCGCATCCTACCCCATGTCATGCACATCAATCGGACAATTTTGATATGGAACACTTTGGTGAGGGGCCTTCCATGGGTCTGTCCCCTCATGGTCCATCTACAGCAATGCATACACCGCAGACTTCCCCACTTGAATGTACCAATTACACATACCAGTTTGCCCCTGAGGTAGATCCTCTAATGTCTGAACATACTTCCACACACCATGGCCATATATTGGACCCCTCCTGGTCACCACCCCCATATAGGACAGCGGTTAGTACCCCAGTGACTCCCTTAGCACCACTGTCTACTACATGTCTGTCTATTGTGATTCCCTCTGCATCGACATTGACCGCACCTGACCCTTTCACAGTACCATCATCTCCTACACCACATATAACCTTCACCTACCATGTTGATCCACTCATTACCCATGACTTCCACATTGACGAGGAGGGGGAGGGCCAGGTCCATGCAACTACCAGAGGGACAAGTAGGGGTAGAGGTTATGGCGGCCGTCGTGGTGTAAGTAGAGGGCGAGGACGAAGGCGAGCAATAGACCATGACAATAATGCAGCGGATGATGGCGTTTCATAGCTTAGTGCCGTATGTGAAGGTTTGTCGGAGGTAGTATCAAATGATTGTACTGCACCCATTGGTGATATGCAGCCAGCTTCTACAGAAGCCGACGAGGGATTCATACGTGCAGTAGCGCAAGATATACAGAGAGTATATAGTAAGAGACCCAGGAGACAAACCCATGGAAGGGGTTGTGGAACAGTGGGAAAATTAGGACATTAGGAACAACCAACATTGGTAAGTATCTTCACACATTATCTTCAGGTGGTGTTTTCACTTGGATTAGTCTACATTGTTTAAGTTATGGCTTATTATATAGTTCTGGCTTTTGGATTACCTTATCTTGTAATTGTTTTGTTGTCAATAATGGGGTTGAGGACGTGAATTGTGCACAGAATATGGGAAATGTCATACTTATTTTGTATGGGAAATGCCATACTTATATCACATGGCAGGATATACCGCTTGGGTTGGCTGTTAATATCAAGGACAGGTCTTTGCCTGCCACTATTTCTAGTTTTTCTATTAGTTTGCAGGTTGTTCTAGGTGCAGAGCTGGCCAATTTGTGGATGTGTGGGTTGAGTGATGTGAGGCTATCCCATAAATATTGTGTGAGAGGGTGAGGTTGTGGGTTGAGTGAATGGAGCAATATTATTATTTGTCTCTCATAGTTTATTAATGCAGGTTCTTAGGGATGGTAGGTTTAGTGATGGTGAGCTCCTATATTAGGACTGTGTGTGAGGAGGGATTATTTGTGCTCATGAGGGTTGAGTTTGGTGAGCCCCTATATTTGGCTGACTGTTTTATTGGTGCAGGTTTTTAGCTAGTCTAATTTAAGGGAGTCAGTCGTTGTGGGTAAAGTGATTGAGTCAAACATTGTTTGAATAGTTTGTTATTTCTTTGTATTTAACTGCTATTTGTTGCTCAGTTTGGGTGTTATCTGAGGCTTGAGTGATGATAGTCAGTATCATGTGAGCTTAGCTTGTGTTAGCTATTGTTGAATTGTCCTATTGATTTGTTGATTGCTTGGCTGTTTTTAGGATCATTTGACTGAATGATGGCGTAGAGCAAGCTATCCGATTTGGTGGATATTGTCCCAATTGTTGTCTACTAAGATTCTAGATGCTGCTGCTGCTATTTTTGTTACTGTTTTAAAGGAAGGGGTAGCTACTTGTTGTGTTGCTGGTTGCTGGTTGCTTGCTGTTTCTTGATTCTGGTTGCTGCTGCTGGCTTGATGCTATTGTGGATGCGTCGTGATGGTGTTCATATAGTTGGAACATTTACTTTGTTATTATGTTTGTAATAGTTATTGTGATACTATATGTATTTCCTGGACCTAATTTTGGCCTTCCGTGTGGGATGTACATGGTTTATTCTGTAAATAGGTCTTGTTTATATTTGGGTGTACTTAGTGTTGGGTTTGTTCTTGCTCCCCATCTGCTTCTGTGCTTACACTACAAGAAATCGCACCTTTGGCGACCGTTTTTGGTGACTAAACAAATTGTAGTCGCCGAAAGTACATTTTTTGGCGACTTTAATTCAAATTTGTCGGCGTTGGTTCAAGATACCAGTACTAAAATATTTTAGTCAATAAATATTACTTATTGGCGACTAAATTTAAATTTAGTCGGTAAAAATCCCACTTTCAATGACTAAAAATTTGATTGGTTGCTGTTACTCCAAATTTTAGGCCCAAAAAAATAAATTAATCAACAATATTGGTTTTTCCCCACTAAAATTAAAATTAGTCGCCAAATAGTACTTTTGGCGACTAACATTTTTGTCGCTATTCAGTAATTTCACTATCGCTGGTCATTTACTATTAATACCATTTTCTCAATTCCAACAGATCGACTTGCAACTCTTTTGGCTAAAGAGAGAAGTCATTCACTAACTTACATTGAATGCATAAAGAAAGGACCTGTGATAACTGACTCTAAACTGAAGTGGTAGATAGGAAAACTTTTACCCCTCCCTCTCCTTTAAATATATATTTTTGTGTTTTTTTCTTTATGCAATAATGTATATATTTGATGAAGTATGTATAACTATTTGCAACCTAATTTTTGAGTTTTTTTTCTATTGCAAATATTTCCAGGTATGAGAAATCAGGACATCTGATTGGTAGTGAATACGTCTTGCATGCTTATGGTCTTATCTATGTTCTTTCTGCAGAGGTGGTAGCATCACTGGCAACTGCTAGAAATAATAGGTCTGTCCATAACAATATGTAATTTATTTTGCATGATCTCTTTATTGTGGTTTATATATACATATATATATATATATATATGTATTATGTTTGTTTGGTTTTGTTCTAGTTAGTCATGTTATCACATTGACATTCATTTGGTGAAGTAGGTTGGTTTCTTGGATTTTAGGATGTCTAATTGAATGCTAGACGACATTCTATGGAAGAGTTGACATTCTAAGCTTTGAGACAGGTTTTGTGCTCTTTCTACATGGATTCAAGGTTGAGGCTTACAATTTATTATGGTCATGAGCATGTCTCAAATTCTCTATGAGGGCAAAAGATCTTACCTCTTTAAGTCAAAGGCACAAAATCTATAAGCATATATATTCTGGAAAAAGAGATAACCCGTCCTAATGTGGCCATTCTGACTTTTTCTACCACATATCTGGTGGGACTGAGGGTTTAAAACAGAATGATAGATTGCATAGCATTTGAATTACACGTGAACTAGAAGATGTGGAAAATTACAATCTTGTTTACTAGAGTCCATTTAAGTACTTTGTAAACCCACTAGTAGGACATTTGTAGCCCTTCCCCACTCTCTTCCCCACTCTCTTCCTTTCCACAGATGGCCTCTTCAAGAAGACCGGCGAGCTCTGCAACTTGTGCAGCACCGAAGCCGCCGTCATCACCTTCTCCAACGCCGGCAACACCTTCGCCTTCGGCAACCCCTCCATCGACTCCGTCCTCGACCGTTACCTCTCCATGACTTCATCATCCTCCAGAGCCTCCGCAAGCTTCTCTTCCCTCTTTCGATATAGGGTTTCAACTCAAATCTGTGCACCATGAACGATTCTGATCTCTAATCTCCCGAGATATATATATATATATATCTATATATATGTGTGTGTTTGTGTGTTTTGAGATTTGAATTCGAATATATGTGTTTTGAGATTTGAATTCGAATATATATATATATATATATATATGTATGTGTGTTTGTGTGTTTTGAGATTTGAATTCAAATATATAGATTTAGATTTTTGAAAGCTCAAAGTTTTAAAAATTTGAAAAATCTGAAGAACCGGGGTATGAAAAATTGAGATTTCTCTAAAATTTTCAGATTATAGGCCTGATTCAAGGATTATAGGCATGATTCAATGTTTTTCAAAGTAAACATCGATTGATTCAAGGATTATAGACCTGATTCAAAGCTCAAAGCTCAAAGTTCCATCGATTTTTCAGAGTAAACATCAAATTTCATTTGATAGAACCAGAGTAAAATTTTACTCTGGTTCTATTGCTCTGTTTTTTTCATTTGACAAAACCAGAGTAAAATTTTACTTTTATATAGAGTAAAATTTTACTTTTAGCTTCAGAACTTACAGTTTACTTATTTTTCAGAGTAAAATTTTACTTTTATACAGAGTAAAATTTTACTTTTAGTTTCAGAGTGTAAAATTTTACTCTCATTCATAGTAAAATTTTACTTTTATACAGAGTAAAATTTTATACAGAGTAAAATTTTACTTTTAGCTTCAGAGTCTCACAGTTTACTTGTTTTTCAGAGTAAAATTTTACTTTTATACAGAGTAAAATTTTACTTTTAGTTTCAGAGTGTAAAATTTTACTCTTATTCAGAGTAAAATTTTACTTTTATACAGAGTAAAATTTTACTTTAGTTTCAGAGTGTAACATTTTACTCTTATTCAGAGTAAAATTTTACTTTTATACAGAGTAAAATTTTACTTTCATAAATTTTACTCTGAAATACACAGTGAAGATGACTTAATAGGAGAGCTGATAGATATGAGGGTAGTATAGTAAAAGAAACAAGTTTTAAAATATTAGGGGGTTTTGAAAGTACTTATATAATTCTTGTCCTTTTAAAAGACAAATTAGATAGTGAGGGGGCTATCACCAAATCCCCCCTTTTTTATTTGCAGCAAATAAAATTTAGTACAGTATATAGTTCCTTAATGCTTACTGTGTTGTTACCTTTCATGATTATAATTTAATCAGTTTAAATTCATAAATAATGAAACCTTTTTATTAAATCTAATAGGGAGCTTTTGAATTGGGCAAAGCTTTTTGGTCTCATTCATTCACTAAAATTTAGCTTGGTCTGTGTTATACATTCTCCCGTGTGTATAACTTCAGTAGATTTCCATGTTTCCATTACTTCGTCCTTGACAGTTTTTCTATGGAATTCTCCCTGTTTATTTCTTGTTTTGCTTTGATTATTTTTTCATTGAATAGATGGATCCCTTGCCTTTCAGTTTGAGAATGTTAGCAATGAGGACGTCACACGAAATCAAACTGCTTTGCCATATGGATCATGAGAATGTAATCACAACTTTACATAAATTATAGTGCTTGCTTAGTTGTTTGGGGTCACAAATGATTGAATAGTAATAGAGCTTAACACTTGGTATGATTTTAGCCCCTATCTGCTCTAATTCTCTTCATATGCATTAACTTTGCTGATTTTCTAAAATTCACCAACCGAAAAACACCTTAAACTTAACCGAAAAAGGGCGTTAAGAGGGAAAAAATACGAAACAGCCCCTGAACCACCGTTCAGAAGTCACGGCCACCTTCCCCATGACAAATAGGATCTATAACAATAGACGGAATGTAATTAGCACGTGTATGTTGGGAGTTAGAGCCGAAAACGCCTTAAACTTAACCGGAAAAGGGCGTTAAAGGGGCGAAACTACAAAACAGCCCCCGAACCACCGTTCGGATATCACGGCCACCTTCCCCATGACAAATAGGACCTATGACAACAGACGGAATGTAATTAGTACATGTATGTTGGGAGTTAGAGTTGAAAATGCCTTAAACTTAACTAAAAAATGGCGTTAAGGGGGTGAAACTGTGAAACAGCCTCCGAACCACCGTTCAGATGTCACGGCCAGCTTTCCCATGACAAATAGAACCTGTGACAATAGACGGAATGTAATTAGCACGTGTAGGTTGGAAGTTAGAGCTGAAAACGCCTTAAATTTAACCGGAAAAGGGCGTTAAGAGGGCGAAACTGCAAAACAGCCCCCGAACAAAAAATAGTTGTCGGAGTATAATCCTCTCTCTACATCCGCCTTTCTCCTTCGATCTCTTTTTTTTTTTCTCTGCTATACACTTCTGTTTTTCTGTTCTAATAGAGAAAATTTTCGAATTCTGAACAAGTAGTTTTCGAGTTTTAGTTACAAGCGGTGAAAACTGTAAAATTTTGCAGTTTCAAAAATTTTTTTTTGGTGCTGGAATGAATCATGGTTTAAAACTGTAAAATTTTGCAGTTTTATAACATTCTTTAGAACTGTATAATTTTACAGTTTCATAACATGTTTTTTAATTTTTTTTTTCCGGCAATATTCTAGACATTCCGGTGAGTCTTCGGCGACCGTTAAATGGAAGTCCGACGGTAGTAAAATGTGAACAGTGTCTATAAATTTAAAAAAAAAAAAGGATTTTTTGGTAACAATTAAAAATGTATTGGACTAATTGGTGCAAGTGTTTTAATTTGGGATTAGCTATATCTTGAACTTGGTACATGGGACTTATCAGTAAGTTCCCCATATTTTTTAATGGATTACTTGAATGTGGTTTGATCGATTTTTTGTGTGATTGTTGTATATCTTGGGTGATTTTATTGTCCTGATATATCTGGGAAAATGAAGGCCATTGCTAATTTAAAAAGTTTTGGGGGTGTTAGTGTTTTTTTTACTAAATTTGTTGAATCATTTTTTTGGGTGATGTGTAAATTTGACCCCAAAAAGTAAAAAGGATTTCTTTGGGTCTTTTGGAGAATTTCTTGAATTTATATTTGCTTTAAGTAAATCTTTGGTGTGGATTTTCTTATGGCTATAGAAAAACAATAGCATTGTGAAATCTGAAAAAACTATGAGTATCAAGATGATGGTATCTATCAATTTTTGTTGATGCAATTGAATTTGTTTTCAGGTTTGAGATTTTGGGTAAGTTCTTTGATAGCTTGGATAGTTCGATTCGGCTTCTCCGGTTAAAGGGCTCTCGATCCACATTTGCAAATATTAGCCCCAAAATGGAGTGTTTGACTGATAGGTAAAATTTTGATTCACGCAAATTTCTTTCTTTCTTTCTTGTTTCAGATGAATTTGTTATCTTTTTTTTCTTATGTGGGTGTTGGTATGATTTGTAGGAGGTTCTCTTATGGTCATTTAGCACAATTGAAATTCATTCTACCAGAAGTGATTGAGATAAAGAAGATTCTTGTTCATGATGAGAAAACTAGTTGTATGAAGCCGGATCTTCATGTCACGTTGAATGTTGATGCAATTAAGAATGAGAGGAAGCCAAATGCAGGTGGGAATTCGCATATGAGGAAGGTCTTTCATGCTAGGCTTTTGGATTTCTTTAAAGCCCATCCTAAGGTATACATGATTTATATTTTAAACATTTTAATTGGAACACTTGAAATTAATTTATTGCATTTGTTCCGTTACTTACTTATGTCTATTGTCCTAAACAGTTTTGATACTGCATTGGATGGCCATAGCGGTGTTCTTTAAAGTTAAAATTGACATTTTTTTCTTCTCATTTTTCATTACTATTTGTTATGATTGGAGTTGAAAATATTTGAGTTTGTTGCACTATCAACCTAATTGTGTGGAAGAAAAAGTATAGGATCATATAAATATCGGCCACAATCTTTTCACATGAGGTGGGTCCCACTTTTTTGTGAGCCCCACACGCCCACCCATGTGAGAGGCTTGTGTTGGTTTCTATGTAAGTAGTGCATAGAATGCTATCAGAAAACAATACCAGTTGAGAGGTATGCATGCTACTTGTGCCCATCCCTCTATGATTGCCTCTTTGTGGCCGGTAAACTCTTTACTTGTGGACTCTGATGTCTTAATCCATTGTGGATTATTAGGCTCTTCATGATTTGAAACCTACCTTGCTTGAAGAGGTGCACTGAGTTTCATTCATCTCAGAGACTTCCTAACCACCTGAACCTGATGTGTAAATACTCTGTCCCCTGCTAGAAAGCTAGGTTTGTATTATTTGTGTTTATAGCTCATTTCGCATTTGCATCTCTGTAGCATTTTGAAGATGTGATTTCCTATATTATTTAACATTGTGTTTTGCTTAAACTGTTGTCTCACTTTTTTGACATACCCCTTGTCACTAACAATGTCTATCTGCATTCAAGGGGGAAGTTCCCGAAGAAACACTACCAGAGCCATTCAATCAATTAAAGCAAGATGTGCATATAAGCACCGCCAAGGCCTCAGATCCATTCTTGCTTCATGGGACATTGGCTGATGCACTTGCAGAACAGCAGCCAACAGCAGCAGCTTCCCATCTATCTCAGTCTTCCCGGAAGCGCTTTTCACAGAAAATTTCACGCAGTGAAGCAGTAGATGGTTACCAAGGACAACCAATAGTGTCTCTACAGCCTTCGGTTATTCCTGTTCCAGAACCACATTTTGACCAGAGTTCCTCTGAAGAGCTAACTGGTGCATCTGCCAGTAAATTTTCTTTAAAGGCAACCACCAGCCAAAAATGTTTGCCAATTGGGGCTTCTCGAGCTAGTATATTACGGTCACTCCCATCTGCAACTCCAAAGATAGAGATAGATTTTGGGAAAAATAAAGTCTGTTCTTCTGTAGAAACTGCTATCATCCAAGGAAGTCCTGCAAAACCTGCATTGCAGCCACAGAAAAGGTGTTATGTGAGCCCAGATGACGATTCTACTAGCTCACCCAGAAAATTAGTTACACGTAAACCCCAAAGCAGATCATTGAAATTTGACACTCCTGTGAAAAATACAAAGGTGGAGGATGAAGTCAATAACAGTGGAGGATTATCAGTTGACAACGATATTTTCGATATTCTTCCCGAGAATCTTCTGCAATCCGTAAGCCCACGGTGCAATCTTGCAATGCATTAATTTAATGAAGGACCGTCTTTCATCTTAGAATTTATTTCAGATTATAGAATTCATTGGCTATTTGGTGAAATTGGGTATACTGTATATCTAGACATAAATTTCATTATCCCTTTTTTGCATCTATGCAAAGCATCAGACTTGGGGATCCAGGCAAGGTGTGTAGTACTTTAATTTTATGTTCGGCAATTGAAGTAATGGTCCACCTTAATTAAGTAGTCATGCATGGGATGCCTACTTGTAACTGAATAAAACTAATGATTAAAGACGGTGGCTATATTCCTTTATCTGGGAGGCTTGTCAAAATTGATTTCTGAATGGCTAATATTGTAGCGTGTCCTTCAACAATTTCCCTGATATACAATTTAGTTGTACCACAAGGTAGCTCTACTGTTGTCATTTAGAGAAAGAATTTTTTTGATGAAAACATCATTTTACTCATCCGATGCATGCTCTTGCTTTTTATCCCTTGTTGGAGAGGAACATAATTAAATCCATACTCCACACAGAAAGGCTTGTGATTATATTTTTTCAAAATAAATTCAAATAAGAAACTGACTACTACTTTGCCTATCTGCAGATTAGAGAGAAAGAGAAGAAAACATTAGAGGAACAGGATCCAGCCATCTCACAAGCAAAGAGGCGGTATCAGATGATTGCCAGCTTACCTAAACTCTTTGACATGATTCTTTTCCTATTTCAGTCAATCAAGCGATCTGTTATGACAAAAGAGGAGCTTATGCACAGGATAGTGTGCAGCCACCTAGATATTGTTGATAGAAGTAAGCCTTGGTTCTTATCATCAGCATTTTAAACTCTTTTGATGTTGTGGAAGCTCTGTTTGAGTTAACTCCTTTTGTCTTGTGTTTGTTCACAGGAGAAGTTGAAGAGCAACTTAAACTCTTGCAAGAATTGATTCCTGAATGGATGTATGAGAAGTTGGCATCTAGTGGAGATATTCTCGTATGGTGAGCCTTTCGTCTATAATTTGTATGTTTTGTTTTCAGGTTCTAGAGTTCCATTTAAATCATGATCCAAAGAATACAAGAATATATATTGGGTTTTTTCTTGGTAGTCCTATGTATTAGGAAGTGTATGTACAAATTTAAGGAGTTGTTTGACGTTGCATCTTGTCCTCTTGCAGCATCAATAAGATATCAAGACCGGAATTAATGCGTGCAATACTGGTGGAAGCAAAGTGAGAAAACAATCGATGTGAGAGAACAATCTATGGAAATTTGACATCCTTAAGTTAATTGAAAGATGCAGATTGTTGTTGGTCTATTTGTAAATGTTTTTATTTCACTAAATATTGGCTCATGCCTCATCCATTTTAACCCCTATTACTTGAATGGAATTTTGATGTAATGAAATCCAGCTGGAAGGTTTCAATTTTTTGCTAATATAGATGGCTTGAGGAAGCAATGCTGTAACTTAAATGAATTTGCATTGTAGTCTTTTAGATGATTTGATCTTGCAGTTCTGATTGAATTTTTAGACCAGTTGCACAACTCTTGGGCTCCAACATTCAGTTTGCGCTGCGGGCAAAAATAAAAATAAAAATTGATATACTGTCTGGTAGAGTTTACAAATGTGACGTACGTAATGCCCTTATGTTAGTTAACATTCTACAAAACCATATGACTGTAATCACATTTAAATTAAATAAAGTTTTAAGGATTCATATTTTTTTGAACTTACATGATGAATTTATTATTAACCAATAAAAAATTCATAATAGTAATTCCCAATTTTACATGAATTTCATAATTTTAATAATCAATTTATTATTATTATTATTATTATTATTATTATTATTATTATTATTATTTTGTTTTGTATTGATTGGAATGAAATATTAATGGGAATAATCACTTGTAAGAAATACAAACTTTAAAAATGGGTGGATGGGTGGGGCGAAGGGCGGGGGTGGGAATAATTGCTCTCCAACCCAATCATGTATAAAGCAAAATTGACAACTATAAGGGTCTGATTACACATTCCATGACTGTTTGTTTTGTCCGAAATTCCAGAGCTCACTTGGATTTCAAACTCTTATACAGATCATCAAGGATGGCTTCTACTGAGGTGGGAGATTGGCAGTTCATTTTGCTCAGGAGGCCACAGGTATGTTATCATCTTTATAAGGTTAATTTCCGCATACACCAACTCAATAGCAAAAAATGATGCAATAGTCCTTTTAATCTCAGAAGTTGTAGGTTCTCTATGTGGCTTGATTAGATACTTTGGATTCAAGTGTATGGCATGGTTTTTTTTTCTTCTTCTTCTGATTTCTTGTCTAAGCTCTCTTTTTGATAATATTGTGCATTCTTATGTGACTATTATGTTTTACACTGTTAGCAGCTACAAGATGATCATCATGATTATTGATCCTTCTCTGATGAATTATAGACGTGTATGGTATCTCCACCAGAGCCATGAGAAGCTGTGGCTTGAGTCTCCCATAGGTTACTCAAAACTCACATGCCTTGATTGCCACAGTTCTCAGTTTGCATCCTCTTTTTATTTATTTTTAATTTTTATTATGCATCTCTTCTTTTGTTTACTGGGATTGGCAAAGGACTAGTGTTTTTTTCTTCTAGCATGTTTGCGTCTTGTGTTCTTAATCCTTGTCTTTTGAGCTTTTAATGGATGTTGGATGTTGGATGTTGGATGTTGGATATTGAATGTTCATTACTTTTTGTATAGATTTAAATAAGGGCAAATTACGATGGTAGTCCCTGTACTTTATCTCGTGTCATTTTAATCCTGTACTTTCAGTTGGCTCGATTTTGATCCCAAATTTATGATTTTGTCTCAATTTGGTCCAATTGATTACAACTCTTAACATTTTTTTTTATCAAAAATACGTACATAAGTGTCACGTGTCATATTTTTAAGAGTAAAATTATAAACTTACTCAATCGAGTCAGTTAATCTCAATCAATTTAGTGATAATTTTCTTAAAAAACAGTAACGGTATTATTAATTGGATCAAATTGAAACATAAGTTACAATTAAGGGTCAAAATTGAGCCAATTGAGAGTATAGGGACCAAAAGGACGTAAGGTTAAAATATAGGAATCACTGACGTAATTTGACCTTTAAATAATTAATAGATTATTCACAAAAAAGACAAACTATAAGAGTTAACCTAAAGAGTGAGTGTTTTTTAATTTTTTATATTGAATTAGTGTTAGTTTTTGTTAATTTTGATTGTTTGTAAATATAATATTAATCTATGTAGCAAATAAAATTATATATAAAAAATTATTGTTGTGTCCATCTGTGTCCCCATTTTTTTGAAATTATCGTGTCCAGTGTTTAGTGTCCGCATCATGTCCATACTTTTTTGGTTACGGTTGTTACGTAAATGATGTTATAATCAGTGGTTGTTATATAATTCGTGTCTGACACAACAACTCAAGTGCACTATGGTTTGGCTCGTTGAAAGTGAGTCAATAGCCTAGGCTCGACCTCCTAACGAGAGATCCTTGACTCAAACCCTCCCAAAGTAAAGCTTACCCATGGAGTTATTCTCTCTCTCAAAAGTGTCTTTGGATTTTATTTCATTTTATTTTGGCAACTTTATAGGAAAAGCTGGATTGTAGGATTAATATTTTGAAACTTTTCCTAAAATAATTTTAGATCGGACAACTCTAGGTTTAAGCCCCCCTAAAAAAAAGAAAAGAAAAGCTACTGCACATCTTTCAATTTCGAAAAGTTGGAATAAATTTTGTGACATCAAACTCAACAAAGGTTTGTTTGAATCCTTTTACTTCTATGCTTTTTGTGATAAACTATGTTGACAAAATCCCTACAATGATTTTTAAACTGGGCTGACAACATAGAATTTGGATTAAAGCATATTAAGAGGTGTAATGAAGAGGTCAACTGCAGACAGTTAGAAACTAAAAACTCCTAAGCAAGTGTACCGAGGTGGCGACTCACCAATCTTATAGCTTAAGTATGGAGTCAAAATAGTCCTACATCAGACACACAATTGC
Source organism: Camellia sinensis (assembly GCF_055761805.1). Classification (NCBI taxonomy): domain Eukaryota; kingdom Viridiplantae; phylum Streptophyta; class Magnoliopsida; order Ericales; family Theaceae; genus Camellia; species Camellia sinensis. The sequence goes on from NC_138972.1 coordinate 100,937,439, forward strand.
CCTGTTTGGCAAGTTGCTTTTTTAGCTAAAATAAACAATAAAGACAAAATAAGCTAAAATAGTCAATAAGACAAAATGTTACATCTAATCTATAATCATTTCATTTTTTCTCTCACAACCATCAAATCAACTAAAAAAACAACACAAATATTTTAGTTAGGCTAAAATAGTCAAAAAGTCAAATAGCCAACTAAAATAGTAAACTTCCCAAACAGGGTTTTTAGAAGTTAACAGAAACAACAAAATTGTGGTGTCAGTACAAATGTAAAATATAAGAAGATTTGAGGAGTACGCCATCAGATATAAAATATATTTTTTTTGCACCAAACAAAGGTAATGTGAGCATTTCGCATTCTTCTCAATTCCATAAGATGACACAAAACTGATTTATGTCCATAGGTTTTGCAATTATCATGCTGAAGGTGTATTATTTGTAAAAATAAGTTTTAAAGTAATTTAAGTGTTGATGATGACAATTTGTATGACATTTTATTGTCCTTAATAAATATAAAACGATATCTGTCCTTTCATTATCCACCCAAAAATCTGTCCTTTCATCTATTAATGAATAAAATGAGGGTGATATGTAACCCTGGTTTACATCAAGAGTATTGTCTGCTATTTCATAAATTATAACTAGGTAAGTACACATTCTTGTCATAGGAATTGAAATGTAATATTCTTTTTGTTGTCAGTTTTATATTCCCTTTTCATAGGACCGTAGACAAAGATTAGCCAACCAGAAGTTAACAATGATAATATTGCCACTGTGGACCAAATAGGCCTTTCCAAATATATAATCAAATTAAAACACTACATCAATACAAGTAGTCCATTCTACAAGACCTAGACAGTTAATTATTTTTTTGATCAGCTTCTACGAGACAGTTCCTTTAACACAATCAATCAATATATATATACAGGGACAAAGCCGTACAATGGATGAGAGACCCAAGTTCTGTAAATCAGAAGCCTCTCTCTCTCTCTCTCTCTCTCACACACACATTTTTGTTTCGTCTTGTTGAGGATAGAATATAAATAATAAAGTTGCCCCTCTCTCTAACATCTTGAGCTTTAAGATGAGTTTGTAATCAACAACTCAGTACTAAATTAAAATACAATATGCACAACAGTACATTAGATGGAATCAGGTGATAGAATAAAAACCGAACAAATCAACTAGGTACTATGTATGTGGCCTGCAATTTTGTTGGCATGTGAATATTTTACAGATGAACATGTGCATTATTTTAAGTTCTTGGAATAGCCACTCTTCCATCTCTCCAACTAGTGTCTTTGGCCCATTGATCACAAGTAGTTCAGCACACGCACACACACATACACCCTCCTCATCTTCATTCTGAGTTTCTCACAATATTATGGCACTGCTGTGAATTCAGTATAAGAATGTCCTTACTCAAAATTTTTATCAAACATGCAAAATTTTAACTGAATGTCATTCTACAGGAGATGGCTAGTCTTTTTGCCTCCTTGTCTTCCTAACCAGTCACTCTCAAAGGCTAATTTCAATAAATTATTGTTATCGTAACTGTCTTACAGCTTTGAAGGAGAATCCAATGGGGACTTAGAAAATCTCTCCTATTTTATATTTCTATGATAAGGAGACACGGAAGATATCTACACAGTGAAGAGACTAGTGGAGAAGTTGGAAGGAAAGCTAGAAGGAAGAGAGAGGACATGAGGCAAAGGGAACTATTGGATTTAGAACACCCCAACACCCGTCTCTGGGGGCTAACAACTGGGGCGGTGCTTCTCCATTATTGGCAAGAGACATACGTATGTGTATACCCAAGGAGGCCCTTGAACAAAGGTATGCAAGGCTCAACAGTGTAAGGACTCGCGATGAAATCTTTCCTGCTGCCAATGATGACTCCATTTACTTTCCTCAGGCTCAAGCCCCTAAACTTGGGTGTCCCCCCAAACCAACGCGCAGAGGATTTTTTACAAAGTTGATATGACGCCCGCGGAAGATGAAGGCAATAACTCTAGGTTCGGGGTCAAAGAAGAGGAGATGGTTCCCTAAGTGGGACCCAACAAATAGATGGCCTCAAGGTTGGTGCTGATTTCACTTGGCATTCAAAAATCCATGAACTTTGGAGAATATACGGAGATGACTGTTGTTGTCAGTCACTAAGGAGAGGAAGAGAGAGAGAGAGAGAAGATTAGCCATCGATTCATCGGCTATTCTTATATCATTTTACTTGTATACTTGGTTATGATCGTGCATTTTCTTAATGTAGCCAGCCAGTCACTTGATATTACAACAAGAACAGGCACTGCTGTGTTTACCATCAATGTTGTTATCATGATCAAAAGCATTGTCCATTGTTATAAATTGGAGTAAGATTTGAAGGGTCTGTGTTTTCTGGTTTCAAATCCAAGGAATAAAATGCTTGTATATATAGCTAGCAGAGAATTATTTTCCTTGCAAAACTGGTTATGAGAAAGTACAGGTGGAGCAACCTCTTTCTTTGATGGCAGGCCCTACTGTTGTGTGGTTATCATTGTTTGTAGGTTGTTTTTGATCCGTAAAATTTTTGCAATAATTTTTTTTTTAGTGTTGAAGATTGAGGAGGGGCTCTTGATTCCTCATTGTGACAAGTTAAATTTATTACTTCATTGGTTGAAATTCCAATGGTCCATGTACTGTGTTTATGATTTTGGTGCTTGAACTTGGTCACCCCCTTCCCGGGAACTGGGACATGTTTAAATTATTTAGAACCTTCCGGCACATACCCTGTACTACTGTGTCATGTGGCTTGAATTTTCTAGGACAAATTCGCAGAATAGAGACACTGTGCATGGATAGCGAAGTCCTAAATGACCACTGTTGTCCATAGTTGGGATTGGATATCAAACAAACTGACCTTGTGTTGCGTGGGCTCTTTGCATGGAAATGGAAGTTTGGTTACTGCATTTCATATTTGTGAGTAATATAATGGGCTAACTATGACTTTGGTGCTGATTCATTTTTGTGGTTGTGTCCTTGTGGACTTTGATATCTGTCCCAATTTGTTTCTCTGGTACGGAAAATGATAACTTAAAAATAATATAAAGGAAAAATTACCTATAAATCCTATCCTGATAAAAGTTAAATCATTTAGTCCTTTAAGTTTTCTTGTACACCATTTAGTCCTAATTTATTACCTGAGTTTTGGGATGTGATTTGATTACATTTGTTTTTACACCAATACCCTTTTCATGATTGTTTAACATTATTTCATTGATTAACATTATTTCATTGTTCTCTTCTCCTCCTTCATGTTCTCTCTCTGCCGGCGATGCAATCTCCATTTTCAAACTCAGATTCCGACAGCCGAAACCCCAAAGAGTTTGCCGGAATCTGACATCAATGCCGGTTGCATCCATGTTTTCTGAAAACCCGATCGAGATCATCGGAGATCCGACAGATCTGAGATAGATGCGGCGCTGATCTGATATACACAGAGGTGTCGAAGAAGACGTCGGAGAAGACCCATCCGCCATTGCAAAAATGATCCTCACCCATCCGCCATGTTGATGATGTCTACCGCTGATGTTGATGATGAATCGGTGTGGATCTGCGCTGATGTTGACGATGTTGAGCATAGCGTTGATATCGCTGATGTTGATGATGGAACCAATGTTGATGATGTTGATCATGACCCTGATGTTGATGATGTCTGATGTCGCTGATGTTGATCACGGCGTTGATTCGCTGATGTTGATCATGGAAATAATGTTGCTAATGTTGATCATGGAAATAATGTTGATGATGTTGATCTTGGAAATACATGTATAATGTTGATCATGGAAATACATGTATAATGTTGATGATGTTGATCATGGCCTGATGTTGATCTGTAATCCCTGGTTTTTCCATTTCAAGCTTCAGGTATTAAGCGTAAATTACACATTGTGAAATCCCAGATTTGTCCTGACTATAACTTCCCACACGTGATGTAACGCGATTAATTTGGTCATTAACATTGGGGTAGGAGCTAACGGTTCATAAGAAAATTAATAAGACCAAATGGGCCACAAGATACAAATTTGGGATTTATTGGTGCATTCCCCTAATATAAATTGCTTCATGTGGTTTTAGAGTTTGCCTAAAATATAAGTTGTTTCATGTAGTTCTAAAATTTACATCGCACGTTTCAAGTTTATAATTGCATAACAAATGATTCATTTTATCAAAAAATTATAAAGTCAATTAATAAATTTTATTAATATCATAAATATATTTCAATTAACAATTTAGGTAATTTTATTATTGTATAAGAAAAATGATTGATCCAACGAATTTGAGCTCGTTCGAATTACATAAGCCGAACATTCAGCCAGATGATCTGTCGACGTCACCCTTGTCAACTGCGACTGTCACCCTTATCTACCAGTGTGTCAACTAACATCCGTCCGAATGACCAGCCTACCGATTGTCCAGATGACCGGCTGGACAATCAATATGCACAAATTCGATGGATATAGCAATGATGTATTGTATAGGATATTAGTTAGAAATTTTATTTGAAAAATGTTTTAGACCCCTAAAATTCTCCCGCAATTCAACCCATAATGTTGTGATTTGATAAGTGTTCATTTTGAATTGGTTAGACACTCAATAATATGGGACTTACTACCTTTGCCATATCACTGTAGATGCATTTGTGGGGGTAAAATGTGGGCCTCTAGCATTATTGATTTTATTTTTTATGTTAATTCTAATAAATAAAAATATTATAATAAGGAGATATTTATAATTTTCAGAATTATATGAGACAATTTATATTTTAAGAAAATTTTAAGGATTTATTTGTAATTTATCTGTAAATTTTTTAAATTATAATTTTTGTTAATTTTAACATTTTTGGCGCAAAAACTTAAACCCGGGTTGATGTTTCGGCTCGAACCGGTTTGGTCACTCTCGATGTATATATATATATATATATCATTGCTCCGGTTCACTCCCACCACAAACACCGATCACTACTGTTGTGTTTGGTTGAGGGATTTGAGGAGAGATTTGGAAAGAAAAATAGAAAAGGGAGGTGAAATGTAAAAAAAATATGCCTATATTTCACATAGTTTCACACACCTTTTCCCTTTCCCTTTCCAAATCCCTCCTCAAATCCCTTAACCAAACACAGCGTACCTGTTGTAAAGGAACACAGTTCAGGTCGTCACTTTCTCGCAGATCGACTCATCTCTCTCTCTCTCTCTCTCTCTCTCTCTCTCTCTCTATATATATATATTTTGTTTTCATTTATATATTCATTGATGCATCTTATTTCACTAGAAAGATGTAGACGAAATTCGATTTGAGGGTTTGAATTCTGAGAAAACCCAAAGAAGAAGTATATAAGGTTTGCGCTTGTGGGACATTTGCTGTTTCTTTTAATTGATATATATATATATATATATATGTATATATGTATGTATATCAGTTTATATATTTTATACAGACACCATGGTTTGAATACAAGTGATGGTTACTTAGGTTTTTCTTTGGATTTTATGTGTTTGATTCTGCAATCTGGATTCTTTTTTGTTTGTACCTTGTTAGATTTCATTGAATAAGTTGTGTTTTGTAGACTTTCCCCTATATCTATATATATTGGCCTTGTTTGGTATAGCTGTTATTAACTACCAAAAGAACTTAATTCTCATCGAATTCTATTAAAAATAAGTCTGAGTAAAATTATCGCTAAAAATAATTTTTTGTGATATCGCTAAAAATTGATAATTAGTAACTTTTTTTTATTGTTTATGAATTGTTGCTAAACCTTATAATTAGTGACGTTTTTCTGTGACGAATTTTTCAAACAGTCACTGAAAGTTAAAAATTAGTAATTTTTTTGTGACGATTTTTTTTAAATTATCGCTAAAACTTATAATTAATGACATTTTTTGTGACATTTTCAAACTATGGCTGAAAATTAACAATTAGTGACGTTTTTTAATAGTGTTTCATAAAAAATATCATTAATTACCATAACACCTATTGAATAATAGGTTTGTTGGAAAACCCCTTCGACGGAAGTTAATTTTCTAGGAGAAGAGAGAAGGTAGAACACTGTAGAGAGAGAGAGTTCGAAATTGTTTCAGGTTTCTTACCTCTAATGTATGCCTCCTCCTTCTTTTCAAGGCTGGCCATGTAGCCTCAAAGATTATAAGCGCACTACCTCTGCTGTCCTTCATGGACAGACGGTTGTGCTCCCTTCTACCTTTCTTACACGTGTAGAGACCGAAACCACAAAATAGTGTTTGTCGCACCGCCAAACGATATTGACACATACCAGGAGTGGATTTCTCTCTTCTCCTCATTAGTCCACGTGGGGTGTTCGACCAGACTGTTACTTGTAAACCACAGACATTACATTGGTCACCTTAATGCCGAGCTGATCCAAACCGATCTATTAGAACTGACCGAAGGTGAGCACGCCGTTCAGCATCTCGGCTACTGACCGCGACCTCATGAACCATCTCTGTCCTAGCAACTGTAGTCCGAACCGTCTACTGTTCAGCCGCCACGCGGTTCTGCCAACAAGAACTGTAATATTGGTGCTTGACCACCCGCATAAGCTAACTCGGCCAAGTCTGGCCCAACACCATATTCCCTGCGAGTCAAGCTCGGCCAAACACCATATTCCATGTGGTTCTAGCTCAGCTGCGCATCCCAAGCAACCTTAATCCGGTGCAACACCAAGTTCAGTGCGAACCGAGTTCGGCCTAATAGTGCGCCCCAGGCTCTCTTTACACCACCTTCCATGTTAGCGTAGCCCAGCCCATTGTTTGGCACAAATCTCCCTCTCAAATAAGTTCATCAAAACTATACTGTTCAAGAAGGTTCCTAAGAAGTTCATCAGATCAATACTTCAATGGTTATTTTCTTCTTAGCTTCTTCAATGGTTCTACCTCAAGTTCAATGTCAACCTCCATCGTCATTGTCGTCATATAAATACGTTGGTAATGTTAATGTTTTGGGTGAAGAGATCTTCTTTACCCGTCGGGTGTGATTTAAATAGTAAATAAATTTTAAAGGAATTGTGAAATGATTAATAATTCATCCACATTATTTTGTTCTTTCTGAATGCACACAATCAAGTATCTGACTGGTAAGAGACTCTAAAATAGGTGTTTTTTACAGGTCAGAAACTCAATTGTGTGTATTCTCACTGAGCAAATTATGTAGATGTAGTAGAACTATTGGAAAATTATGTTTATATATGATTTTAAATAATCAGGTGATTTGAATTTTCACTTAAATTCAAGTTTTGTTTTGCAAAGAGATAAAGCAAGACGAAAAGAGAAAAAATAATTATAAAAAGAGAGAGAATGTTGCTGGGTTTTAATTTGTGAGAGAGAAAATAAAAAATGACTTAAATCTCCGTGTTAGATATGATGTAGTAAGCCTTTTAGTAAGAAAAAACCAAAAAATTAGGCAAAACTGGTTTAACCAAACGTATTAGGTCTATTTTTAACAAGAATCGATATATGTAATTTTTTAATTTTCAGATCGATATCAATTCAAGCACATTGTGCACCAAATTAAATCGAAACCAACCAGTTCACTTCATTCTTATAAAAAATCATGTTTATCGGATATCGATAGTCACTTGATCAGATCAAGTTTGTGTTAACGATAACTATGTTTTTAAAAATAAATTATTGACACAAATGTGATATGATTAAGTGGCTACTAATATCCGATCAACGTGATTTTGAATGAAGTACTTGACAAGCCTTACATATTGAATGGTTTAAATGATTGATGTGGGCTCTGTGGTGGGCCTACGGATGCCCAATAGGATGCTCTAGTTAGGAAACCCAACTAGAGACAAGTTGCTCCCTTTATTTAGGCCTTGTTTGGCATACAATACTTTAGCACATCTTTTTATCTTATTTTTATCATATCACCTCTTTACCACATTATACATTTTTTAGTTAAAAGTCAAAAAATATATTATTTATTTATATCATCTCAAACAACCTCTTACTATAGTAGTGACTGTGGTGGTAATAACAAAATGATGGTGGCATTTATGACGATATTAATGTAGTGTTAGTTTTAGTGGTAGTTGTGATAGTAATGATTTTTAAATTGTAGTGTGTTTGGTTTCAGTTTTGTAGATGAAGGCCTCGTTTGGGAACATGTTTTTTTAGTAATTTTTTGATATTTTAACTAAAATATGATGTAACTAGCATGTTTAGGATGGCTTTTTAATTTTTTACGAAAACATGTGCAAAAAGAAAGAAAATAGAATCTTTGACTATTTGATATAGGTTGTTGGTTTTTTGATTTTTTTAGTGGCTTTTTTACTTTTTTGCTAAAATCACCACTTGCTGAACGATGCCTAAGTTTCTTGCAAATTGAGTTTTTGTTTTTCGTATTTTTTTTTGTTTTTAGTGAATATTTTTAAAATTTGAAGCATTTTTTTTTTTACATTTTTAGATGCACCTTACTTAAATGTATCTAAAAAATAAAATATTTGTGAAAAAATATTTTTAAAAATTAATAAATACACAAAAATATAAAAAATATACTAAATTTAAGTATTTTTTTATTTTTGGTATTTAGTGAATTTTTTAAAGTTTTTTTCACAAAAATTATACTTTTTAAGTGTATTTATGTTAGGTGTGTTTAAAAATTTTAAAAATTGATTCAAATATTTTAAAAATTCAGTAAAATCAAAAAAATACAAAAAATAAGAAAGTAAATTTTTTAAAAAGTGTTTTCAAAAAACTAAAACCAAATGTTTTTTTTATTATAATAAATTCAGGCATTGTTTGGCAATTCTTTATTTTGTGTAAGAGTAAAAAACTCATTTAAAAAAAGAAGAAGTAAACAAATACCAAAAGTCAAAATTCCTTTACATTACTATATATATATATATAGTTGTAAAAAATCAAATGTCATCTCATATTTTAGCAAAATAATTAAAAAGTCACTATAAAAATATATTTCCAAATGAAACTTCAAGTAAAATTAAACAAGTTTAATATCACTTATCAAAATTAAGGTCTCAACAACTGAGATATATAAATTAGATGGTAATGCATGATATATAAATAGGAATGGCAACGGGGCGGGGCGGGGCTGGCGGGGCAGGGCAGGGCAGGGCGGGGCCGGGGATCACCCTCCCCGTCCCCGATCCCCGAAACTACAAAAATCTCCATCCCCGGCCCCGATCACTAACGGGGAACTCATCACTCCCCCACCCCCGTCCCCAACGGGGATCGGGTTTCCCCGACCCTGGAAAATCCCTGTACTCATCATCAACAACATCATTCAGCAACATCATCAAAAAAAAAAAAAAATTCATCAACAAAGACATTAACGGAGCAACATCATCAAAAAAAAATTTCTTCAACAACATCATCGATTCATGGCAACAACAGCAACATCATCAACAAAAATAATAAATAAAAAATAAATAAAAAAAAGATAGAGATGATCTGTTACAGATCATGGAGATCATGTATAAACACAACAGATAGAGATGTATAAACACAACATCATCAACAAAAAAAAAAATAATAATAAAAAAAAAGATAGAGATGATCTGTTACAGATCAGTGAGATCGGCGAGATCTGGGAGGAGGGAGAGGACAGCGGAGGAACCACTCAATTCAGAGATAGGATCTGATCTTTTCAGATCTGAGATGTGAGATGTAAGATCTGCGGTGGTGTAGAGGAGATGGGATGACGCCGGAATAGGAGATGACGCCGTGTGTGCGTACTGCCACGGAGGAGATTGCACTCGCCGTCGTCGCTGGGGAGAGGAGATCGCGCCGTCGCCACTGGAAAGACGAGTCGCACTCGCCATCATCATCAACAACATCATTCAGCAACATCATAAAAAAAAAAAAAAAATTCATCAACAAAGACATTAACGGAGCAACATCATCAAAAAAAAAAGTTTCTTCAACAACATCATCGATTCAAGGTAGCAACAGCAACATCATCAACAAATAAATAAATAAATAAATAAAAGATAGAGATGATCTGTTACAGATCATGGAAATCATGTATAAACACAACAGATAGAGATGATAGAGATGTATAAACACAACATCATCAACAAAAAAAAAATAAAAAAAAAGATAGAGATGATCTGTTACAGATCAGTGAGATCGGCGAGATCTGGGAGGAGGGAGAGGATAGCGGAGGAACCACTCAATTCGAAGATGGGATCTGATCTTTTCAAATCTGAGATGTGAGATGTAAGATCTGCGGTGGTGTAGAGGAGATGGGATGATGCCGGAATAGGAGATGACGCCGGGTGTGCGTACTGTCGCGGACGAGATCGCACTCGCCGTCGTCGCTGGGGAGAGGAGATCGCGCCGTCGCCACTGGAAAGACGAGTCGCACTCGCCATCGCCACTGGAGAGAAGAAAGAGTGAGAGAAGAGATGAGAGAGAGTGTGTAAAAGAGTTAGACCATTCTTCCTATAGTGCAATATATATATATATATATATATATAATATAATATAAATCAAGGCTACATAAAAGAGAGAGTGTAATATTTTATATATATAATATATAATATATAAAGAGAGTAGAGCTGCTTGTACCAAATCAAACCCCAAACATATATATATATATATATATATATAATATAAATCGGGGTTAACCGGGGCGTGGCCGGGGCCGGGGTGAAATTTATATCACCGTCCCTGGCCCGAATGTCACCAGAGATTTATTTTTTAATACCATCCCCGGCCCGTCGGGGGTATTTTTCGAGAAAAAATCATTCTTATCGGGGACGGGGGGTCGGGTCCCCGTCGAGCCGGTTTCAAATTGCCATCCCTATATATAAATAAATAAAAAGTGGGTACGATATGTAAATTATGACATTTATGAATTTGATTATCATAAATTACATAACTTTATATCATAAGAGTCATAATTATTAAAAAAAAAAAAAAACTATAACTAAATATCATACGAAAAATCATAATTAAACTAAAAGATGTCATTACACAAGAGTAATAATTCCCTTCAACGTTCCAATTAATGGGGACCGAAATTAACTTCAAACGTTTTTTAGTTTCCAACGGTCCAAATATCACCAGATAATCAAATCAGCCAGAAAATGGAAAATAACCTACTACGATAAGGCCGCGCCACACGTGATCAACTGCCCTTCCCGCGAGAAATATTGGCGGGAGAGGGCATCCAGCTCAGCGTTCCCGCCATAAACCCTACCTAATACCTATACATTCTCTATCTCTCTAAGCCTCACCCATTTCTACCACACATCTCTGAAACTGCACGACAATGGATTCCTCAGACTCATTACCGTTGGATTCGTTCAAGTCGAAGAACGTTCTCAGTTCATCAAAGCCATCGCCGTCCGATCAAATGACCAAAGCTACCTCGGATCGGTCTCCGTGGATCTCCAAAACCCCCGAGAAGCCGGCGGACCACCCGGGTCGGGTCCGGAACCGCCGGATTGCGTTGTCGGTGAAAGAAGTGAGAGAGGCTGCCGTAAAGCTGCAGAAGTCGGATCGAGGCCAGTGTCATCAACCCGACAAGGTCCGATCAGATGGAAATGAGGTCGGGTCGGATCCCAGTGTTGCGCAGGTCGGCAAATCGAAGAAGAAGCTTGATGGGCAAATCAGGCTTCCGGAAAAGTAAGTTTTAAATGCGAGTTTGATAAAATTCGTAGATTTTTAATATGGGTTTAATCGGATTCAGGTGCTATTGTTTCTATAGACATTGCAAAAGTAGATGAATTAAGTATGAGAGAAAATAGGGCTGTTTATAATATTTTTTAATGGATTACTTGAATGCGGTTTGTTCGATTTTTGGTGTGATTGTTGTATATCTTGGGTGATTTTATTGTCCTGATATATCTGGGAAAATGAAGGCCATTGCTAATTTAAAAAGTTTTGGGGGTGTTAGTGTTTTTTTTACTAAATTTGTTAAATCATTTTTTTGGGTGATGTGTAAATTTGACCCCAAAAAGTAAAAAGGATTTCTTTGGGTCTTTTGGAGAATTTCTTGAATTTATATTTGTTTTAAGTAAATCTTTGGTGTGGATTTTCTTATGGCTATAGAAAAACAATAGCATTGTGAAATCTGAAAAAACTATGAGTATCAAGATGATGGTATCTATCAATTTTTGTTGATGCAATTGAATTTGTGTTCAGGTTTGAGATTTTGGGTAAGTTCTTTGATAGCTTGGATAGTTCGATTCGGCTTCTCTGGTTGAAGGGCTCTGGATCCACATTTGCAAATATTAGCCCCAAAATGGAGTGTTTGACTGATAGGTAAAATTTTGATTCACGCAAATTTCTTTCTTTCTTTCTTGTTTCAGATGAATTTGTTATCTTTTTTTTCTTATGTGTGTGTTGGTATGATTTGTAGGAGATTCTCTTATGGTCATTTAGCACAATTGAAATTCATTCTACCAGAAGTGATTGAGATAAAGAAGATTCTTGTTCATGATGAGAAAACTAGTTGTATGAAGCCGGATCTTCATGTCACGTTGAATGTTGATGCAATTAAGAATGAGAGGAAGCCAAATGCAAGTGGGAATTCGCATATGAGGAAGGTCTTTCATGCTAGGCTTTTGGATTTCTTTAAAGCCCATCCTAAGGTATACATGATTTATATGTTAAACATTTTAATTGGAACACTTGAAATTGATTTATTGCATTTGTTCGGTTACTTATGTCTATTGTCCTAAACACTGCATTGGATGGCCATGGCGGTGGTGTTCTTTAAAGTTAAAATTGACATTTTTTTCTTCTCATTTTTCATTACTATTTGTTATGATTGGAGTTGAAAACATTCGAGTTTGTTGCACTATCAACCTAATTGTGTGGAAGAAAAAGTATAGGATCATATAAATATTGCCACAATCTTTTCACACGAGGTGGGTCCCACTTTTTTGTGAGCCCCACCATTTGAGAGGCTTGTGTTGGTTTCTATGTAAGTAGTGCGTAGACTGCTATCAGAAAACAATAGGGCAAATTACATATACACCCCTCGAGGTTTGGTTAAATTACAGATACTCCTGAGGTTTCAAAAATTACATCCCGCCCCCTGAGGTTTGTATTTTCATAACAATTTACCCCCTGAGGTTTATATTTCATAACAAATTACCCCCTAATTTCTTATGCAAATATAGCATTCGGGGGGAATTCGTAATTTCTCAAACCTCAGGGGTATCTGTAATTTAGTCAAACCTCGAGGGGTGTATATGTAATTTGCCCAAAACAATACCAGTTGAGAGGTATGCATGCTACTTGTGCCCATCCCTCTATGATTGCCTCTTTGTGGCCGGTAAACTCTTTACTTGTGGACTATGATGTCCTAATCCATTGTGGATTATTAGGCTCTTCATGATTTGAAACCTACCTCGCTTGAAGAGGTGCACTGAGTTTCATTCATCTCAGAGACTTCCTAACCACCTGAACCTGATGTGTAAATATTCTGTCCCCTGCTAGAAAGCTAGGTTTGTATTATTTGGGTTTATAGCTCATTTCGCATTTGCATCTCTTTAGCATTTTGAAGATGTGATTTCCTATATTATTTAACATTGTGTTTTGCTTAAACTGTTCTCACTTTTTTGACATACCCTTTGTCACTAACAATGTCTATCTGCATTCAAGGGGGAAGTTCCAGAAGAAACACTACCAGAGCCATTCAATCAATTAAAGCAAGATGTGCATATAAGCACCGCCAAGGCCTCAGATCCATCCTTGCTTCGTGGGACATTGGCTGATGCACTTGAAGAACAGCAGCCAACAGCAGCAGCTTCCCATCTATCTCAGTCTTTCCGGAAGCGCTTTTCACAGAAAGTTTCACGCAGCGAAGCAGTAGATAGTTACCAAGGACAACCAATAGTGTCTCTACAGCCGTTGGTTATTCCTGTTCCAGAACCACATGTTGACCAGAGTTCCTGTGAAGAGCTAACTGGTGCATCTGCCAGTAGATTTTCTTTAAAGGCAACCACCAGCCAAAAATGTTTGTCAATTGGGGCTTCTCGAGCTAGTATATTACAGTCACTCCCATCTGCAACTCCAAAGAAAGAGATAGGTTTTTGGAAAAATAAAGTCTGTTCTTCCGTAGAAACTGCTATCATCCAAGGAACTCCTGCAAAACTAGTTTCAACTCCATTAAGGTTGATGAGTGCCACACCTGCATTGCAACCACAGAAAAGGTGTTTTATGAGCCCAGATGACGATTCTACTAGCTCACCCAGAAAATTAGTTACACGTAAACCCCGAAGCAGATCATTGAAATTTGACACTCCTGTGAAAAATACAAAGGTGGAGGATGAAGTCAATCACATTGGAGGATTATCAGTTGACAACGATATTTTCGATATTCTTCCCGAGAATCTTCTGCAATCCGTAAGCCCACGGTGCAATCTTGCAATGCATTAATTCAATGAAGGAACGCCTTTCATCTTAGAATTTATTTCAGATTATAGAATTCATTGGCTATTTGGTGAAATTGGGTATACTGTATATCTAGACATAAATTTCATTATCCCTTTTTTGCATCTATGCAAAACATCAGACTTGGGGATCCAGGCAAGGTGTGTAGTACTTTAATTTTATGTTCGGCAATTGAAGTAATGGTCCACCTTAATTAAGTAGTCATGCATGGGATGCCTACTTGTAACTGAATAAAACTAATGATTAAAGACGGTGACTATATTCCTTTATCTGGGAGGCTTGTCAAAATGGATTTCTGAATGGCTAATATTGTAGCGTGTCCTTCAACAATTTCCCTGATATACAATTTAGTTGTACCACAAGGTAGCTCTACTGTTGTCATTTAGAGAAAGAATTTTTTTGATGAAAACATCATTTTACTCATCTGATGCATGCTCTTGCTTTTTATCCCTTGTTGGAGAGGAACATAGTTAAATCCATACTCCACACAGAAAGGCTTGTGATTATATTTTTTCAAAATAAATTCAAATAAGAAACTGACTACTACTTTGCCTATCTGCAGATTAGAGAGAAAGAGAAGAAAACATTAGAGGAACAGGATCCAGCCATCTCACAAGCAAAGAGGCGGCATCAGATGATTGCCAGCTTACCTAAACTCTTTGACATGATTCTTTTCCTATTTCAGTCAATCAAGCGATCTGTTATTACAAAAGAGGAGCTTATGCACAGGATAGTGTGCAGCCACCTAGATATTGTTGATAGAAGTAAGCCTTGGTTCTTATCATCAGCATTTTAAACTCTTTTGATGTTGTGAAAGCTCTGTTTGAGTTAACTTCTTTTGTCTTGTGTTTGTTCACAGGAGAAGTTGAAGAGCAACTTAAACTATTGCAAGAATTGATTCCTGAATGGATGTATGAGAAGTTGGCATCTAGTGGAGACATTCTCGTATGGTGAGCCTTTCATCTATAATTTGTATGTTTTGTTGCAGATTCTAGAGTTCCATTTAAATCATGATCCAAAGAATACAAGAATATATATTGGGTTTTGTCTTAGTAGTCCTATGTATTAGGAAGTGTATGTTCAAATTTAAGGAGTTGTTTGACGTTACATCTTGTCCTCTTGCAGCATCAATAAGATATCAAGTCCGGAATTAATGCGTGCAAGACTGGTGGAAGCGAAGTGAGAAAACAATCGATGTGAGAGAACAATCAATGAAATTTGACATCCTTAAGTTAATTGAAAGATGCAGATTGTTATTGCTCAAGATGTCCTGTACATTTTGGTCTATATGTAAATGTTTTTATTTCACTAAATATTGGCTCATGCCTCATCCATTTTAACCCCTATTACTTGAATGGAATTTTGATGTAATGAAATCCAGCTGGAAGGTTTCAATTTTTTGCTAATATAGATGGCTTGAGGAAGCAATGCTGTAACTTAAATGAATTTGCATTGTAGTCTTTTAGATGATTTGATCATGCAGTTCTGATTGAATTTTTAGACCAGTTGCACAACTCTTGGGCTCCAACATTCAGTTTGTGCTGCGGGCAAAAATAAAAATAAAAATTGATATACTGTCTGGTAAAGTTTACAAATGTGACGTAAGTAATGCCCTTATGTTAGTTAAGCATTCTACAAAATCATACGACTGTAATCACATTTAAATTAGATATTAAGTTTTAAGGATTCATATTTTTTTGAACTTACATGATGAATTTATTATTAACCAATCAAAAATTCATAATAGCAATTCCCAATTTTACATGAATTTCATAATTTTAATAATCAATTGATTATTTTTTTTATCATTTTTTGTTTTGTTTTGATTGGAATGAAATATTAATGGGAATAATCACTTGTAAGAAATACAAACTTTAAAAATGGGTCGATGGGTGGGGCGAAGGGCGGGGGTTGGAATAATTGCTCTCCAACCCAATCATGTATAAAGCAAAATTGACAACTATAAGGGTCTGATTATACATTCTATGAGTGTTTTGTCTGAAATTCCAGAATTCACTTGGATTTCAGACTCTTATACAGATCATCGAGGATGGCTTCTACTGAGGTGGGAGATTGGCAGTTCATTTTGCTCGGGAGGCCACAGGTATGTTATCATCTTTATAAGGTTTATTTCCGCATACACCAACTCAATAGCAAAAAATGATGCAATAGTCCTTTTAATCTCAGAAGTTGTAGGTCCTGTATGTGGCTTGATTACATACTTTGGATTCAAGTGTATGGCATGGTTTGTTTTTTTTCTTCCTTCTGATTTCTTGTCTTTAAGCTCTCTTTTTTATCATATTGTGCATTCTTGTGCGAATATTGTGTTTTACCCTGTTAGCAGCTACAAGATGATCATCATGATTATTGATCCTGCTCTGATGAATTATAGACATAGACGTTTATAGTATCTCCACCAGAGCCATGAGAAGCTGTGGCTTGAGTCTTCCATAGGTTACTCAAAACTTACATGCCACTACTAAAAAAGTGACTTTTTGCGTCTAGTTTTTTGCCACCCACTACTTAGCCGTCGCAAAAAGAAAACATTTTTGGAAATGATCTGTGCCAAAAGGCATATTTTACCCCTATTTTTTATTCCCTTCACTGACCCCAATTTATTTTGCCCTTTTGTTACACTCACCTATGCCCTAAGCCCCTTTCACTGTCATTTTCACGACATTGATAAACAGAGAGGTCTCTCTAGCTCTCTCGCACTCTTTGTCTCTCTCGCTCTCTTTGCTCGCCATGGTCGTAACTCTAGTGGTATGAATCTCTTTCTCTCTCTTTCCTTTCTCTCTCTATATATACATTCATATTTATATATTTGTATATGTATATATATTGTGTATTGCAGGTAGAGTTCTTCATATGCTTGGTATTGACGATCTTAGGTTACATTCCTGGAATAGTTTACGCTCTCTATGTGATGCTTTGTGTCGATCGTGATATGACTCGCGCCGATTACCGTCCACTCGCCTAGTCTGTGTGTGTGTGTGTGTGGAAATCTGTGTGTGTTTAGCTGTATTCTCATGGAATTATACTCTGGCCCTGTCTGTGAAATCAATTTGAATGAGTTTAAACTCTTGCTATTTGATTGAATCGCTTTGATTTAATTCTATTCTTCTCTTATTTATTTCTATTTCAAATACCTGTGTATAGATTTTGGAGTGATTTGAACTCATGATTGATCTAACTCTCTCTCGACTACGAAGCGTTGGTTCGAATCAATCCTTTTGCTATATTTTCATATGTGTATATATATATCTGTGTTCATTCATTGCTGAGTAACTTTGATTTATACCGAAATTCACATATTTTTCTGATCTGCTTTTAATTTTCATCTATATATCTTTACTGTAAGTTCGATAGTCACGATCGGTGATGGATTTCTGTGGTTCTACATGTACAAAAATTGGATTGGCGTGTGCTCTGTTTTAACTTAATCGAAGTTTAATTTATAATTTCTTTTTGTTTGTATCCATGTGATTTTGTAGTGATTGCTCATGGAATCAATGCCGCAGATGTGAAGAAGCTTCAAGATGTTGGGATCTACACTTGCAATGGCTTGATGATGCACACGAAGAAGGTACATTGATTTTCAATTTCGATTTTGTGAAGTTTTTAAGTTTGGCGTTTGCATTGAGGTTAAGTTAGCCAAAACACGTTTGATGATTTTGTAGATCAACTGATACTCAATTGGAAGAAAACTTGTATATATATATGTATTTGAAATGTTTAGTTGAATTAATACGTGCTGAAAATTTGATCATATTTTTTGCTATGTTAAATTAAATCTAAGATTTGGACTTTTGAATTGGTCATGCTAGCAAAAAACAACTACATTTATTTGTTATTTATTTTAGATTTTTGATCATTTGATCAAATTCTCCTAAAACTGAACTATTTGGTACATGTATATATGTACCAGATCTGGTGCAATGCATTTTCAAGCTCTCTCTATAGTTTTCAATATCAATTTAAGTTTGATGAAGCTCAGAAGTAATTTAGATCTTAATTAAATGATGAATTACTTGCTACTGATATCTTTCTCGCTTTTGAATTTGAATTCAATTCATATAGCTAAATGCATGGAGTATTGAATATTAGTATGCATAGGAAATACACAAAAAAATTAATTTGTTCATCAATTTTTTAATTGGATCGATGTTGGCTTGTATTTTCTTATCTCAGTTGATACATTCGTGAGGGCTTTGCGCACTCTTCTCTGCCCTTCCCTCCACACTCAGTAGAGCGATTTTTTATTTGGATCAATTTCTTCTGCTAGGTAAAATTTACTGCTACAGTTCAATTTGGTCACTATTTACCATGATCCAAGAGTTCCAACTGAAATTGCAGGTCATTCAAGATTTTGCTTCATTGTTTGAATTCATTATTTTACGAGGAATTCCATTCTTGCAAATTTTTGAACATGCAAATTTGGATTTAATAATCTACTATTATGACTAAAGCCTGCCACTATGTAACTTTACTGCAATTTCTCGTATTTGGAGTACATAGAGCTTGAAGATGCTTTACATTATAATTTTTCATGATTTCACTGCAATCCATGATAATCCCCTGAAAAATCTCTCTTTTAGATGTGGACTCATTAACCTTTTTGCTTTTTATCTCAACTAATCTATGGAAAGGACAATCAATGGAGATTGGGAAAGAGAATCCAGATATATTTTTTACAGACCGTGAAGGAAGGAGAAATACTGAATGCCTATCTTGGGGCATTGATAAAGAACGAGTACTAAAAGGAAAAAGTGCTATAGAGGTATTACATTATTAATTATTTTTTGGTACTTGTCATCTCTTCTTATTCTGAACAAAATTTTTAAAATTTATCAATGTTTTTCTTTATTTCAATTGTAACTCCATAGTCCAAGCCTCATTTGTTTCAGGGCATGATTATGTTCAGTTGCAAAATTGATTTTTCATATTTCATAAATTTCATGTGGGCGTGACCAAAGCATGGTAGTCATCTTTTATTTCTTTCTCATGTGCTGGGATGCATAGGCCCTTTAATACTCTCAGCTTAGTATTGTTCTTTGCAACTTACCTTTATTAAATTGAACATGCTTAATTCTCTTTTGATATGTTTAAATCTGGTTGTGTCCTTGATAACATTAATCTTTTTAGACCTTACCCCCTATTTTATCACTATGCTGAACTTGTAAAAATTCAGTGGTCAATTTTTCTAATATTGCTTCGTGGTCAATTCTGACCTGTTTGCTTTCTACTTGTCTGAAGACTGGCACATGCCTTGGATGTATAACTTGTGAGGAGAATACTTATTAAGCCTCTTCTCTTAGTGGGTAGTGTAATTGTTGTTGGGATTTACACCTTTAGTTAGTCTGTATGTGAGCCTCTGACAAATTTATAGTGATATTGCAATTCTGTCTTTTGGAAGTGAGGGTCAAATAACAGGTGTCCTGGTGTAGATATTTTCAGTTCTAAAGGACTAACTTTATGGATTCTTAGTTCATTGCTATCTTATCTGACAAAGGTTCTTGGAGCTCATAGGGTAGGTGTACATGACATCATTTCTGTTTTGTGTTTTAAATCTTGTTTCATCTTTGAAACTGACGATGTATTTAAACATGCCAGATATATTTAGTAACTTAAATATGCCAGATATATTTAAATTCCTTGTAGGATATATTTGGGATGAAAAGAAGTTTTTAGGATGGAATGCATAATGTCGGTCTCTCCGAGTATATTAACAGAGTCATCAAAGCCATGTATATATATAGACAAATTGTGTGTGTTTTGTTTATTGGGCCTGAGCCAAACTGTCTCTCTTTCTAAAAGGGTTCCTATATTATGGGCAATCAGATGTTTATTTGGTGATTTCATTCAGCATACGTGTCAAGCAAGGGCTTTCTCGATTTCTCTTAAGCTCCTGTGTCAATTACCCAAGTAGACAAATATGATCATCTTGTTGGTGTAACCAAATTGCTTTTATAGTTCCATGGTTGCACACCTTGCTCTTAGTTTATCATTCTCTTCTGAATTCTCATAGTAGGACTTTTGCATATGATCAAGTGATAGTTCTTGCAACACCTTTGTTTTACAGCATAGTTGTGAAGATTTTGCTCTTCCATTCTTCATATATTTTCTTGGTCCTCACAATCTTAATCATTCTAGTCAGCCAAACAGTACCATCATTATTTGCCCTCTCAACCTTACTCATTGGCTTTGAGCTTTGGGCCTTTTTTCTTGGAATGTTATATGACACGTTTTCAGTCATAGCCATGCTTCTTGAATTTCTGACATGATTATGGCTTGCTAAACTGACATAAACACCTCTCCTCTCCTTTCAACACCTGTCAATCACGTTCTAGCAAACATTTCACACTTGTATGTATGTCATCAAATATTTTTGCTGGAGTTTCTAAATAAACGCTAATGCTTTCTCTCATTGAAGTACTACTGAAACCCCTTGTTATTTGTGAGTTTACATCTGATTTAAAATGCACTTATCATCAAATGTTGCTTGTTTTCCCCAGGGGTCATCAATTGGACTAGTTAAGTCAATGCAGCCGGCTATCAGCAATCCGGCATCTGCTGATTCCGTGATACGCTCTAAAACTGATCCAAATCTTTGCTTTGCAACGCATGCCCATTCCAGCATCTCATTTTCTGGTCTTAACGTGGAGAGTAGTGCTGCAGATCATCAAGACTGGTGCTTCTCCAATGGTTCTCATGGGAGAGTCGCCTCCATTGTGTCCTGAAAGTTCATTCCCTTCAACTAGTAGGAGCAGCGCTGTAATGCGTTACATGGAAAAGAAGAAGACATGCAAGTAAGAGTAGAGCAGTTTTTTTTTTTTTTTTTTACACATCATTTAGGTTAAAAAAAGAAAAGAATATTGTGTGGACCTAGGAAGCATGGATGTGTATTTAATTCACTTTCAATTCTTTTTGATTGTTTAGTTCTTTGGTTTAATGGAAAGTATATTTTGAGGTTGGTGATAGTTTCGAGGAAAGTGTAGAAGAAGTGTGAATGCATGAATGTTGAGATTTTGTTAAAGGAAGAAATGAAAAATAATGCATGAATATTGAGATTTTTGCAAATGTCTTTACGTTTATTGTATATAATATTTGAATATATATATATATATATCTATATATATACGATTGTAGGTTTTTTTTTTTTTTTTTTGCGACGGTAAGAAGATGGTCACTACTACATTGTAGGCATTTTTTAAACTCTTTTGCGACGGCAAAATATTAGTCGCTATAAGTAGGTTAGGTGGTCGCAAATAGTTTGCGACTGTTGTTTTGCGGTCGCAAAAAGTATGTCACTCCCACATTCGCGACCCTCATTTGCTATCGCATAGGCCGTCGCAAAAAGTCTTTTGCGACTGTTTTTTTATTATTTGTGACAGCTTGTAGCGGTCGCAAAAAGTATTTTTTTTAGTAGTGTGCCTTGATTGCCACAGTTCTCAATTTGCATCCTCTTTTTATTTATTTTTAATTTTTATTATGCATCTCTTCTTTTGTTTACTGAGATTGGCAAAGGACTAGTGTTTTTTTATTCTAGCATGTTTGCGTCTTGTGTTCTTAATCCTTTTCTTTAGAGCTTTTAGGTCATGTTTGATTCACAAGACTAATAGTGAAATATTAATAATACTATCAAATTAGTGTGGTATTCACTATCCAATCGGATTAATATGATAAATTATCCATTGGATTAATAATCTCACTCCTATCTCATTACACTAATAATCTTACAAATTTGTTGGATTAATTATCCATTGGATTAATAATCTTAAACCAAAATGTTAAAACAAATCTAGGATAATTGGATCCACGGATTAATAATCTCAATCCCATGCTCTAATCCATCCAATCAAACATGCCCTTAATGGATGCTGGAGGTTGGATATTGAATGTTCATTACTTTTTGTATAGATTTAAACAAGGGCAAATTACTATGATAGTCTCTGTACTTTATCTCTTGTGTCATTTTAATTCCTGTACTTTTAGTTGGTTCAATTTTGATTCCGAATTTATGATTTTGCCTTAATTTGGTCTAATTGATTACAATTCTTAACATTTTTTTATCAAAAATACGCGCATAAGTGTCACGTGTCATATTTTTAAGGGCAAAATTATAAACTTACTCAACTGAGTCAATTAAACTCAACCAATTTAGTGATAATTTTCTTAAAAAACAGTAACGATATTATTAATTGGGTTAAATTGAAACACGAGTTACAATTAAAGGTCAAAATTGAGCCAATTGAAAGTGTAGGGACCAAAATGACATAAGGTTAAAATATACGGATCACTGATGTAATTTGCCCATTAAATAATCGATAGATTATTCACAAAAAAGACAAACTATAAGAGTTAGCCTAAAGAGTGAGTGTTTTTTAATTTTTTTATATTGAATTAGTGTTAATTTTTGTTAATTTTGATTGTTTGTGAATATAATATTAATCTACGTAGCAAATAACATTATATACAAAAAATTATTGTTGTGTCCGTCTGTGTCTCCATTTTTTTGAAATTATCGTGTCTAGTATCTAGTGTCTGCATCGTGTCCATACTTCTTAAGTTACGATTGTTATGTAAATGATTCGTGTCTCAAGTGCACTATGGTTTGGCTTGTTGAAAATGAGTCAATAGCCTAGGCTCGACCTCCTAACGTGAGATCCTTGACTCAAACCCTCCCAAAGTAAAGCTTACCCATGGAGTTATTCTCTCTGCCTTTGGATTTTATTTTGGCAAATTTATAGGAAAAGCTGGATTGTAGGATTAATATTTTGAAACTTTTCCTAAAATAATTTTAGGATCGGGCAAATTAGTTTAAGCCCCCCTAAAAAAAAGAAAAGAAAGGCTACTGCACATCTTTTCAATTTCGAAAAGTTGGAATAAATTTTGTGACATCTAACTCAACAAAGGTTTGTTTGAATCCTTTTACTTCTATGCTTTTTGTGATAAACAATGTCGACAAAATCCCTACAATGATTTTTAAACTGGGCTGACAACATAGAATTTGGATTAAAGCATATTAGAGGTGTAATGAAGAGGTCAACTGTAGACAGTTAGAAACTAAAAACTCCTAAGCAAGTGTACCGAGGTGGCGACTCACTAATCTTATAGCTTAAGTATGGAGTCAAAATAAAAACATAGTCCTACATCTGACGCACAATTGCCCTGTTTGGCAAGTTGTTTTTTTAGCCTTTTTTGCTAAAATAGACAATAAAGACAAAATAAGTTAAAATAGTCAATAAGACAAAATATTACATCTAATCTATAATTATTTCATTTTTTCTCTCACAACCATCAAATCAACTAAAAAACAACACAACTATTTTAGCTAGGTTAAACTAGTCAAAAAGTCAACTAAAATAGCTAACTTCCCAAACAGGGTTTTTAGGAGTTAATAGAGACAGCAAAGTTGTGGTGTTAGTACAAATATAAAATATAAGAAGATTTGAGGAGTATGCCATCAGATATAAAACATATTTTTTTTGGCACCAAACAAAGGTAACTTGAGCATTTCGCATTCTTCTCAATTCCATAAGATGACACAAACCTGATTTCTGTCCATAGGTTTTGCAATTATCATGCTGAAGGTGTATTATTTGTAAAATTAAGTTTTAAAGTAATTTAAGTGTTGATGATGACAATTTGTATGACATTTTATTGTCCTTAATATATATAAAATGATATCTGTCCTTTCATCTATTAATGAATAAAACGAGGGTGATATGTAACCCTGGTTTACATCAAGAGTATTGTCTGCAATTTCATAAATTATAACTAGGTAAGTACACATTCTTGTCATAGGAATTGAAATATAATATTCTTTTTATTGTCAGTTTTATATTCCCTTTTTATAGGACCGTAGACAAAGATTAGCCAACCAGAAGTTAACAATGATAATATTGCCACTGTGGACCAAATAGGCCTTTCCAAATACATAATCAAATTAAAACACTACATCAATACAAGTAGTCCATTCTACTAGACCTAGACAGTTAATTATTTTTTTGATCAGCTTCTACGAGACAGTTCCTTCAACACAATCAATCAATATATATATATATACAGGGACAAAGCCGTACAATGGATGAGAGACCCAAGTTCTGTAAATCAGAAGCCTCTCTCTCTCTCACACACACACACATATTTTTGTTTCGTCTTGTTGAGAATAGAATATAAATAATAAAGTTGCTCCTCTCTCTAATATCTTAAGCTTTAAGATGAGTTTGTAATCAACAACTCCATACTAAATTAAAATACAATATGCACAACAGTACATTAGATGGAATCAGGTGATAGAATAAAAACCGAACAAATCAACTAGGTACTATGTATGTGGCCTGCAATTTTGTTGGCATGTGAATATTTTACAGATGAACATGTGCATTATTTTAAGTTCTTGGAATAGCCGCTCTTCCATCTCTCCAACTAGTGTCTTCGGCCCATTGATCACAAGTAGTTCAACACACGCACACGCACACGCACATACACCCTCCGCATCTTCATTCTGAGTATTTCACAATATTATGGCACTGCTGTGAATTCATTACAAGAATGTCCTTACTCAAAATTTTTATCAAACATGCAAAATTTTAACTGAATGTCATTCTACAGGAGATGGCTAGTCTTTTTGCTGCCTTGTCTTCCTAACCAGTCACTCTCAAAGGCTAATTTCTATAAATTATTGTTGTCGTAACTGTCTTACAGCTTTGAAGGAGAATCCAATGGGGACTTAGAAAATCTCTCCTATTATATATTTCTATGATAAGGAGACACGGAAGATATCTACACAAAGTGAAGAGACTAGTGGAGAAGTTGGAAGGAAAGCTAGAAGGAAGAGAGAGGACATGAGGCAAAGGGAACTATTAGAATTTAGGACACCCCAACACCCGTCTCTGGGGGCTAACAACTGGGGCGGTGCTTCTCCATTATTGGCAAGAGACATACCCAAGGAGGCCCTTGAACAAAGGTATGCAAGGCTTAACAGTGTAAGGACTCGTGATGAAATCTTTCCTGCTGCCAATGATGACTCCATTTACTTTCCTCAGGCTCAAGCCCCTAAACTTGGGTGTCCCCCCAAACCAGCGCGCAGAGGATTTTTTGCAAAGTTGATATGGCGCCCGCGGAAGATGAAGACAATAACTCTAGGTTCTGGGTCAAAGAGGAGGAGATGGTTCCCTAAGTGGGACCCAACAAATAGATGGCCTCAAGGTTGGTGCTGATTTCACTTGGCATTCAAAAATCCATGAACTTTGGAGAATATACGGAGATGACTGTTGTTGTCAGTCACTAAGGAGAGGAAGAGAGAGAGAGAGAGAGAGAGAAGATTAGCCATCGATTCATCGGCTATTCTTATATCATTTTACTTGTATACTTGGTTATGATCATGCATTTTCTTAATGTAGCCAGCCAGTCACTTGATATTACAACAAGAACAAGCACTGCTGTGTTTACCATCAATGTTGTTATCATGATCAAAAGCATTGTCCATTGTTATAAATTTGAGTAAGATTTGAAGGGTCTGTGTTTTCTGGTTTCAAATCCAAGGAATAAAATGCTTGTATATATAGCTAGCAGAGAATTATTTTCCTTGCAAAACTGCTTATGAGAAAGTACAGGTGGAGCAACCTCTTTAATGGCAGGCCCTACTGTTGTGTGGCTATCATTATTTGTAGGTAGTTTTTGATCCGTAAAATTTTTGCAATAATTTTTTTGAAGTGTTGAAGATTGAGGAGGGGCTCTTGATTCCTCATTGTGACAAGTTAAATTTATTACTTCATTGGTTGAAATTCCTATGGTCTATGTACCGTGTTTATGATTTTGGTGCTTGAACTTGGTCACCCCCTGGGCCCGGGAACTGGGACATGTTTAAATTATTTAGAACCTTCCGGCACACACACTGTACTACTATGTCATGTGACTTGAATTTTCTAGGACAAATTCGCAGAATAGAGACAGTTGGAGATTAAAAAAAAAATAACACTGAAAACAGAGGCAAAAAACCAGAAAACAGAGGCGAAGAAATATATAAAAACTGAACTGTTGGGTCCTCTTATTCTCATTTTAAATACTGAAGCAAATGTGCCTATATATAGGCTTACAACCAAAACAACCAAACAGATTTTTATGTACCACTAAGGCACTAACTTAGACCACTAGAGCCACTAGCATAATATCAGCAACAACTACCCAATTGACTAAACAAACTCAGTAAAATATGGACACTACTAACAACCTGAAAAGACCAAGTCAGACTTTGAATCATTCTTCAACACTCCCCCTTGATTCAAAGTTGCAAACGCCAAGGAAAGCTCTGAAGTAGAAAAACTTTTCTTTTGATAAAGACTCCGTTAGTATATCTGCTCATGAGTGGTACAGTACTTCAAAGTTACCTCCTCCTTCGCAACCAAATCACGAATGAAATGGAGACGCATATCTATATGTTTTGTTCTGCTATGAAATGCTGGATTTTTTGTCATAAAGATGGTTGCCTTGTTGTCACAAAAGATCTCCGTTGCTCCCTCTTGCCTTTGTTGAAGTTCAGCCAACATTCTTCTTAACCATATGGCTTGACAAGCTGCTGAAGTGGCTGCAACGTACTCAGCTTCTGAGGACGACAATGCTACTGTGGCTTGCTTCTTTGAGCTCCATGTGATTACTCCTGATCCAAGAGTAAAAACATTTGCTGAAATACTCAGCCTATCATCCAAAGAACTTGCCCAATCGCTGTCCGTGAACCCACATAATTTGAAATTAAAAACTTTTGAGTACCAAATCCCATAATCCATAGTTCTAGCGATGTAACGCAAGACCCGCTTCGCTGCTCCAAAATGAAGCTTTGAAGGATGTTGCATAAACCTGGAAATCATACCAACAGAAAATGCAATATCGGGTCGAGTGTGGGTTAGATAAATTAAACCACCAACCAAGCTTCTGAACCTGCTAGCATCAGCCATTTCTGCCCCATCTTCACACTGCAATTTTTCATTGATATTCATGGGTGTAGTTGCTGGTTTACAATTAAGCATGCCAAATTTATTAAGAAGATCCTTGGCATATTTTCTTTGGGAAATAAAAATCCCATCTTCTGCTTGTTGGACCTCAAGGCCAAGAAAATAATGCAGCAAACCCATATCAGACATTTCAAACTCATGCATCATACGTGATTTAAACTCAGCCACAAGAGAACTAGAGGAGCTTGTATAAATGATATCATCAACATAAAGACAAATAATGATGAAATCATTTTTACCTTCCTTCTTCACGTAGTCGTAGAGAGTGGGCTCATTCTCACTTCTCAAGAATCCATTTTGCTGAAAGTATCCATCAATTTTGCTATACCATGCCCGAGGAGCCTACTTTAATCCGTACAACGCCTTTCTCAACTTGTACACCTTTGTCTCTTTGCCTTCAATCATGAAGCCTTCTGGTTGAGTTACATAAACTTCCTCTTGTAGATCTCCATTTAGAAAGGCTGGCTTCACATCAAGTTGATAAACAGGCCATTGTAATTGTGCAGCCAATGCGAAAATAATTCTCACAGTTTCAAACCGAGCTACTGGAGAAAAAGTTTCTTCGAAATCAATGCCATGTTGCTGTGCGTATCCCTTCGCCACAAGCCGAGCTTTGTGCTTTTGTATACTTCCATCTGCACCAAATTTTGTCTTAAACACCCACTTCAAACCAATTGCATTTTTGCCTTCCGGCAAGTCCATCATCTCCCATGTTCTGTTCTTTTCAATTGCTGCCAATTCTTCCACCATTGCTCTTTGCCATTCTTCTTTTGTAGCTGCTTCTCCATAAGTCATAGGATCTGAAACAGTAAGAGCAAATTGGCAAGACTCATAAATGTCTCTCAAGGATCAAAACTTTCTGGGTGGTGTTTCATCTGAAGACTCTTCAAGAGTGGGCGAAGAGTCTCTCGTTGGTGAACTTGGTGATGCCATAGAGGAACCGGATGAACTTGTAGGAATTGGCACTTGACTTTCATTTGAAGAGATTCCAATGGACATAGGAACCTGTTGTTGCATTTTCTCATCACTTCCACGCCAATCCCAACTTGCATTTTCATCAAATACTACATCCCTTCTAATTAAAAACTTGCCACTAAGAGGGTTATATAATCTATATGCTTTGGATTGTGTACAGTAACCAATGAAAATACATTTTTCAGATTTTTCATCAAGTTTATGACGAAATTGAGAATTTACCAAAGCATAAGCAATACACCCAAAAACTCTTAAGTGACTTACAGATGGTTTTGTGCCACGCCAAGCTTCAACCGGAGTTCGATTCATGACTGCCCTTGTGGGAGAAAGATTCAATAAATAAACTGATGTTGCCACAGCTTCAGCCCAAAATCTGTTCGAAAGTCCCTTTGCTTGTAACATGCTTCTTGCCATCTCCACAACAGTTCGATTCTTCCGCTCGGCGACGCCATTTTGTTCTGGAGTGTAAGGAGTTGTCAACTCCCTTTGAATGCCATTTTCTTCACAAAAAAGATCAAAATCTTTGGATAGAAATTCTCCACCTCTATCAGTGCGAAGAACTTTGATGCAAAATCCACTTTGCTTTTCAACTTTAGCTTTGAAGTGTTTAAATTTCTCAAAGGTTTCGGATTTGTTTTCCAAAAAATAAACCCAACTCATGCGACTATAATCATCAGTAAATAGCAAGAAATAATGACTTCCACCAAAAGATTTAGTTTGCATAGGCCCACATAAATCAACATGAATTAATTCGAGACACGTTGAAGCTCTCCAGGCCTTTCCAACTGGAAATGACTTTCTAGTTTGTTTCCCATAGATGCATCCTTTACATAATTCAATGGAACCAATTTTCGGTAGTCCAAAAACCATACCTTTTTCTTTTATCAATTTCAGATCCTTGATGTTGAGATGCCCGTATCGCAAATGCCATAGCTTCGAGTCATCTTTTCCACTAGCGGCAAAGACAAAATTCTCCATGCTTGAAACTTCCAATGGGAACATTTTGTTTTGAGTCATGTTGATATTGATCAACGTATGGCCTGAGTGCTTGTCTCTAATAACACATGCATCATTATCAAATGAGATGGAATATCCAGCAGCCATTAATTGCCCAACACTTAGCAAATTATATCCTAAATCAGGTACAAATTGAACATTATGCAAGAGCTTTATGTTACCATGGGTAGTTTTAATGCTCACTGTACCTTTCCCTTCAACTGGCATTTCTTTGGCATTTCCCAGCTGCACCTTCAACTTCTGCGTCTCATTAAGCTCTTTGAACAAGGATTTCATCCCTGTCATATGATTCGAACAGCCGCTGTCTATGAACCACACATCGCTTGACGTATTGTTAGGATCAAAATGAGTCATAAAAAGCTTACTACTTTCTTCATTTTTTGCTGCATAATTCACTTGCTGGTCTTTGTACCAACAATCAGCTTTTATATGACCATACCTCTTACAATGATAGCATTGAACACCATTCTTGTAGTTTCTTTGCTCACCGGACTGTCGTTGCCCATCGAAGCGACCTTTGCCTCTCCCGTTACCATGACCATACCCACGACCACGACCACAACCACGGAATCCTCCTCTTCCACGGCCTCTGCTTGTCGAACTGTCACCTTCTGCAGCTTTGGTGACTATGTCCTTCACTTGAAATGCCTTTTCTTCATTCTTTTCAAGTGATCGATTAATTCTTGTCTCATGTGCTTGCAAGGACCCCATCAGTTCATCAAAGGAAAAAACTGACAAATCCTTAGATTCTTCTATGGCAGCCACAACGTGATCAAACTTTGGAGTCAAGCTTCTCAGTACCTTTGCAACAACCGTTTCATCAGAAATCTTCTCGCCGTACGATCGCATTTGACTGACTATTGTCATAACCCGAGACAAAAAATCAGCAATTGATTCTCCATTCTTCATGTACAAGGTTTCAAAGTCACGCCGTAGTGATTGCAATTTCACCACGATAACTTTTGAATCACCTTGAAACTCCTTCTGCAGAGTTGACCAAGCTTGCTTCGATGTGGTTGCCGCTGCAATTCGTGAGAAGATGCTGTCATGAACAGCCTGCTGAATAATCACCAACGCCTTCGAATCTTTCTTCTTATTCTCCTTCAATCTTGTTTCTTCATCAGGATCTGCGTAGCCTTGTTCTACCAAATCCCAAAGATCTTGAGATTTGAATAGGGTCATCATTCGGATACTCCAGAATCCATAGCCTTCTCCCTTAAAGACAGGGATGAGTGGTTGTGCAGCACTCATTGCATTGCCGTTGCTGGCCATTGGTTTTTCCTCTCAGGTGTTTCACTCAACTCACGTGTTTACCCTCTCTTCTCACTCTCTCAACAATGCTCTGATACCAAATTTGTTGGAGATAAAAAAAAAATAACACTGAAAACAGAGGCAAAAAACCAGAAAACAGAGGCGAAGAAATATATAAAAACTGAACTGTTGGGTCCTCTTATTCTCATTTTAAATACTGAAGCAAATGTGCCTATATATAGGCTTACAACCAAAACAACCAAACAGATTTTTATGTACCACTAAGGCACTAACTTAGACCACTACAGCCACTAGCATAATATCAGCAACAACTACCCAATTGACTAAACAAACTCAGTAAAATATGAACACTACTAACAACCTGAAAAGACCAAGTCCGACTTTGAATCATTCTTCAACAGAGACACTGTGCATAGATAGCGAAGTCCTAAATGACCACTGTTGTCCATAGTTGGGATTGGATATCAAATTGACCTTTTGCGTGGGCTCTTTGCATGGAAATGGAAGTTTGGTTAGTGCATTTCATATTTGTGAGTAATATAATGGGCTATGACTTCGGTGCTGATTCATTTTTGTAGTTGTGTCCTTGTGGACTTTGATATCTGTCCCAATTTGTTTCTCTGGCACGGAAAATGATAACTTAAAAATAATATAAATTGCTTCATGTGGTTTTAGAGTTCGCTCAAAATATAAGTTGTTTCATGTGGTTTTAAAATTTACATATCACGTTTCAAGTTTAAAATTGCACAACAAATAATTCATTTTATCAAAAAATTATAAAGTCAATTAATAAATTTAATGATATCATAAATATATTTCAATTAACAATTTAGGTAATTTTATTATTACATAAGAAAAATGATTGATCTAACGAATTTGAGCTCGCCCGAATTACATAAGCTGAACATCCAGCCAGATAATTTGTCGACGTCACCCTTGTCAACCACGACTGTCACCCTTATCTACCAATGTGTCAACTAACATCCGTCCAGATGATCAGCCTGTCGATTGCCCAGATGATCGGCTAGACAATCAATATGCACAAATTCGATAGATATAGCAATGCTGTATTGTATAGGATATTAGTTAGAAATTTTATTTGAAAAATGTTTTAGACCCCTAAAATTACAATTCAACCCATAATGTTGTGATTTGATAAGTGTTAATTTTTGATCGGTTAGACACTCAATAATATGGGACTCACTACCTTTGCCATATCACTGTAGATGCATTTGTGGGTGTAAAATGTGGACCTCTAGCATTATTCATTTTATTTTTTATGTTAATTCTAATAAATAAAAATATTATAATAAGGAGATATTTGTGATTTTTAGGATTATATGAGACAATTAATATTTAAAGAAAATTTTAAGGATTTATTTGTAATTTATCCGTAAATTTTTTAGATTATAATTTTTGTTAATTTTAACATTTTTGGCGCAAAAAACTTAAACCCGGGTTGATGTTTCGGCTCGAACCGGTTTGGTCACTCTCGAAATATATATATCATTGCTCCGGTTCACTCCCGCCACAAACACCGATCACTACCTGTTGTAAAGGAACACAGTTCAGGTCGTCACTTTCTCGTAGATCGACTCATCTCTCTCTCTCTCTCTCTCTCTCTCTCTCTCTCTCTCTCTATTTTGTTTTCATTTATATATTCATTGATGCATCTTATTTCAATAGAAAGATGTAGACGAAATTCGATTTGAGGGTTTGAATTCTGAGAAAACCCAGAGAAGAAGTATATAGGGTTTGCGCTTGTAGGACATTTGCTGTTTCTTTTAATTGATATATATATATATATATATATATATGTATGTATATCAGTTTATATATTTTATACAGACACCATGGTTTGAATACAAGTGATGGTTGTTTAGGTTTTTCTTTGGATTTTATGTGTTTGATTCTGCAATCTGGATTCTTTTTTGTTTGTAGTTTGCTAGATTTCATTGTATAAGTTTTGTGTTTTGTAGACTTTCCCCTATATTTATATATATTGGACTTGTTTGGTGTAGTTATTATTAGAATTCGGATCCTCGGTCGCCTTTGCCTGTAGCGTTTTCCTGTAGCGCCCCAAAACGACGTCGTTTTGGGGCAACTTTTCAAGAAAAAAAAAAAAAAAAAAAAACAGAGCAGAACTCAGACCCATCTCTCTCTACTTTTACATGCTCTGTTTCTTCCAGAACCAGAGTATGAACTCTCTCACTCTCTCCATCTTCTTCCTGTTCCTTTCCATCATCTCACTTTTAGGTAAAAATGGCTTCACTTTTAATTTCTCTACATACACAATGTGTTTTATAAAGCTTTAATTTATTTGGGTTTTTAACATTTTCATGCTACATTTGCAGATGGAGGTTCCATCGGAGTCAACTACGGCCGAGTAGCAAACAATCTCCCATCTGCCGTAAAAGTAGTCCAACTCCTCAAAACTCACGGTATCGAACAGGAGAGAAAGAAAGCTAAAAACAGAATCAGACTCATTTTCTACCCAAAAAATTTCAATCAAAAATTTCAAACCCAAAATTTCCTCCTGTGTTCATCGCCCTTAACTATCCAAAATTTCAATCAAAAATTTCAAACCCAATCAAATCCATTTTCCTCATGTGTTCATCGTCCTTACCCACCATAACCAAACACACTAGTATTTGAAGTGTCTATCGCCTAACTTGAGACACTCGGAGAGAGAAGCAAAAAGGAAGTTGGGCAGCTCTTTGCACTTGCAGTGCTCTGTTTTTAAGAGTGAGAAAGAAAATAAAAAGGGTACACGGAGAGAGAAAAGAGGAGAGAGTGATTTATAAAGAAAGGAATGCAGCAGCACCTGAGCTTTTTTGAAGAGTGATTTAAGAGTGACACTTTTAAAGACACTAGTGTGTTTGTGTTCATCGTCACTCTCTCCTCTTTTCTCTCTCTGTGTTCGACGCCATTAATGGGTTCTTCCCCACTTTCTGAGTTTTTTTTTTTTTTTTTTTTTTTCTTGAAAAGTTGCCCCAAAACGACGTCGTTTTGGGGCGCTACAGGAAAGCGCTATAGGCAAAGGCGACCGAAGATCCGGATTCGTTATTATTAACTACCTAGAGGACTTAATTCTTATCAAATTCTGTAAAAATAAGTCTAACTAAAATCGTTGTTAAAAAAAAAAATTTGTGATGTTACTAAAAATTGATAATTAGTAACTTTTTTTTTATTGTTTATGAATTGTCATTAAAACTTATAATTAGTGACGTTTTTCTATGACGAATTTTTCAACTGTAACTGAAAGTTAAAAATTAGTAATTTTTTTTGTGACGATTTTTTTTAAATTGTCGCTAAAACTTATAATTAATGATATTTTTTGTGACATTTTCAAATTATGACTGAAAATTAACAATTAGTGACGTTTTTTAATAGTGTTTTATAAAAAATATCATTAATTATCATAACACTTATTGGATAATAAGTCTACCTATTAAAACTTACACATAAATCTCCTTTACATTATTCAAGATCTCTAGTTTTCCTGCATTGCTCTGTATATTCATTTGCTAAATTCTCGTGCTTTTGGTGTTGGAGATAATTAAAGGTTTTTTTTTTTAATTTTATATTATTTATCTATTTATACTATTCTATTCTATTATATAAAACAAACATCGGGCTATTCTATTATGTAAGGCAAATGTTGGAGTTGGTTGGTGTGAATGTCACAATTTTTTATTTCAAAAAATTCCCGTATGAGCAGTTAGATAAAGGCAAAGGTAGTTATGTTCTAATTTCAACTTTATTTATTTATTTATTTATTTATTTTTAAACGATCTAAATGGTTGATCTTTTCAGATTCATGAAACTTCCTAGTTTTTAGATTCTAAATTCAATCATGCGCTTTGCAGTCTTATTTTGCTCAAAGAAAATGATCAGTGCTTGCATTAGATCCAACGACTTATATTTGAGCAGGCCCAAAACATACGATTGAGAACCCAAAAAAAAAAAAAAAAAAAAACGAAATAGAGAGAGAGAGAAAGACAAACAATAGGTTTGATCTCCAAACTTGCAATTGAAAAAACATTATTGAGAAGTTAGGTTTAAAATTGGAAAATTAGGTTTTTGATTTGGGGCTTTTCAGTTGTGCAAGTTAGGGTTAAAAAGCATACTTACTGTGTGAGTGAATTTCTGACCACACTGTTAACTCAGTATTCAGTTGGAAAGTACTGGCAAAATAGATAGTGCCTGAATGACCTGCACAGAAAGAAGAGACTCTGGCGGTAATTTGTCCACCTGGGGGCACTCCGATACTTAAGTCAGTAATCAAATATCTCTCAAAGATAATCAATAATGCTTAACTCACTGTTCTGAATATAAATTGCGTACCTTAGACCCATTGGGGGTGCCTCTCTTTTATAGCCAACTCAATCCTAGTCCCAATAGAAGCCTAGTTTCAATGGACTTCAATTTAGTGCTTATCCTGGACTCTCTAATAGATAAAGATAAACTCCCTAAGAGTTTTATCCTTATCCAGGCTGAGTTCCTTCCTCATTCTAGGACTCTTGTCCCTTATCCGCTTATCCCGGATTCTGATATCTTCGGAGATAACCTCGGCCTAGCCAAGATCACCTCGGCGTTACGACTAGGACACGTGGCACCTTGGCTGACACGTCGGC
Organism: Camellia sinensis; assembly: GCF_055761805.1. Classification (NCBI taxonomy): domain Eukaryota; kingdom Viridiplantae; phylum Streptophyta; class Magnoliopsida; order Ericales; family Theaceae; genus Camellia; species Camellia sinensis. Next base: position 100,972,774 of record NC_138972.1, read on the forward strand.
GTCATTTTGGCCACGTGTTGGTGCTCAGAAAATATATCCCTACAACTACCCCCTAGGTTCTATTACCTCGGCATCCTGAGGTGATGGAACCTATATCAGTACTTCCTTCTAGCACGTTGGCTAAGCCCGCTATGTCCTTCATTCCCGAGGTCATCATTCGTTTCTTGAATACATACTATACTTTGTTTATTTTTGCCACTGTTCTTGGCCTGACACACCTATGCAAACTTTTGTCTTGTGCATCTTGATGATCTATCACTGTTCTTGGCTCTGAATCGCATTCCTGTTTTCTATTTTCTGTGTCTTTTCCAGATTCGTGCCATCAATCTTCGTTTCCATAGATCTAGGTTTGGGATTTGCTTGTAGAACCTACAATTTTTTAGGAAAAATGAAACGAATTTTCCTAAAAAATCTCCACAAATACTTACAAAGCTCATATTTAGGTTTTAGCCGAGGTTCTTCAAAACCGTCTCAAAACACCGCCTTCTGAAACCCTTCACCATCCCCTAAGCTGACATCATGGATATGTGGAAGCATAGGGTAGACACTGTGACCAAGTTAGAACACTTCAAGCAGGAGTTTGACATCCCGGTTGACGTTCATCTGAGGTTGGCCGGGGAGAACGACTCTATCATGCCCGACAAAAATCTCATGCCTTTTCCTGTTGTTGCCTTTATAGAGTGCGGACTTAGGCTCCCACTCGACATCCTCTTCCGTGAGATACTCCATTACTATAAGTTGAACCCAATGCAGCTCGCCATCAACTCCTACCGAATCATCAATGGTATAATAACATTAGCCAAACAAGAGAATGCTAGGGTTACCTTAGCCGACATCCAATACTGCTACACCATGTGTGGCCTTAAATTAGAGAAAGGCTATATTTACTACCTCAAGCCGAGGTGCACAGAGTATAAAATCGTCGCCGACCTCCCAGACTCCAACAAGGGAGCCGGGGATGATTACTTCATTATCTCGGGGAACTGGGTGTTCGCTCCAGATGAGGACCTCCACCTCTACCCTTTTCCTTAAACAGTTTTTGTAGAGGGTAATGGTAAAAGCCCAGTGTTTTTTATTTACTTGTTTTTTAAGTTTTCAATACTTCATTTGTTCTAATGTCTGTTTTTCTTACAGCTCTTTCCCAACCAGAAAAAGGCTTCCGCAAGTCCTTTTTTCCCTAGAAAGGGTTTGAAGAAGCTATTGGATTTTCCAGTCCACAAGCGCAAAGCCCCTTTGGTACTCAACTTCATCCCGACCTACAAGTCAGTACTCCCCAACGTCCCAAAGAGGAAGAAAAGCCATTCTCCCTCTTCTGCCACAACTCCACCAACAGCGTCCTCATCTCGACCAGATCAAGGGTCAACCTCAGATCTAGTAGAGCAGCCATCCACCTCAGCTCCACAACTGATCCCTCCATCTCAACACCGACGACGACGACGATGAACTATTTCTGCTGCTGAAATGGGCCGCTAGAAAGCAGCCGCTAAAGACCTCTTTGCCGACATTCCATCCACCGTAGACGCCCAACCAGCGCAATCCCAGCCTCCACCAAAGTCAAAGCAAAAAAGAATAAAGAAGGCTCAGCCAAAGGCAACGGTGACTCAGATTGATACTGAGGACACCTTGCCAATTTCAAAATTAGTTGGGAGTGATAAGTCTCATTCTACTACCGAGAAGAGGCCTGCCGAGGCCCAACCATCTCAATCCACCTGGTCAAAAAGGCCGAGGTCCGAATCTGCAACAGCTTCGGGCTCCATGAAGTCTGATGCCCCTTGGGCTTCACCCATTACTTTGGAGAACAGGCCAGTCAGAGTTGATGATAGTGCCGATGACATCAACATCGGCGTTGCTCTTACTACAGCCATGCTCCTCTCTGGGAATCTCGACCGCAACGCTGAGATGACTGAGTATGAAAACTTTGCTTTGATGCTGCAGCACTCTGCTAAAGTAAGCCCCTTTATTCGGTAATTTTTCTTTCTTTCTCTTTTTCATACTTAGAAAATTTTCTAATAACTTCTGCTCTGTCCATTTTTCTTCAGGCAATCCAGCATGCCCACTCCTTCTCAATGCAATCTTTTGAGACAAGGAAGGCGTTGGCTGACAAGACTAGGGAGGTTGCTAGTCTGCAGAAGACCAACAAAAGGGCTGAGGCAAAAATGAAGACTTTGGCATACCAGGCCGAGGCTGCTGTCAAAGCTAAGGATGATGCCGAAGAAAAAGCGGATGCCGCTGAGGCCATTAACAAAGTTCTTGAGGCCCAGAAAAAAGAGGCCGAAGAAAAGACTACCGAGGCCCAGAAAGAGCTGCAGGATGCTTTGGCCACAAAAGACGCCGAGCTCAAGGCTGTCGATGAGAAGGCATACAATGAGGAGGTGGCCGATGTCACGGCGGACTACGAGAAACAGGTGAAGCAGGCATGCAACAAGGGTTTCACCCTTGGTTGGATGGTTACACTAAAAAAGCTTGAAGTCCCCGAGGACTCCCCCCTCAGGAACACTGACGTTCTCGCCCTGCCATTCCCCTCAACTCCAAGCCAATCTGACGACGATTCTGAATCTGAGAAGGAGGCTTTGGTGAGGAAGTCAAAGGAAGCTGCTGGGGCCAAGTCCCCTACTCTAAATGAGCAAGTCCTAGACTTGACTCAAGATGAGGAGGGTGAGGAGGTTCCCCAAAATGCTACTCCTGAGAAGGCAACATCGGATGCGCCTATTGCCGATAAGAGCCTCAACCAAATCCTCCAAGAAATAGATGTCGAGCTTGCGGCTGAAAAGGCGGCCAACATGTCTTCTCAGCAGTCTTCCGAGCTCCAAACCCAACCTGCTAGTGGCGTTGAAGAATCTTAGTTTGATGTTCTCTTTCTTTTTTCTGTACCTTGTACTTTTCTTTCTCTGGAACAATGTAAGCTCTTTATGTGGCCGATGTGCCTTCTTTTGAATATAAATACAACTTCCTCTTTCGAATGTTTGTATGTTCGTCTTCCCTTTACTGCTCTTGTATGGCTCTTATACTTAGAATATTTCTGCATATCTTTAATATACACCTTAACTGTGTAATCTTCTTAGGATGAATTGCCTCGGTTATATCCACCAACGGTTTACATCAGCAAGTACATAAGTACTTATTTTGGTACAACCTTGGTCTCAACTTGTAAATTTTTCATAGAATTTCAACAAGTGTTTAACATAACCTTAGTTTAACTTCAACTTGTAAACTCAAATTTCAACAAGTGTTAAACATAATCTCGGTTTAACTTTAACTTGTAAATTTTTCTCAAATTTCAACAAGTGTTAAACATGATCTCAGTTTAAGTTCAACTTGTAAATTTTTCTCAAATTTCAACAAGTGTTAAACATGATCTCGGTTTAACTTCAACTTGTAAATTTTTCTCAAATTTCAACAAGTGTTAAACATGATCTCGATTTAACTTCAACTTGCAATTTTTTCTCAAATTTCAACAAGTGTTAAACATGATTTCGGTTTAACTTCAACTTGTAAATTTTTCTCAAATTTCAACAAGTGTTAAACTAATTCCAACTTTCAAGGACCATTTTCCAACCCTCTGCCCCCTAATGTGAACATAAGTTCCACTTGGGTTCTCATTTTGTTTGCATTCCAGAAAAATTGTCAACTTATCAGTCACAAGTGTAAAATCAAGCTAAAAACTTTATTTATTGCTTTGGCTAATAACAAAGAACAAGAAAGTCTAATGATAAAAAAAATTTCAGATTGCAAGTATTCCAGGGTCATGGAAACTCTTTGCCTTCATTATCTTCAAGCCGATATGCCCCATGGCCCAATACTGAGGTGATTCTGTAGGGTCCCTCCCAATTCGGGCCAAGCTTGCCCTTTCTGGGATCTTTCTTGTTGCCGACGACCTTTCTCAGGACGAGGTCACCAACTTGGAACTCTCATGGATTCACCTTTTTATTGTAAGCCCTTGCAAACTGCTGCTGATATGTCCTTAGCTGAATTGCTGCTTTCTCACTTCTCTCTTCCAGCAGGTCCAGATCTCGGGCTAATAATACATTATTAGTCCCATTTTCCACTCCTTGAGTTCTGATCCCTGGGATGCCGACCTCCAGCGGAATGACTACTTCTGTGCCATAAGCCATGGCGAACGGGGATTCTCTTGTTGATCTTCTCGGCATAGTCCGATATGCCCAGAGTACACTGGGTAATTCATCTACCCACTTTCCCTTTGCTGCTTGTAACCTCTTCTTTATCCCATCCAAGATGACTTTGTTGGACGCTTCTGCTTGTCCATTACTTTGAGGAAAACTTGGGATCGAAAAGTAATTCTTGATTTTGAACTTTGCACAGAAGCTTTTGATTAGCTTACTATCAAATTGCGTTCCATTGTCTGCAACTATTGCCCTTGGGATCCCAAACCTGGTGATGATGTTTCTCTATATGAAGTTCTTCACATCCACATCTCAGATCTTGGCAAAGGGTTCAGCTTCTATCCACTTGTTAAAGTAATCTGTTGCTACCAGCAGGTACTTTCTTTGCCCAATTGCTTGGGACAGTTGTCCGACAAGATCCATTCCCCACTGGGCAAATGGCCAAGGACTGGATACTGGGTTTAGGTCTGCTGCAGGTTGGTGTATCAGAGGTGCAAACCTTTGGCACTTTTCACAGTTCTTGACATAGGCTTCTGCATCTTTCTGCATGTAAGACCACCAATATCCCTGGGTAATAGCCCTATAAGCAAGTGATCTGCCCCCAGCGTGGCTTCCATATACTCCTTCATGTATTTCGTACAAGAAATCTTCAACTTGTGAAGGATATACACCTCAAAAGGGGTCCAGTAAAGGATCTTCTGTAGAGATGTCCCTCTGCTGTTAGGCTGAATCTTACCGACTTCAGTCTGATCTTATATGCCTCCTTGTGATCATTTGGCAGTTTTTCCTCTTTTAGGAATGCTGTTATTGCATCCATCCAGCTTGGTCCCATGTCCACACACATGGCCTCACGTTCTGTGGTCAGTGGTTCGATGCTTGGGACTGACAAGTAGTCAACCATTATTGTCCTTGCCTTTCCAGGTTGTATTGCACTAGCCAGGTTGGCCAGGGCATCGACGTGACTGCTATCATCTCGACTAACCTGCTGTAGTCAGCAATTCTGAAACAAGGCCACCAATCTGCTGACCTCCTTTATGTAGGCCGACATCCTTTCGTCTCGGGTTGCGAACTCACCTGTTGTCTGGTTGACTATAAGCTGAGAGTCACAGAAGACTATCACCTCATCCGCTTCTACTACTATTGCCAGTTTCAGTCCTGCAATTAGTGCTTCATACTCTGCTTCATTGTTTGAGGCCTTGAACCCCAAATGAACGGACTGTTCTAATATCTGTCCATCTGGAGATACCAGTACTATTCCTACCCCCGCTCCTTGTCGGTTTGAACTCCCATCAACAAACAGTCGAAAGGAGTCGCCGATGTAAATGCTGCAGGGTCTGAGTTTTTTTTCCTTCTTTTGTTCTGTTACCCTCGGTTGGGCTCCTCTTTGCTTGCTTGGCATCGTTCACCTCGGCTCAACGGAGCCCGATGTACGATGGATCCTGGAGTGAATTCGGCCACAAAGTTAGCCAAGACTTGGCCTTTGATTGCTGTCCTAGGTCTATATTCCAGGTCATACTGGCCCAAGGCCACTGTCCATCTGGCTATTCTGCCTGTCAGATCTCCCTGCTGCAATAGGGACTTCAAAGGGTGTTCTGTTAGCACCACAATTTTGTGGGCTTGAAAGTAATGGTTTAGCTTCTTCGAAGCCATTACTAAAGCCAGTGCCAACTTCTCTAGGGGTAAATACCTGGTTTCTGCATCAGCCAGGGTTTTGCTTACATAGTAAACAGCCATTTGTTTCCCTTTTTCTTCTCGTATTACCACTGCACTTACCGCATGTTCCGAAACTGCCAAGTATAGAAACAGCTCCTCTCTGGGTTCTGGATTTGAAAGAACTGGAGTTGTGGTCCAATACCTCTTTAATTCGGCCAAGGCGGCTTCACATTCTTCTGTCCACAAGAAGTTTGTGGCCTTCTTTACTAAGCTGAAGAAGGGTTTGTACTTGTCAGAACTTCTGCTTATGAACCTATTCAGGGCCGCAGCCCTTCCAGTCAGCATCTGCACTTGTTTTGCCGACGTCGGGCTTTTTAACTCTAAGATGGATTTAATCTGATCTGGGCTGGCCTCAATACCCCTTCTGGTTACCAGGCATCCCAAGAACTTACCAGATCCAACTCCAAATGCACACTTCGATGCATTGAGTTGGAGCCGATATGTTTTAAGGATATCAAAGACTGCTTTTAGGTCAGCCAGATGACCTTCAGGTTCCTTGGTCTTCATGACCATATCATCGATGTAAACTTCCACTGTTCAGCCAATCAGGTGTCTGAACATCTTAGTTACCAACCTCTGGTAAGTGGCTCCTGCGTTTTTTAACCTAAAAGGCATCACTCTGTAGCAATACAGCCCTTTTGGGGTGATAAACGCAGTCTTCTCCTCATCAGGGAGGTATATGGCTATCTGATAGTACCCCCTGTAGGCATCCAAGAAGCTCATCCTTCCATGCCCTGAAATAGCATCCACCAGTTGGTCAATCTTAGGTAGAGAAAAATTGTCTTTGGGACAGGCCTTGTTTAGGCTGGTAAAGTTCACGCAGACCCTCTATTTACCATTCTTTTTCTTTACCAGCACTGTGTTTGATAGCCATGTCGGGTAATTTACCTCTCAAATGGCTCTGGCCTCCAGAAGTCTATCCACCTCTTCTTCCACTGCTTCAACATGTATCAACGTTGGTCTCCTTGCCCATTGGATTATAGGTTTGGCTGTCCTGTCTACGTTCAACTTATGGCAAATGACCTCGGGGTCAATGCCTGGCATTTCGTAAGGCGTCCAGGCAAACACCTCAATGTTTGCTCTCCAGAAAGCCTCCAATTCCTTTTCCTCTTATTCGGCTAAGCCCGAGCTGAGAAGGAAGAAGCGTTCTTCATCTCCCTGTTGGACGAGGATTTTCTTCAGTGCTTCTTCACTCTTCTCGGCTGGCTCCTTGCCGACGTCCTCTAGGACCTCCATGTCCTCGTCTTCGATCTCTGCCCTCTCTGGTTCTCGTATGCTGTAGGTGGATTTCATTGCTGCCATGGAGTAGTTCTTTGCCTGCAGCTGATCTCCTCTGACCTCCTCTATCCCATGTTCTGTTGGGAACCGTAATAGTTGATACAATGTTGATGGAACAGCCCTCATTGTATGCAACCATGGCCTTTCCAAGATAACATTGTAAGGGGAGGGTGTGTCGATTATGGTGAACTCTGTTTTTATCTTCTTGGTGCCAGCCTGTACCACCAAGCTTGCTGCTCCCAGTGGCCATGTCGGCGTTCCATTGAACCCAACCATTGGGTCATTGGATTGCTCCATTTCGTCTGGGTGAAGGCCAAGCTCCTTGTAACACTTGACATGCATGATGTCACAAGAGCTGCCTCGGTCGATTAAGATGAGCTTCACTTGGCACTCCCCAACCTAGAGGGATACTACCAAGGCATCGTTGTGCGGATACTGTACCATCTCTAGGTCGGCTTCAGTAAAGGACACTACTGGTCTCTGGAACTCCTCAGTCTGATGTCGTTTCTCCCCGACCTGGTACACATGCTGCAAGTGCTTTACGTTCTGGGTCTCCCCCCGTATTTCGTTTTCGTTGACCTTCGAGTGAATTACATGAATTACCCAAGGTCCGCCTTCTTGTGGTTGTTGTGCTGGGGGAGGTGAAGCTGCTGGTCCCTGAGGCAGTCTTGCCTGTTCTGCCCCTGTCCTGGCCTCATCTACAAGGTCCCTCAAATGGCCTTGCCTTACCAGGTCTTCTAAGTGTGCCTTCAAGGCTCGGCAACCCTGAGTCATATGCCCATCTTCGTTATGGTAAGCACAATGTTTACCAAGGCCTCTTCCCATAAACTCTCCTGGTACCCTCGCTAGTGCTCTGAAATAAGGTTGGGTTCGGATTTCATCCAGGACTTTGTGAATTGGGATTCGGAACACAGTTGTGACTGCCTGTACAGCCCTCAATCCCATCTCTTGCTTGTTGGATCTGTTGTTACCTCAACCTCGCTTCGGCGAACTGTTTCCTTTCTCTTACTTTGTCGCCTTGGTCCCTGGCGTGTCCTCCTCGGCCTTGGCATATTTCTCAATTCTGACCATGAGCTCCTCCATGCTTTTTGGCAATGTCTTTGCCAGTGATTTTCAAAGCAGGCAACCATCTTTCAGGCCATTTTTAAATGACACGACGGCCACTTCTTCGTTGCATTCTGGTATTCGGTTGAATACCTCGTAATACCTCTTAGCGTAGGCCCTCTGGCTTTCGTCCTCGCCAATCTTCAGAGCCATCAGGGTGTCCACCCTTAAGGGCTGTAGTTTGTTGGTCACGAACCTGGCCACGAACATCTCGGCTAGGCGTTCCCAGGCCTTCACACTTCCTTTCGGTAATTTGTGAAACCAATCCGATGCAATCTCATCGAAGGACGAGGGGAACACTTTGCAGAGCAACGGCTCATTCTTAGTGTACAATGCCATCGAGTTTAGGTATAATCCAACGTGAAAGTTGGGGTCCGACTTACCATAGTATATCTGGAACCTCGGCATACTGAATCTTTTCGGGGCCTCAAATCTGTCCAACTCCACCGAGAATGGTGTTCTCGGCTTAACAGGGGAGGCTACTTCGGCGTTTTGTTGCTTCCTCTTGAGGTAATCTCTCAAGTCCTCTTTGGTCCGCCCAGGAGCTCGGCTATCTGCTGACTTCGTTGTGAGCCCTTTTTTACCTTTCTCCATTAGTTGTGTCGAAGCACAACTCTTGCCTTTGAACATGCTGATGTTCTTTGGGGTCTGCTTTCCTGGTGCGATGTGTCCTTCGAGATTCTTTCCTTCTCGACTCTCCTTGCTCGACCTCTCTTGAAGGCCAGTGAGAGTGTTTTTCACTCCTGGTGTGCTGGGGGGCTACAGAGATAGTTTTCTGCCCTCCCTTCTGGGCATTGGCCGCTGGAATCGGCGTGTTCTGCAGCGAGAATGGTGGCTACATGACGTTGTTTTGCATTATGAAATTGACGATCGATTGCAAGTCTGCCAATTTGTTCGCCATCTCTTTTACCTCTTCGTCCCTCCGCAGGCATCTATCTTTCCATAGCTGGAGGTTGTCCTCATTGTAATACCCGCTTCGATCCGATTTCTTTGGTACGTTGCCCTCCTGGTCGACGTCTTTCTTGTCGTGATTCTGGTCCTGAGTCTCCTCGTTGCAACCATCTTCCTCCATGTTAGGGTCAACATGTTTACTGTCCCCAATAGGGATTTCGTTCCCAACCTTTTCCTTCTGTCCGTCGCTGGCCATTTATCCTCCTCTCTTTCCCACAGACGGCGCCAAATTGCGTGAGTGAATTTCTGACCACACTGCCAACTCAGTATTCAGTTGGAAAGTACTGGCAGAATAGATAGTGCCTGAATGACCTGCACAAAAAGAAAAGACTCTAGCGGTGGTTCGTCCACCCGGGGGCACTCCGATGATTAAGTCAGTAATCAAATATCTCTCAAAGATAATCAATAGTGCTTAACTCACTGTTTTGAATATAAATTGCGTACCTTAGACCCATTGGGGGTGCCTTTCTTTTATAGCCAACTCAATCCTAGTCCCAATAGAAGCCTAGCTTCAATGGACTTCAGCTTAGTGCTTATTCTGGACTCTCCAATGGATAAAGATAAACTCCCTAAGAGCTTTATCCCTATCCAGGCTGAGTTCCTTCCTCATTTTGGGACTCTTGTCCCTTATCCGCTTATCCCGGATTCCGATATCTTCGGAGATAACCTCGGCCTAGCCGAGATCACCTCGGCGTTACGACCAGGACACGTGGCACCTCGGCTGACACGTCGGCGTCACTTTGGCCACGTGTTGATACTCAAAAAATATATCCCCACACGTACACTTTCGTTTGTTCAACATATAATTCTACCTCTCCCCATCTAGAATTTATTATGCTCTTTTTTTATTCAAAAGTATGTTTCTGGATTTTCTTGTCACGTTTGTTAGTTTATTTATTATGTTAATGGTATTTTTATTGATGGAATTTTATTCTTTGGATTTTCAACCTCTCCCGACCTAGCATCTAAACTATTTCTGTTCCATCTGATTCACTCCCACCAGCAATTAAAGTAAATTTAATCTGGCTTTGGATATTACCAATGAACAGGTGGCAATTAAAAGCAATTTTGCTTTCCCACCTCAAGAGGATTGAAGCAAAGGAATTCCCCTCGTTATTTTGTTTTGGTGATGGAGGCATTAGTCTGATATTGTGCCAACTACCTTTGGAAACATGAAGAAGTCTATTTTTACACTTGTTATGTCATTTTGTATTGATTTTCTTTATATATATATATATATATATGTATATATTTGCACAGCATTACTCTTGGGAAGACATATAACATCAGTTGAGCATTGGTTCAAGAGATCAAAATTTAGCATCATTTTACTTGTAAAATTGGGAATGTGTAGCTTACTTTTAATGTACCCAAAAAAAACCCTTCTACAACATTTATCTTTTTTTTTTCCTTCCCTTTCTCCTTAATTAAAAGAGTGGATGTTTTTTGGCCCAAGCAAAGAGCTCATACATGAAATTATATCACAATGCCATTATTATTTAGTGTTTTTTTGGTATTAGTATTTACACCGATTTATCTTTTAAGGTATATGGTACATTGAAATGGAACCCAATAGTGTTAAGAATGACACTACTAAAAAAATGGCCTTTTGTTGCCATATAATTGTGACCACTTAATTATCAATCACAAATAACTAATTTATTCTTTATTTTCTTCTATTTAATTTCCCCTTCTCTTTATATTTGCCCTAGTCGTTGACAATGATCATTCTCTCTCTCTCTCTCTCTCTCTCTCTCTCTCGATTTGATAGTGGTATGAATCTTTCACTCTCTCTCGCTTTCTCTGTGTCCCTTAATCTTGTTCTCTCTCCTTGTTGATCTTCTCAATCTTGTGCTCTTTTTGTTTCTTATATTCTAAAAATACAATCAGCTTGTCCCATTCTTTCGAACTCGATCATTGAAGGCAATGTTTTAAAAACCGGACCGATGAGCGAACTAGAAAATGGATTTGGTGGACGGGTCACCGGTTCAATCCAACACCGGTTCAACCGTTGGGTTGAACCGGAATTGAACCGTGATATAATAAATATATTAAAATTATATTTAAATAAAACTATAAGTAATAAATTTATAAATTAAAAAAATTAAATTATCTTAAATATTTCTCCTAATATTTTTTTTACAAAAAAATATAATAATATATTATAAAATATTATTAATTTTAATTTTGAAAGAGGAAATCAAATATTTAATATTCCCTCCATATAATTTTAATTCAAATAATTTGATTGAAAGAATAGCAAAAATTTTGGAGCGATATCAAAATTTCAAGTCTCCCTCCAATAAATTTGATTGAATCCCACATGGATTTCTTGAGTTTTTTTTGAAGAATTTTTTTTCTTATAAATAAATAGAGACTTTCACAATAATTTCAAACTCTTAATGGGATTCCTCACAAGAGGGGACCCTTGAAAGAGAGTTTCCAATTAAAATTTTCTTATATTCTGATATATATATATATATATATATATATAAGAAAGAAAGAAAGAATAAAAAAAAGTTAGAAGAAATCAAAAAAAAATCCAAAATTTTTAATTTCATCGACCCAGTGAACTGTCCCCGGGTCGACCGGTTCCACTGCCGATTTTCCCGGTTCTCTCTAAATAGGCCGGCTTTTAGTTTCGAATGGTTTAGAGGGTATATCCGGACCGGAACCCTGACCGGTCGAACAGACCGGTCCAGTCCGGCTTTCAAAACCACGATTGAAGGTACGTTCTCTCTTTCTCTCTCTCTCTCTCAAGTTTCTTTCTCTATTTCATTTTGTTTTTGAGTTTGAATCTGCACCTAGGGTTTCGATTGAGTTCAAGGTACTCTCTCTCAGAAGTTCTTCTCTCTGTTTCTATCTTCCTTCGTTTCTTCTGATTTTACGATTTGAATATGCTCCTAGGGTTTGGATCGACAGATGGCCCTTGCAATATTCAAATTTGATGATTTCTATTATTCGATGAATGGAATTCAATTTTATTTCTTCATTTCATTTTTTTTTTGTTGCTTCCAAAGCCTGAAAAATCAACATGTTTTTGTTTTGTCTGATCATATTTCGCCATTTTGCCTTTGTTTATCTACTTAGAAATTGTCGGAAACTAAAATTAAAGAAATTGAGTTTTATTCTTTAGCTTTGTTTTTAGTCCCTTGGAATGAAAATTAAGACGACAGTTTTACGCTGTACATTTTTCTGATAATATTTATAGTTTTTGCCTCTGTTTTGTTGCTGAGAAAATGCTGGAAAAGAAAAAAATATGCAGTTAAGTTGTTGACAAATTCTCATGAGATACAGAAGTTTTTGAATTTGCAGGGCCTTATATGGTGATTATTGGTTTAGATAAGGTATATCATAGGTTTCGTAGATAGCATTAGGAGCTGCTAGATTGATATAATGTGGACAGTTTTGGAAAATAAAGAAGTATTAGTTAGATATGTTGATGTAATTAAAGATATATATTTATATCTGAGTTATAACTATTCTTTAAATAGAGGAGAAACATGTGAATTTCTAATAGTAATAGGTTTACATAAAAAAATCAGTACTAAGTCCTTATCTTTTTGCATTAATTATAAATGAATCTATTAGGAACATTCAAGAGGATATTGTATTATTTGTAGACTGCATGGTTTTAGTTGATGACATAAGAGCAGTAAACTTCGATATAGAATTGTGGAGAGAGAATTTAGAATCTAAAGAATTTAAGTTAAGCTGGATTAAGACAATTGTTTGTACATTGCTTCAGGATTGAAGTCCTATTCCTCCACCTGATAAATCTGATTTTGTTTGAGCACTTTATTTCAGGGGGAGGAAGTGAATCCTACTCAGTGTGAGGCCCTTACTATGGTTTGTGCTTAGGTAAGGCTTATTGTCGTATTCTAGTTTACTTGCATGATAAACATTAATTGGAGAACTCAGTAGTAAGAAACCATGTTGTCACTATAGTGGGTGGATGAAATTTCCATTTTGAGCTTAATATATTGAAGCCTATGTTTGCAAATGCTCTTCTACATGTAAGTCCATTTAGCATATTGAAATTTCCATTTGAGCTTAATATATTGAAGCCTATGTTTGTTTTAAGTTTTTAATTTGATTAATTTTTTTTTTTATAAATAATATTGTCAGGTGGAGAGTTTCAGACCAACATCACCAGATTTACATTGCCAATTCGTGTTCTTGCATTTAATAAATTTGGTAGCATGTTGGCAGCCACTGGTGATGATGAGGGCATTAAACTTATCAATACTATGGATGGTTCAATTGCAAGGGTTCTGAAAGGACATAAAGGGTTAGTCACTGGTTTAGCTTTTGATCCTAAAAGCAAGTACTTGGGTTCACTTGATTCAGTTGGTACAATATATATTGGGACTCCAATATGGAATAGCATTACACACTCTCAAAGGCATAGCTCCTGACAACTGGTTTGGATTTTTTTGTCATGAATATACTTTGCTGGAATCCAGATGGTGAGGTGTTAGCTGTCCCTGGTTTGAACCTAATATATCTGGTAGTTTAAGTGATCTTGGTGAAGATAGCCATTATGAATCTGAACCACCTAGCAGAAAAAGATTGCGAAAACAATCTGTTTATAGTGACAATTTTGATGAAAAGATTAATAATGATTTGAGTTTGCTTCCAAAATCCCCAAAAAAAAGCCTCTCATAGTCGAAAGGAAACAATGGAAACGGGAAGGAGGAACAAAAGAGCACAATTATTTTAGCAGGGTCAAAAATGCAGGAGGCTTTTCAACCAGGTTCTACTCCCATGCAGCTTGAAAATAGGCGCTTTCTCTGTTACAACATGGTTGGAAGCTTAACCACCATTGAACACGATGGATACTCCCATATTGAGGTATCCAAACTGTTGTTTCATTTTATCATTTGTTTTTATAATTTTAATATATAATAATGATGCTATGGTGCTTTTGTTGCTTAATGAGTGAGGCAAGAAAAAAGGTAGGTAATTTTAACTAGTCTATATTATGTAAAGAGAAAACTGAAAGCATGGAGAAGCTGTATTGATAACTCCGTTGATGCTTGTCAGTTGTGATATACCCTTTAGGATTCAAATAGAAACCTATGAAGCACGGACACCGCTCCGAAGGCTCCGTACCAGTGTTAGACATGGACACGCGGTGGACACGTGTTCGACACGCACCAGAGAGTGTCCTATTTTTTTATTTTATTTTAATTTTTTTTTTGAAGACGGACACGTTTCGGACACATTTTGGCACTTGCAGGACACCTTAGGGGTGAATTTCAGAATTCACAAAACATCTTTGGGGTCGATTTGTAAAACACCAAAAATGGAACCATATCTGTCCTAAATCAAAAAAGAAAGAGAGAAAGAAGAGAAAGAGAGAAGATGAAGAGAACAGAAGAGAAGAGAGACCTAGTCGATTTTCGGTGGTCGGTCGTCGCTCGTCGTCGCTTGTCGCTCCTTGTCCGTCGTTGGTCGTCGCTCATCTAAGGTACATCGCTGATCTTCTTCGTCCTTCTTCTGCTTCGATCTTCTTCGTTCTTCTTTAGGTTCGATTTTCTTCTTCTTTTCCTCCGATCTCTCTTTTAGTCAATGTCACTCTCTCAATCGATGTTTCTCTCTCTCTCTCTCTCTCTCTCTCTCTCAATCACCTCTCTCTGTCTCATTTTATTTTTTCTTTTCTTTTATTTTTTTGTTTATATGCTGTGTAGTCTCTCTCCCTCTCTCTCTGTCTTCTATTTTTTTTTCCTAATTTTGTTTTATATTTTTTTTTCACTTTGTGCCTCTCATTTTAGTATATAATTTTTTTTAGTTAGTTTTGTTAATTTTAATAATGTGTGTTTATTAATAATGTTATTTTGTATTTTTTTATTAACTTTTAATGATTTTTTAATTATTTTATGACATATAATAAATAAAATTAATTACATATATTGAACGTGTCCCTAACATGTCGTGTTCCTCATTTTTTGAAAATTTACGTGTTCGCGTGTCCATGTCGTGTTCGTGTCCGTGCTTCATAGATAGAAACCATATGCACTAAAATATACTAAGTTCATAATCGAATCAAATCAGATCCCATTTGACATAATCTTAAACTGAATCAAGTGTGCACCTGATGAATTCAATTTTAATTCAGTGAAACATTTGTCCTATACATAAGACACCGATGATGGATTGTTGTAGGCCACTTACATTCATGCAATGCTACTAATAAAAGATTCTATACTATGTGCTAGGAGTACATTATAATTTATATTTCACTGTCGCTATGACAATTTACCATTTCAATTCCCTATTTATGAGATGGCTTTGAGATTGCTGGCAATGAATTGATGTATCGCTCTTAAACCCCTATTAACTACTATATTATCATATAACAGATAGATTTTCACAACACCAGAAGAGGCCCTTGAGTTCTGTCAATGACTGATTACTTTGGTTTTACAATGGCTGCACTAAATGAAAATGGAAGTGTGTTTGCAAATCCATGCAAGGGTGAAAAGGGCATGAGTACTCTCATGTATCGTCCCTTCAGTAGCTGGGTAAATAACAGTGAGGTTAGCTAGTTTTTTTTTTTTTAATAATATTTCTTGTGTTTGTGGTTTACTCTCATGCTTCAATATCTGCATCCTCATAACTAGACACAACATCTATAAATGTAAAATTACCTTCTTGAAAAAACTATGGGGGAGCTTCACCATTGCTGACTGTTAGCTAATGCAAATCTAGTGGTCTATGCATTTTGACGAAGTGACGGTTGTGGCACTTGGTACTACTTGGGTAGCTGCTGTTACAAGTCTTAATTTTCTTCACATCTTCAGTGAGGGTGGCTTGCAGAAATTATTTATCTCCTCACGTTTTTTTGAAATGAATCCATGATCATTTTAGTTCTTGTATGAAACTGTGTTTTAGTTCTTGTATGGTTATAGCCATCATCTGTACATGTTGAATCAATCTTGATAGTTTTGGAAGCAGCCACTTCGAAATGAAGTGTTTCTTGGTAGTTTTTTCTTTTTATACTTTGAGTTGCTATTCCAGGCTGTTCTCTTATTCACTATATGGAAAACATTGAATTTGCAGGATGTATATTGGATAGACTAGCTGGCAAGGTTCTAAAAAGCAGTCGCAGCCGTTACATAATAGTTGTGGTGGTTACCGCTACCCGTTACGGCCGCTTTTATAGTGTGATTGAGATTCACAAGTGTGTCGGCCGTAGCGGCTGTCGTAGCGGTCGTAACGGTGCTATAACAACCGTAACGGCCTGTTACGCACTGTTACGTAACGGTTCCGAACTACTTCTTTTGAAAAAACACACACACACAAAAAAAAACTAAAAATGAGGGAAGAGGGATAGAGAGAAGAGGGAAGATGAAGAACATGTTATTGATTTGTTGAAGTTGTAAGACCTATGCTATTCTATTCAGCTGCTATCACTTACCCATTTTGTTTGTGTGTGTCTATCTATATATTGTTTGAAAATAATAATAATAATAATAATAATAATAATAATAATAATAATAATAATAATAACAATAACAATTAGTGTGGTCATTATCTATTTGGCTTGGTTAAAATATGTATATATATATTTAGGCTCTTACTTATTCTCTTACTTTTGTCATTGTTTATCTTATGTATAATAGTTAGTGATTGATTTTTTGAATAATATAAAGTCATTAATTATTAAAATAAAATGTAAAAAACTCAGTTTATAGTGACTTAAAAATATGAAATATATTGAATCATACTTAAAAATTTACAAAAATTGATCAATATTTATTTTAAACCCAATAAATATGATCATGGAAAAAAAATATGCGTATCGGTAAGTTTTTTTCAAATTGTGCGAAAAATAAAAAAATTCATGGTTCCGATTATCGCAACCGTTACGCTATAGGCTTGACACCCCACAACCGCAACCGTACCACCGCCACCGTTATGGCGACTACAACCACTTTTTAGAACCTTGCCATCTGGCTTTGCAACATGTTAATCTCTGTGCATGATATAGATTGTTTAAAATCATGGCTCTCTTAAGAATGGTGTACAGATCAATTAGAGTCAATATGTGGTAATAACCATTTTATGTGGCATAGATAACTTAGCTAACAAAAGAGTCTCTCTCACTTTAGCATGCAAGAGCATGACACCAATAGAGTAGTAAGGAATGTGGTCGAAGAAAAGCGAAGAAGCAATGCAGAATATGAAGAAGAATAAGAGAATAATAATGAAGATGTTCCAAAGCAGAAAGAGCGTCACATAGTTTCATGGTCTCAAGAGGTCACTTCTCGTTTACTCCCTCTGTTTTGTTCTCTTAATCGCTTGACTAGTTGGTTTGTCTGATATTCAATGCATGGATTACTTGACTTGTAGAAGGACGATATACTTCACGAGCAATTCGTATTCCTGGAACTGAAAAGTATAGATTTTCTAATCAATTTTCATGTTCGTAATATTGATGTGATTAGAGGCCAGTGTTGATGAATGAAATTGATGGCTTTTATTGGAATGTTTGTTTGCCATTCACCTATCATTGTATCAAAATTCAAGGATAAAACAACCAGACAATGCCGAAGAAGGTTTAAATATAGCTTTACCTATGGCCTGAATGCAAGTTATAAACTTAATATTCCCAAATATGAAAGGCATATTATGTAAATCTGGTTACATGAGTTTGTAGAGGCATGTGCTTGTATCATGGCTTATGAAAACATATTATTTAAATTTGGTTATATTATCTAGATTTTTTAAAGAACTTTGTCAGATGCTTATGCTTGAAAGAATTGATGTCCGTAGTTTATAATAAGAAATTATTTGCAATAACAAAAAAATTGTTACTAAAAAGCTATTATTGTACTATTTATAAATGTCATTGAAAACTATTTGCGTTGGTAACAAAATGGTCGCCAAAAAACCTGTTAGTATTTTTTCTTTATTTTTTGTGACGGCAAAATAGTTGTCGTCATAAGTAGTTTAGGTGGTCGCAAATAATTTGCGACTGCTGCTTTGTCGTCGCAAAAGGTCTTTTGCAACTGCATTTTTATTATTTGCGACGGTTTGGGACGGTCACAAAAAGTGCTTTTTCTGGTAGTGTAAGTTGGGTGATTCTAGTTGGAAGCCTAGAGCTGGCATGCAATTTGATACAGAACAAGGGGCATATGATTTGTACAATGCTTATGGAGGAATGGTGGGCTTTTGCGTTAGAAGGGCCTATCTAAACAAGAAAAATGAGGGCCATATCAGTTCAAGGCTATTTGTTTGTAATAAGGAGGGGTTTCGAGTGGTTGACAAGCGAAATCCTTTGGCCAAAAATCCTAGGCAGGAAGTGAGGACTGGTTGTAAAGTCTGACTTACCATTAAGTGGGATAAGCGTATTAGGAAATTTGTTGTTAGTGATTTTGTTGAACAACACAACCATCCCCTTGTACCACCATAATGTGTCCATATGTTACCATCTCAAAGGAAGATTTCTACTTCACAAGCTACTGATATAGAACTAGCCAAGCAATCTGGAATCTGTCTTAGTGCTTCATTTGATCTCATGGGTACCGGAAGGGAGTTTGGATTAAAAAAATTATTTGAGCACTAAGAGGCAAAAAAGTTTAGCTTATGGGGAGACAAGTAGCATGCTGCAATTTTTTCGTGAAAAAAACATTGGAGAATCCATCTTTGTTTTTTTACATGGTCCAATTAGATAACAAGGAGCAAATCACCATCGTATTTTGGGCTGATGCTCAGATGATCATGGATTATAGATAGTTTGGTGATGTAATTACTTTGACACCACATACAAGTTAAATAGTGAACATAGACCATTTTCTTCTTTCATTGGGTTTAATCATCATAGTGAAACAGTTGTACTTGGTGCGGCTTTAATGTATGATGAGACCGTTAATTCTTTCATATGGATTTTTAGAGCATTCTTGGAGGTGATGTCAAACAAGGCTCCAAAGACAATTTTTGTAGACCAGGATAATGCAATAGCTAAGGCCATAACTGTTGTGATGCTTGACACAAGCCACTGTCTTTGCACATGGCATTTGATGCAAAATGCATTAAGGCACATAAATTACATCTTCAAGGATAAGGGAGTCCATAGTGTTTTTTCAAAATTTATGTATGACATTGAGGATAAAGAGAAGTTTACGTTAGCATGGGAGGAAATGCTTGATAAGTATGAAGTGTGGGATAATCATTGGTTGAAGTTGATATTTGGGGTAAAGGAAAAACGGGTACATGTTAGGTCATTGTGGGGTGTGGGAATGAGTAACACCCAACTTAGTGAATCCTTGAATGCTTTCTTAAAGAATTACATTCTGTGTGATTATAATTTAATGCAATTTTTCATGCATTTCGACTGGGTTATTTGTGATATTTGGTACAAAGAGTTGGAAATGAAATATGCTCTATGCCAAAAGTTGCCAAGGGTGACAATCAATGTGAAGATGTTGAAGCAAGTGGAGGATCTTTACACTAACACAATTTTTGAAGAATTTCAAAAGGAGTTTTTCAAGTACCTTTAAGCAAGCATAGAAGACACTAGACATAATGGTGAGATTCCTGTGTACATAGTTCTTGATGATGATGGCACAAAGGCGAGGAAGGTGAGGATAGAGAAGGATGGTTCAGTTTTATGTAGTCATTGTTTGAAAGTGCTTAGAGAAATAATGAAGATAAAGGAGCTTCCTTCACAATATATCCTCAAGAGGTGGACTAAAAAAACGAGAGTCGAAAATGTGAAAGATAGTTGTGGGCATGACATTAAGGTTGATGTCAGATTGCATCAAACCTCACATTATAGATCATTGATCATCATATTTAAAGCTTTAGCATATAGCTATGAAGCACAGACACCTCCCTAGGGCTTGCAAATCAGTGTCGGACATGTGTCGAACATGGACACACGTTGTGGACACGTGTCCGACACTCTTCCTAAGGTGTCCCCCTTTTTTTTTTTGAATTTTTTTTGTAACCAGACATGTTTTGGACACGCTCGGGTACATTTCAGACACTGTGTGGTACAAAACCTAATTTCTAAAACTTCTAAATGGGGCCAAACTGTAAAAAATAAAAATTGAAAAAGAAGAGAGAGAAGAGAATCGAAGAAGAAGAAAAAAAGAATAGAGAAGAGAGAGAAAAGAAAGAAGGTGAAGAGGAACCTAAATTGGTGAAGAGCCAGTTGAAGAATAGATCAAGGTTTATCCTTCATTCTTCTTCGTTGCTTCGTTTTCTTCCTTTTTCAATTCGCAGTTCGTCTCTCTACGTGTGTGTCTTTCGGCTCTCTCTCTCTCACTTTATCTCCTCTCTCTCTCTCGCTGTTTCGCAATTTGTTCCTCTATCTCTTTATTTTCGTCTCTCTCCCTCTGTTTTCTGGGTCTCTGATCTATGTTCATATATTCATATATATATATATATATATATTATTCTCTCTTTGAGAGATTAAAAATACTTTTTATCTTTTATTTCTTTTTCTTCTCTCTATAATGAGAGATTAAAAATATCTTCTTCTTCTTCTTCTTTTTTAATAGCAATTTTTTTTTATTTATGATTATTATTATTATTATTATTATTATTATTATTATTATTATCTGAACCCCTCTTTTTTTCTCTCTTTTTATTTTTTTTCCTATTTTTTGGGGTATTCTTGTTTGCTTAACCTTGAACATATATATAGAACTAATTACTTTTATTTGTTAGAAAAAATTAATTTGTTGAATGTGTTTATTAATTTTATGGTTTTATTGAATGTGTTTATTAATTATATTGTTATTGTGATTTCATAGGAATTTTTTATTCTTAAATACGGCATTTGATGTTAAAGTAGTGAAATGTATGTTTCTTTTCATTTTTTTAGTGTTATTTTACATTTTTAATACCTTCCAATGAACTTCTTCTTCTTCTTCTTCTTCTTCTTCTTCTTTTTTTTTTTTTTTTTTTTTTTTTTTTTGCCACCCAATTTTAGGTATATAATAAATAAATAAAATTATATATATTGAACGTATCCCCAGCATGTCGTGTCTCTCGTTTTTTGAAAATTTACGTGTCCGCGTGTCTATGTTCGTGCCTCATAGGCATGTAGAGCTTTCGAAAGTGATGAAACATATAACTTGTCAGTAATGAAAGCATATGAATTAAGTGCAAGCGTTGAAAGCGTGTTAAGCACAAAAATTGATACTCAGCTTGGAGGTGGTAATGAACAAGAAAGCCCTTCCAACACATGCCCTGAAAGCTTTGAAGTGGATGGCGTGGCGAATACAAATGTGGTTCAAGCAAAAGGACTCAATAAAAGCGAATAAAAGGTTCATTGGAGGTTGCGTTGGCAGAGAGGAGAATAAGTGGAAATGTTTCCACGGGTGTCCCTCAACCTCCACCTTATTTTTTCACGAGTGCTCCTCAACCTGCCAGAAGTTTTCCTCAACCTAAAGCTTCATTTGCCACAGGTCCTCCCTCTCAATTAATGTATCCCACATATAATGTGAGTTAGTTTAATATTTTTTTTAAAGTTGATTCGTATTTCACAATTATTTCTTTTAATTGATATATGTCCGTATTGTTGCAGCCAAGCAATATGCCTTTTTTAGTGCCATTAATGTATTCCGTGCATGCAAGCGATTAAACATTACTTAATAATGCAAGTGGTTATGAGGTCGGGTTACTAGACTCACAAGCCTCGAACAGTTCTGCATGTAGTTAGGTTTATAGTAGTGTTTTATTATTATTTTTCTTTGATATACAACTATTCTCTTTTTAATGTTAAGTTCCATTTTGATATTTATTTTAGGCGCCACGACATCATGGGGATGGGGATGGGCATGATCATGTGGATGACACTTAGAAAGCAAATCATTAGGATGAATTGTAATGACAATTTTATCTTTTTTTTTTTTTTTTTTTTTGATCAGCAAAGAAAAATTTCATTTAACAGCATGAAATTAAGAGTACAGGAAGATGACATGCATCGAGAGAGATTCGGAAAGTACGAAATACCCCTACTACTGCTACTCGCATCCATACAACCAACCCCTTAGCCTCTCAAATTTTTTTTTTTAAATAAATACATAAAAAAGTTAAGAAGGACTTAACAAGAAATAAAGACATGAATCCCCACATAATCTACCCACCAAAACACCCAAAACAAACTAAACTAAACTAAACAAACCCAACTCCCAAGTTGCCGAACCACCCAAACTAAAGTCAAATCACCACCCACTCTCCAAGACCACACCTCAATCTGCCCACGCCTGCTGCCCACGCCTGCTGCCACCCTAGCCCACGCCTACTGCTGCCAACTCCCATCTCCCAAAGTCCACTCCGCCAGACCTGCTGCTAATCCGGCCAACCACTCCTAAGCTGCTAATCCACATTTACCACCGGCAAACTCCCCTGCTAGTCCCTGAGATTTTAGCCCCAACATTGCAGCTCCACCAATGCAGATCATCACCCACATTGCAGCTCCAGTCATTGCAGAACACCGCCCACACAACACCCAACAATCAACTCACCCACTGAACATCACCCAACAGTTCTTGCTCATTGCCAAACAAGCCACCCCACGCCACAGTTGCTGGAACACCCGAATCGCAGCACACCGAACCCACTGGGAATCCAAACACCGACCAACCAACAAATCATCTTCCTTCTCCAGGTCTTCTCCTAACACCCCTCAAACTCTCACACGAAGCGAAGTGCTCGAGTGAAAACCAAACAGATCTGGAACACCTCCGACACCCAAGTTCCGCCCAAACCAAGCATCAAACCTTCTCCAAAAATCTGAACAAGAGTTCACCCCTCAAGCTCCACCTCACAAAAGAGCGCTCGAGTGAAGTTCTGGACGTCCCCAACTGAAAACAACACACCAATACCCCGAAGAGATCTGCTAGAACGGCTTGGAAACACCAACAAAAACACCGCAGCACACCAAACACTCACCGCAGCACACCAAACACTCCTAGGTGGGAAAATAATGGGGGACTCAAGTTTATTAACGGGAAGACAACCAACAAACACGAAAGAAGCTAGCCCAGCCGACCGCCATAGCCAAAGGCGGCGGCCGGCCGGCCCAAAGAGAGGCTTGGGGAGGAGGTTTTTAGAAAGAGAAAGAGGGGAAAAAAACTGAAGAGAGAGAAAGAGTATGACAATTTTATCTTTGGTTGTACATGGAGCAAATATATATATTTTGTTCCATTTTTTTGCTGCTGAAAACTCGAATGTATTTATGAATGTATTTGAAATGATTGGCTAAATAATTGTATCTTGAAAGCTCATTTTAATTGAAAAGTTGAAGTTAATGATGAATGGTCAACGCTATTGACTGTTGAATCCATTCCATTATAGAGTTGTACTGTTGCTGAGTATTTTTTGAACTCCTTTGATGCACTGGAAAGTTACAAAAAGGGCCTTCAAAAATAGTATAACCATGGATGATGCCTGTAAGTGCTATAAATATAGAAAATCCTTGAGGCCATGTCAGTTGATTTAGCTCAGGTGCTGGTTGGTTGGTCCAGAATGGTATTTGAGTTTGGCTCATTTAACCCTTTCAATTCGACAAATATGTGCTTGTCAGTGCCATTTGGATTTACATTTCATTAATGCTTTCAACATCACCAACAGGCATGCTAACAACCTATGCAAAGTGCATATAAGGAACAAATCTACTTGGGTTCATCAATCTGAAATGTAAATCTTCATTACTGTAGGTACTTGGTAGAGTGGTAAATGAGATGATTAATATGCTTTCTTAAGAAGAAAACTAGAAACATACAAGTATAAGCATAGAGTTGTAACATTATCCATATTCCGAGAGCATGATTTCGATTGTTAATGTAAAATGTAAATTGTAAAATGTAAACTACCACCCACCTACCACCTCGACTACCACTCACTCCACCTACCACCTCCACTACCACTCACTCCACCTACCACCTCCACTACCACCTACACCTACTACCATCTTCTCCTCTATATATATAGGAATTGTAATATACATATAAATCAATCAATACATATCAATCAATAATACATAAATTCTTACATGGTATCAGAGCAAGGTTAAGAACCTAGTAATTTTCGTTCCACCGGCGGGCGGCAATCTCGCCTTGGCCGCCCGCCGGACAAACCCAAAATTCCCTAATTTCTTCTTCAATGGCAGATTCTTCAACAACACTTCACCACCGCAGCACCAATTCCTCTCGGCACCCGTTGGATCCCACTTTTCCTCTCATCAATCCAAACCCTTCTCGAGGACACACCTCTCACACACCCATTCACGTAGCAGCAGCAGGGAGAGACACACCACGGAGGAGAACTTGAGATACACACTACACACACCATTCACATATACACCACACAGCACACAACACACGGGGCTGGTTCTCTCCTTCCACACACAACACACGGCTGCCAACATACACATGCATGGACACACGGTAGAACAACACACATGGAGACCCAGTAGCCACTCTCTCCCACCATGCACACACGCACACACAGCAAACACACAAGATACACACACAGACACCCAAGCACATACCCACACAGCTCTCTCTCACCTCTCTCTAGCTGGGTCTCTCACGAGACACACCCATCACACAGAGATACACATTAACAAAAGACCAAACCCAGCTCTCTCTCTCTAACAGAGCTCTCTCACTCTCTCGGCACCTCTCTCTCTCAGAATTCCTCCTTTATTTTATTTTTTATTTCCACCACCTCCCTTTCTTTTTTTTTTAAACCAATCTTTTTGAACAACCAACCCCACAAACCATGTGCTGGTTTTACCAATTCCTCCTTTATTTTATTTTATTTTTTATTTCCACCACCTCCCTTTCTTTTTTTTTTTAAACCCATCTTTTTGAACAACCAACCCCACAAACCATGTGCTGGTTTTACCAACTCCATGGACCACCCTACACCCAAATCCCTGACTATTTCATATTTTATTACTCTAATGGCTGGCATCGTCCATTATCACTTTCTTTTATTTTATTTTCTCTTTTTAAAAAAAAAAAACAACCCATAACCATTTACTAATTTGCACGACAAATCATATTTTATTCATCTCCGGGATTCACCCCGATCACACTTACACACACACACAAAAAAAAAAAAAAAAAAAAAAAATTTACAAACAAACAACCACATTCACAGGTGGGTTTTTTCTTATCTACTCTGCCGCCGGTCTCTTCTTCTTGCCTCCGTCCTGGGCGGCCCTTGCCGGTGTTGCCTCCGTGTTTCCCACTCCACTGGGCATGCTCACTACTCCCTGCTCCTCCACTGCAGCATATGGCGGCCCTCCAAATCGGAACATCACGGTGGCCTTCCGCTTCAGCTCCTTGTTTTCCGTCTTTAGCACACTTATCTCTGCTCGCGCATCCTTATACATGCGTTGGAGCAGAGCCAGTTGGGCGTTTAATTGCTGCACCTCATTTGTCCTACTCTGCAGCCGGTGCGACAAGTTTGTGACCGCCGTCATGGACTCCACACATGCCTTCAAAGTATACTGATTCGCCTCCACATCCGTTTGCACTGCCATTTTTTGCTCCACCGACTGCATCGGAAAGTTCAACGGAGCAAACCCAGTGGTGTTTGGTTGAGGTTCACGGACACCGCACCCGTTATCTCTCTTGTTGACTCGTTGAGGTCGGGAAAGAGAGTCAGCAGACCACGGGACGACGAAGCCATCTCTCGCAACAAAGTGTTACAGACTATCTCTCTCAGCACAACGCAGCGTTTTTTAGAAGTTTTTCTTCGCAAGTTGTTTGTCTTCTGCCTCAGCCTCAGGTTCAGTCTTGGTTATATAGCCGAGGCAGCCACGCGCATCGCGCGCCTCTTGACGCCAGACAAACGGGCGCGCAAGCCAAGGCGCTCACGTGCCTCGCCATCATGTCCGACACACCTTTTTATGGATTGGGCACGCCTTTTGATGGCACGCCTTTTGACAGATTGGGCACACCTTTTGAGGGCTCGATATCTACATCCATGTATATTTTTTGGGCAGCCTATATACACACTCATACAGTGTCTTCTACACCGGTCAGCTTTATCAATCCCTTTGTTTCAACCTCAAATAGGTTTCTATCTTCACACCTATTTGAGTTTGAGGGGGGGTTATACACAGTATCATGTATAAGTCGCTCATGGCGCACTGTGCATCACCACAACCTCTGCTACAACGGTCCGACATGCCCCCGTAAACTGTCTTCTACAACGGTCCGACATGACCCCATAAACTGTCTTCTACATCGGTCTGACACGACCACACAGTGTCTGCTACAACGGTCCGACATGACCCCGTAAACTGTCTGTTACAACGGTCCGACATGACCCCGTAAACTGTCCTGCTACATCGGTCCGACATGACCCCGTAAACTGTCTTCTACAACGGTCCGACATGACCCTGTAAACTGTCCTGCTACAACGGTCCGACATGACCCCGTAAACTGTCCCGACATTGATTCCGGTCAGCTTCTACAACGATCCGACATGACCCCGTAAACTGTCTGCTACACCGGTCCGACATGACCCCGTAAACTGTCTTCAACAACGGTCCGACGTGACCCCGTAAACTGTCTTCTACAACGGTCCGACATGACCCCGTAAACTGTCCTGCTACATCGGTCTGACACGACCACACAGTGTCTGCTACAACGGTCCGACATGACCCCATAAACTGTCCAGACATTGATTCCGGTCAGCTTCTACATCGGTCCGACATGACCTTATAAACTGTCTTCTCCAACGGTCCGACATGACCCCGTAAACTGTCCTGCTACAAGGGTCCGACATGACCCCATAAACTGTCTTTTACATCGGTCTGACACGACCACACAGTGTCTGCTACAACGGTCCGACATGACCCCGTAAACTGTCTGCTACAACGGTCCGACACGACCATACAGTGTCTCCTATTCCATTTATTTTATTTGTCAGCTTATTTTTCTGTTTTGTTACTCTCTCCAAACTCAAGTTGGCTAGTACCTATCCTCCTTGAGTTTGAGGGGGGCTGTTAATGTAAAATGTAAATTGTAAAATGTAAACTACCACCCACCTACCACCTCCACTACCACTCACTCCACCTACCACCTCCACTACCACTCATTCCACCTACCACCTCCACTACCACCTACACCTACTACCATCTTCTCCTCTATATATATAGGAATTGTAATATACAGATAAATCAATCAATACATATCAATCAATAATACATAAATTCTTGCATCGATAATCATAGATCATAAGACGACTCAAATTAATTTAGAAATACATGTATCCATTACATTACAATGGAGTAGTGCGACTTTTCACAGTCTCAAATCTCCACAACACAATCACTTTTTTGCTTTTTTCCCTAGACTCCGCAATCGTCTTTTTTTACCTCACCATTGGATAAAATTAATTCTTTAATGCTGTGTTTAGTTGGGGGATTTGAAGAGGGATTTGGAAAGAGAAATGGAAAAGATAGGTGAAATGTGAATAAAACATACCTATATTTCACCTAGTTTCACACACCTTTTTCCTTTCCTTTTCTAAATCCCTCTTCAAATCCCCTAACCAAACACAGCGTAAGTAAATGCATGATATTACAATTTTTGTCCCTTTCCTCCCTTTATTGATGCATTTGATGTTGACATTATTGAACCTGAAAGAACAATACTGCTACTTATGGTTGAACAATAAAACTTCAAATGAATTTTTTTAACTATTTAAAAGTTCATCGATCAACAATCCATGAGATGAAAACCAAAAATCAACTTACAAAAATAAAACTGATTTCTAACTTTTCTTTTTCTTTTCTGTTCGACAACTTCAATTTGAATTCTACTAGTGTGGGTCAATTGGACAGATAATCGACCCCGGTGTCAACCCAATAGAAGGCTAATTTGCTATGGACAATAATAGTGTACGACTTCGATAATATTGATACTTAACCAAACCCAAACAGTTCACAATCTGTCATGTGGTGTTTAAACTAGTAATATATAGAACATTGATTAGAAATGAAATCCATATTCAAATCCTCAGATCAAAAGCAGCCTAATGTAAACTTGAGTATATAAATCTGAGTGTTAGAAGCCAACATCCCATTCTACAAAAACACTTTAAAGTTCAAATAGCGACGTCACAAACTCAAACATGCTAGCAGGCAAAAGAATAATCCAAACAGTAGAATACAATACAAATTTAATATACAGCTTCAGTGTTGCAGGTTAAGACAACCTCGGAAAAATCAAGATATAGACATATATCTGTACACAGCTAAAGAGATAGTAAGCCTCAGCTCCCAAAATAACAAACACTCACTTGCCCAGAAAAGCCAAACCCACAAACAATCACATCAAATTAATCACATCAGATTCATACACAGACGAAAAAAAATAAAAAACACATATTCAAATTTGAAAGAGAACAAAAAAGAGTACCAATTTGGCTTATTGGATCACAAACAGGGGAAATTTTACAAACCACTGTAATGCAAAGATAAAAAGGTAGCCCCAAATCAAAACCATAATTTTCAATTTAAAACATAACTTTTCAATCGGCAAAAAAATGTTATATAAGCTAATTCTTTTTTAGGTGTTTTAGAAAAAATAAGCTACACATTCCTAATTTTACACGTCAAGTAATGCTCAATTTTGATCTCTTAAACCTATGCTCAACTGATGTTACACAGGTTTCTCCAAGAGCAATGACATGCAATATATACATATATATAAAGAAAATTAATACAAAATGACATAACAAGTGTAAAAATAGACTTTTTTCATGCTGTTAAGCGTAGTTTGCACAAAATCAAACTAATCCCTCCGTCACCAAAACGAAATAACCAAACGAATTCCTTTGAGGGGAAAAAAATAACTAGAATAACATATATTAGCAAGCATAAAAAATAAAAAATAAACTTTTTAATTGTTGAAGGTCACCCCATGTGAAAGGGGTGATCCTCATGTCAACAAAGGAAGACAACCAACCAAGTCAAGCTTGGTGGCCACCAACCATGTCAAAAGTCAAGAATGAAGGCTCTCCCACCTACTCCTTTGTGTATAAATAGAGACGGGAGGGAGAGGATGAGATACAGATCAGAAATTAGAGAATGAGAGCTGTGAGTTGAGTGAGTTTCATCTCCTCCTCTGTATTTTGTATTTTGCTCCATTTTAGTGAAAACTTCTCATTTCTGTCCGTGGATGTAGGCATTGGGCCGAACCACGTAAATATTGTGTTCCCTGTGTGTGTGAGATATATTTCTGGGTGTGTTTGATCCTAACAAAGTGGTATCAGAGCCAAGTTGTACGTTTTTCGGAAAAACAGAGCGTTGTTTCGAAACTGCCCAGAAATCGTATTGCTCGAAATCACATTCTGAGCATACCAGGAGCAAGGGCTCGACGAGAGGAGTCCAGAAACATAAAACAAACACCCAACAGAGGCCAGACGCGCTCTCACGCGCCCCTAGAAGTTGGCGCGTGAATCCCAGTCTCGTCACGCGCCGCACGCGCTTTCAGAGGTAGAAGACGCGTGAGTTCACGCGCCTCACGCGCCTCACGCGCTTTCAGAGGTAGACGACGCGTGATCTCACGCGTGACACGCGCCGCACGCGCGCGCACCGAGCCGCTCGAGCCGGAGCCGCGTTGACCGAGTTTGAGCCGCTGACCGAGCCGATAACGTCAGCCTGACGTCAGCATAACCGGAGGAGTAATCTGGTGCTTCGCAGGCGCACCAGATTCTGCCGATCTAAACCGTTAAAATTGTTTTGGCTTGATCTAAGCCATTTGGAGTCCGTTTTTGGTGATCCAATAGTGGTTTCTGACTATTTGGAGTATTCCGGACACATCCGTACGGTCAGATTTTGCAAATAAGTTTTTTCAAAAATTCGCAGTTTTTATTTTGGCAATCCGAAGTGTTTTTCCGGCTAATTTGAGCAGTCCGGACTTCACAGCAAAGCCTGTTTTTCAAACAGAGATTACTTTCTGGATGATGGAGGAATCCACATCCGCTTCAGGGCCGATGATTCGGTTGAACGCTTCTAATTATGCGATATGGAAGCCGCGGATGGAGGACGTCCTGTATTGTAGAGATTTGTTTGACCCTATAGCGCTAAAGGGGGTCAAACCAGATGGAGACAAGGATGTGGACTGGATAAAAACCAACCGGAAGACTGTCGGTCAAATCAGACAGTGGATTGACCACAGTGTGTTCCACCATGTTGCCCAAGAGACAGACGCCTATGCCCTATGGATGAAATTGGAGGGCATGTACCAGTCCAAGACCGCACGGAACAAAGCCTTGATAATGAGAAGGCTTATAAACTTGAAGCTGAAGAATGGTGTGTCTGTTGCTGAACACACCAGTGAATTCCACAGCCTTGTGAACCAGCTTGCATCTATCAAAATGGAGTTGGAGGATGAGATGCAAGCATTATTATTACTCAGTTCCTTACCAGACAGCTGGGAGACGTTGGTGGTTTCTCTCAGTAATTCTGCACCCGAAGGGAAGCTGACCATGGGGATGGTCACAGACGCCTTATTCAACGAGGAGGCAAGGAAGAAAGAGATGGACGGAGAGCAGTCTCATGCCCTTGTCACAGAAAGTAGAGGCAGAGATAGAGAAAGGGGCAGAGGTAGAGGAAGAAGTAAAAGCAGAGGGCGTTCACAGTTCAGACAGGACAACACGAGGAGGTGTTTTTACTGTGATCAAGAGGATCACGTAATAAGAGATTGCCCAGAGAAAAAGGCGGACAGACAAGCCAAAGAGAAGGCTAAGGGACACGGAGGTCCCTCAACTACAGCAGTTGCAGTGCATTCCTCTGACGATGAAGAGGTGTTGCTTACAATCTCGTCAGAGTTGGAGACACCCGGCTGGATTTTGGATTCAGGGTGTACATTCCACATATGTGCGGATAAGAAGCTTTTCTCCACTTATCGAAGAGTCAGCGGTAGCACTATCCGGATGGCCAACAACACAGTGAATAGAGTTATCGGCATAGGGACAGTGCGATTCCTTACTAAGGATGGAAGAAAAGTAATTTTATCTGAGGTCCGACATGTGCCAGGAGTACGGAGGAATCTAATCTCCCTGAGTATGCTAGATCTAAAAGGAAATTGTTTCTCATCTAGTGGCGGGGTTCTTCATGTACGCAGAGGTGATAGAGAAATGTTGCAAGGCAAATTGTGCAACAAACTGTATAGACTGGAAGGAGAAGCTTTGACAAAGATGAGTGTTGTCAAATGCCAGTCAAAGGGTACAAAGAGAGAACATACGCAACCAAAGCGTATGATTGAGCAAGGCTTTCATCAGGAATGGCGAAAACGGTGCACGGGAACGCAAGGAGGCAGTTCAAAGGTGCACAGATCTGAGCCAGTGAAGCCAATCTTGAAGAAAGTTCAGAGCAAAGAAACCAAGTCTGTAGAGACTATGCCAGTGAAGAAGAGAGTTTCTTTTGCTTCCGTGTTAGAGACATTTTGCAACCTCTCAAAAGATGCATGGAAAGGAGGGATGCAATCTCAAGTCGCAAAGTGAGCGTTGCAATGCACTCCAATAAGGGGGTGCGAGCACTATGCACGGAGTTGCATAGTGATACCTTGTACAGACCGATGGAAGTTGTCTTGGCAGAAGGGCTAACTGTCAAACATCAGTACGGACGTACAAGTGAGACTAAACCGAACATCAGGGATTGCAGCACAGACAACGGGCGTATGAGATCGCTGGGAAGTTGTTCTAAAGTGCAGAAAGCAAAGGCTGGTTGTTCAGAAATAAGCTCCGAGCAAGGAAAATTGAAGATGTTGATGTGTCAAACTCTGAAGTTTTCTAGTTGCTCCCGTGTTTCATCATCCAAGAAGCTGCACGGTAATGCAAGGGTATCCCGAGCAGGGGGTGCAGGGCATCCAATCAGGGGGTGCTTGATACCTTGGCAGCAGGTTTTGTTGTGGATCACCTCACATGGGCTGAGGGGGTGATTGTTGAAGGTCACCCCATGTGAAAGGGGTGATCCTCATGTCAACAAAGGAAGACAACCAACCAAGTCAAGCTTGGTGGCCACCAACCATGTCAAAAGTCAAGAATGAAGGCTCTCCCACCTACTCCTTTGTGTATAAATAGAGACGGGAGGGAGAGGATGAGATACAGATCAGAAATTAGAGAATGAGAGCTGTGAGTTGAGTGAGTTTCATCTCCTCCTCTGTATTTTGTATTTTGCTCCATTTTAGTGAAAACTTCTCATTTCTGTCCGTGGATGTAGGCATTGAGCCGAACCACGTAAATATTGTGTTCCCTGTGTGTGTGAGATATATTTCTGGGTGTGTTTGATCCTAACATTAATTGCCACCTGTTCATTGGTAATAAGATTAAATTTGTTTGATTGTTGGTGGAAGTGAATTGTAATAATCAAGAAAAATACACTAACTGCCTAGGTTTGTGTGCACCCAGGTCTAACCCAATTGGAGACCTAAGAAATGAACTTTCAATAATACTTAAGACCACTTATTAGAGCTACCGTTGGTAATGTGCTGCCACAGTGTGTTATGCCTTTTATTTTATTTTATTTTTTTTTTCATTTTTCACCTCACTAATGGTGAATTTAGAGCTCATTATTTAGAATTCTAAATCATTACTGATGAACTTTTAATGCTCGAAATAAGTTGTTTAAATGTTAATACGACTAATTTTGATAAGTTTTGGAATCACTTTGATTGCTTGAAAATTTTAGTGCACCGACAACCTCGGTTTGCGAGCATCCATACTCAATTCAGTTTGAAATCTCGTTTGTTTGGCGGATTAGGTTGGATGTGATTGTTAGTAAAGAGATTGTTAATGTGAGAATTGTTAGTGAGGGGATTAAGTAAAAGTGTGTTTGTTTTGATGATAGTGTGGGGGATAGTTAGTGATAAGATTGTTAAATTATTTTTATATAGAATAAATAAATAAATTGTTTTTATATTAAAAAAACTAAAACAAATATTAAAACAAGCAGGTACACTTAGTCAAAAAATAAATAAAAATAAATAAAAATTTTATATAAAATAAACTCAATCCCCTCACTATTTTCTTAATCTCACCCAAAATTCAACCAAGTTAATCCCCTAGTGAAAAGGATTAGCAAGCCGCTTGGAGTAGCAATCCCCATCCATAAGGAAGCCACCAAACAAGGGTTAGTGAGATCCACCTCCTTGCTACTCCAATCTCACCCCCTAATCTCCTAAACAAACATGACAAGAGATAGACTCTCCGAATTTAAAATATATTGTTTTAGTATAAATATAGTGTACTCTATTTATTTAGAGTTGTTTTGGTAAATTAAAAATTTTGGTATACAAATTTTTTCAATTTGCATGGCCCAATTTAGTTTGAGATTTTTGAGATGGACTCCTCAGGTCGAGTAACTAAGTGAACGGGTAAGAAAGGTAGGAAAATTGAGGATACTGATTTTAAACTACATTATAGTGGTAAGAATAGACACAAGAATAACGTAAGAATCATAATTGTCAAGGGTCTTGTGGAAAATGTAGTGGTAGTCATTAAGAAAGGAGATAGGATTATGTTAGTTAAACTAGTTATTAGATGGAATATAGTGAACGTTATTAGTGTATACGCCCCTCAAGTAGGATTAGATGATTAGACTAAGAGGGATTTTTTGAAGCAAATGGATGAGATCTTACAGGAGATACCTGTAGGAGAGACTTTGGTTATAGGTGGAGAATTTAATGGCCATGTAGGCATAGATAAACTAGGCTATAAAATGGTGCATGGTGGATATGGTTTTGGTGACAGAAATGAGGCTAGAAAGCGTATCTTAGATAGCGTTTGGTAGAGTTTTCTAAATATTATTTAAGAATAGAGTTATATTTTGAATTTGTGAGTTTTGGAATTATAATTTGAGTGTAGAAAATTTGTTTGGTTTTGAGTTTTAAAAAGAGTTTTGAATTGAGTTTTGAGTTGAGTATTGAATTGAGTTTTTAATGTCTGATGTGACATGTGAAATAAGAAAATTTGTTTGGTTATGAGTTTTGGAAAAAGTTTTCAAAACTTAATTCAAATTGTTATAACTCATAACCAAACACATTACTCAAAACTCTATTGAAAATTCAAAATAAATATTCAATTACTGATTTAAAATAACTTTTGATTGTATATTTTGTTCGAATTTTTTAAAAAATATTTTTCAGTTAAATTTTTTTTTATATTTTTAATAATTACTGTCACAAATTATTTGCTATTTATTGTATTGTTATTTTCAAATAAATGGCCAAAAAATTTATCAGGTATTATCTATGTGGGAGTAAAAAAAAATTAGAATATTATTTTGTTAGCATCTACACAATTTACCACACACAATTCAATTTTATTTGAGTTTTTTTATTTGCTGATTTTCATCAATTCTGTGAGAAATGCATCCTTCATGTACTTCGTCATTTATATTATCTGTTCAACCACCAACTTTTATATCAGAGGCTGAACAACTAACAACTTCACCATCTTCTCTTCTTCGCTTTCTGTTGGCAATTCCCAAAAAACAAAAAATCACTATAGCAGTCAACCAACCGGACATCAGAGAGGATGTTCAGCGAGATGATCAGATAGACTCAAAAATTCAAAAATTGTACGAAAACGTGAGAACTTTGGCTTGGAAGTTTGTTTTGGAAGGAGCTCTGCCAAACGTGAAATATAAATGTGTTTTGAAATGTATGGTGGAATTAATTTTTGAAAACCTCATCCAAATACTTTATTTAGAAGGGGTGAAATTATGATTGGAAAGTTTTTTTGGTTTTTGTTTTTGTTTTTGTATTTATCGATTTTTCTAATTTGTTGGGTCCAACCTCAAGGGTCATTGGTGGTGTGCCGTGACCGTGGTGTCGAAGCATAAAAGCAGCAGACCCTTTTTGACTCAGACTCGCCTAGTAGTGGTTGGAATCGAAACCCATATCTCACGTACCATTTACTTTGCTTGTTTTTTATTTTCTAAAATTACTTTTCAAAAAAATTTTCTTTTTTATTTTTTGTATTTTTGTATTAAATATTTTTAATATTTTAAATGATTTTTAATTTTTAGACATACCTAACATAAGTACAGATAAAAAGTATAATTTATGTAAAAAAAATCTTTTAAAAATTCACTAATACCAAAAATACAAAAAAAAAAAAATAAGAATTCAGTATATTTTTTTATATTTTTATGTATTTATTAATTTTTTAAAATATTTTTTCACAAATTTTTTACTTTTTAGATACATCTAAGTAAGGTCCATTTAAAAAAGTAAAAAAATGCTTAAAATTTTAAAAACACTCACTAAAAACAAAAAAATGTGAAAAATAAAAAACTCAATTTTCAAAAACTTAATCCAAAAAACTCAAACCAACCACACACATTGTTTATTTTATTGTTGAAACATTAATCTTAAATTTAATATATATTTTTATATTATATTATACTTATTTACTAAAATAATATTGGTATAATTACTTTTACTAGTGCTAATGTATATTTTTAATGGAAAATATTTGAGGGCCACAAAATCAGTGGCTCAAATGGCTCAAAACTGTCAAAACGACGTCGTTTTACGTTGTTTTGCATCCAAAACGACGTCGTTTTGACAGTTTTGAGCCATTTGAGCCACTATTTTTGTGGCCCTCTAGCATTGCCGATTTTTAATGCAGTGACAACTAGATTGATAAATCAAATAATAACATACTAT
The DNA here is from genome assembly GCF_055761805.1 of Camellia sinensis. Classification (NCBI taxonomy): domain Eukaryota; kingdom Viridiplantae; phylum Streptophyta; class Magnoliopsida; order Ericales; family Theaceae; genus Camellia; species Camellia sinensis. The sequence goes on from NC_138972.1 coordinate 101,008,607, forward strand.
GGTCCGTTTGTTTTGGGTATGGAGGGAAAGATGATATTAGGATAAAGGTGGGACTCATTTAATGTTGTGTTTATTTATAGATTTTGGAAGGGATTGAGATGGATGACGGGATAAGGTTGCGCCTTGGAAGGGGGATTGGGATGGAACAAGCGGAGGTAGTATTAGAAAAATAGTCCGTCGGACCAGAAATTTTTATTTATTTTTTACATGTTGGGCATTGTTTTTTTTGGAACATTAATGTTTAATTTTTTGAATTTTTTGTTAAGTAAAAATCATTGTTTTATTTTGTTTGGGAAATTTTTATTTTTTTTTAAATTTTTTACATGTTGGGCATTTTTTTTTTTTGAACATTAATGTTTAATATTTTTTTATTTTTTTATTTGTTTTATTATTTTATATAAAAATAATTTAACAATCCCTACACTAACAACTATCACCAAAACAAACACAATTTTACTTAATCCACTAACAACTATCATCAAAACAAACACAATTTTACTTAATCCCCTCACTAACAATCTCCTCACTATTAATCCTCTCACTATGAATCTCCTCCATTCTACCTCTGAAAACAAACGGGCCTATAGTAGAAATATATAGTTATTATAGTATTATTCTGATAGGAATTTTGGTTGTTTTTGGAAGATGGTTAAAAGTTGGTTTTTTGACTTTTTTTTTATTATTTTTTTTAAAAAAAAATATGTAAAAAAAAGTGAGAAATTATGTAACTCAAAATGGGTTAAAAGTTAAGAAGTGATTTTTAATCCACTTTTCAAAAGAATCGACATCAAAACTCAAAATCTATTGGTAATAAGTGAAGGGACTTTAATTTTGTATACAAGTACATATTGTATTTAAATTAAATTTTAGGCATATTATATATTATTGTTGTAACCTGTCTTACTAATAATGTAAATTTTCAATATAGTGTTGATAATTAAAAATTAGATAATAAGACACCGGAAATAAGCCGTAGCTCGAATCCAATGGCTCGAATTGGCTCGAAAGAGGGAGAGAAGAGAGGAGGAAGAAGCAGAGGAGAAAGAGGGAGAGAAGAGAGGAAGAAGAGAGGAGGAAGAACAGAGGAGAAAGAGGGAGAGAGGATCGTCGCTGCTCACCTCGCCACCGCCACCGCCGTCGCCTCGCTACCGCCGATCGTCGCAGCACCAGCGATCGCCGGCTCTACCTCGCCTCCGCCCCCCGGCCCCCGCTTCTAGCCCCAAATGTTGGGCCCCCTCCAGTCCCTCCTCCTCCTCCCCCTCCAGTCCCTCCTCTTTCCTCCTTCCTCTTCCTCCCCTCCTCCTCCTCCCTCATTCCTCCTCCTCCCCTCCTCCTTCTCCTCCCTCCCCTGCTTCTGGTTCTGCTTCACCTTCATCTAAAAAACGAGGCCGTTTTTGAATTCGAGCCATTTCGAGCCGCTCGATTTCGAGCTACCTATCACTGCCGAATAAGACACCATAGTAGAAATATGTAATTATTATGGCAATACTCCTGTTTTGAAGACATCAAAACTTAAAATCCAAAATTGGAGTCATTTTAATATTGTATCTATGGGACAAGTGTTAAACATTAAAAATTCTTTTGAGAATTGATTTTTTTAATAATTTTTTATAAGTGAAAAAAAATAAATATGTTTGAAAATATTTTATTAAATTGTTTCAAAAACCGTGACGTATACTTGAGTTATCATTGAATGCTAATTACACTTAAGAGAAATATATTTTTTTTTTTGTGTTTAGTAGAGTTTTAGAATTATAATTTAAAAATAGAATTGCATTTTGAATTTGTGAGTTTTGAAATTATGATTGAGTGTAAAAAATTTGTTTGGTTATGAGGTTTGAAAAGATTTTTGAGTTGAGTGTTGAGTTGAGTGTTGAATTGAGTTTATAAGGTTGGTTTGGGGTGTCCTAAAAAAGTGTACTTTTTGTCTTTTTATGAAAAGATGTGCAGAAAAGTAGAGAGGTGATGTGATGAAAAAAGATAAAAAGATAAAAAGATAGATTATATAGTCTATGCCAAACCAGCCCTAAATGTTTAATGTGACAATAAGAAAATTTGTTTGGTAATGAATTTTCAAAATTTAATTCAAAAATTTATAATTGATAATCAAATACACAACTTAAAACTCTATTTAAAAATCTCATCAACAGTCATAACCAAATTATTTTTCAAATTCAAGTAAAAAAATTAATTATTAACAAAAAAAAAATACTCATAACTAAATTCTTCTTAAAATTTAATTCAAAAAATTAATTATTAACAACAAATAAAATAAAATAACACTCATAACAGCACGTACACTCATACCCCCTCTTTCTCTTTCTCCCTCCCCTCTCGACCACCACTGCTGCCCTCCCTCCTCGCCTCCGTCGCTGCCCTCTCTCTTTCCAAATCTGCATAGAGTGATTTTGATTTCTTCACCAAACCTCACTGTGGGTCAATGAGTCTCAATTGGTTCTCTAGATTGCAGATCCACACCCTTTTCTCTCTCTCTCTCTTCAAGAGATTGGGTCATAGGCCAGTTCATTCTCTCTGGTTTAACCTCGAAAAATTTGGGTTTGGTGCATTGGAGGGAGATAAGAGGCACGAGCATAAGTTTTCGACTAGGATTCATCTTAGAGCCTGTCTTGAAGGTGCTTACCATGTACTAGATGAATCAACTATGTATGTAAGTGACACAAGGCCCACTGATCGGCTGCTATGGAAGTATCCTATTGGAATCCTTGAAGTAGGTATTCTATGTGCATGAAGACTTCAACCAATAAAGTTGAAGGACGACCAAGGAACCACAAAAGCTTATTGTGTGGCTAAGTATGCACAAGGACTTCGGCAGTTGTGATCAATTGCCAAAAAAAATACTGTTTCGATCAATCGGCCGGACGTTCGGGGGACATTTGGGAGGATGACTAGGTAGACTCAAGTGAAAGAGAAAAGACGAAAGTGAAAAAGAAATATGTTTGGAAAACTCTATCCAAACGTGAAAGGAAATATGTTTTGAAATGTGTGATGGAATCATATTTTTATAACTCTATCCAAACGGAGGGTGCAAACAGAATGGTGGAATCACATTTTCAAAGCTGTACCAAACACAACCTTAGATTTTGCGTTGGCTTTTGACCTAGTGGTGGCCAATACTACTATATATAAGAAAATGGAGGAGCATTTGATGACCTTTAAGAGTGGATCAATTAAAAGCCAAATAGATTATTTCTTAGTGAGAAAAATGGACCGCCTAAAATGCAATGATTGTAAGGTGATTCTTGGAGAGAGCTTGACCTCTCAACATAGGATTTTGATGCTAGATTTATGTTTTAGAGGGCAATACCTAGCTAGGAAGGATGGTGGGCGTCGTAGGACGAGATGGTGGGACCTAAAAGGGAATAAACTAGAAATATTTAAGAATATAATGGATAAGGAAGGTACTTGGGATTTGGAAGATGATGCTAACATTATGTGAAACTCGATGGCCAATTGTATGAGGAGAATCTCGAGGGAAGTGCTTGGAGAGTCGAAAGGAACGAGATTCAGCTCTAGGGAAACCTGGTGGTGGATAGAAGAGGTTCAAACGGTAGTTAAGGTAAAAAAAAAAAAAAAAAGAGTGCTTTAAAAAGTGACAGAATGATAGAACTGAGGAAAACCTTAAGAGCTATAGATTGGCTAATAACCAGGTCAAGAAAGTAGTGAGAGAGGCTAAGTTGAAAACTTATAATGACCTATACACTAGACTAGATAGTAAGGAGAGAAAGAAGAGGGTATACAAACTTGCTAGGATACGGGAGAGGAAAACAATATATTTTAAATAAGTTAAATGCATCAAGAGCGAGAATTCTAAGGTATTGGTGAAGGATAAAGAGGTTAAGGAAAGATGGAAGAATTATTTTGAGAAACTATTAAATGAGGGACATGGAGGTACAACAATAGGGGAAGAAATAGCCAATAATACGATAAACTAAGACTATAGGTTCTATCGCAGGATTAGGAACTTTGAAGTGAAAATTGCACTTAATAAGGTAAAATCAAATAAGGCTTTAGGACCCGATGATATCCCTATTGAAGCTTGGAAGTGTTTGGGTAAAAAAGGGATTGCTTGGTTGACTAGGTTGTTTAACAAAATTTTGTTGACTAGAAACATGCCAAATGAGTGGAGGAAGAGTATTTTAGTGCCAATTTAAAAGAATAAAAGAGATGTCCAGAATTACAACAACTATAGAGGAATCAAGCTAATGTGTCATATAACGAAAGTGTGGAAGAGGGAAATGGAACGCCAATTGCGAGATATCACAGAGGTGTCAAAGAATCAATTTGGGTTTATGCTTGGCAGGTCAACAATAGAAGCGATCTATCTTTTGAGGAGAGTAATAGAAAAGTATAGAAAAAAGAAAAGAGGCATTCATATAGTGTTTATCGACCTTGAAAAAACATATGATAAAGTGTCTCGGGATATAATATAGTGGGTGTTGGAGAAGAAATGGGTGACAAAAGGTTACATTGATGTGATTAGGAACATATATGAAGGGGTGGTGATCACTATTAGATCACCTGCTGGAGAGACAAATGAATTTCCTATCACTATAGGGTTACACTAAGGATCTACCTTAAGTCCTTATCTTTTTGCTTTAATTATGGATGAGTTGATGAGAAATATTCAGGATGACGTGCCATGGTGTATGTTTTTTGTAGACAATAATCGTGCTAATGGATGAGACTAGAGAAGGAGTTAACACAAAGTTGGAGATTTGGAGAAAATTCCTTGAATCTAAAAGATTCCGGATAAGCAAAACTAAGACAGAGTATATGGAGTGTAAATTTAGTAACAGTAACAATGAACGCGGAGGAAAAGTGAAGATTGAGAATCAAGAACTGCCTAAGAGTGAACGTTTTCGTTATTTAGGGTTGATTATCACAACAATGAAGGAGATTGATGTGGATGTGGCGTATAGGATTAAGGCATGATGGTGTAATTGGAGAAGTGCATCTAAGGTACTGTACGATAAACGAATACCCACTAGACTAAAAGGTAAATTTTATAGAACGGCTATTAGACCAGCAATGTTGTATGGGACAGAGTGTTGGGCAACTAAGAAACAACATGTAGATAATATGAGTGTGGCTGAGACGAGGATATTAAGGTGGATGTGTGGCAAGACTAGACAAGATAGAATTAGAAATTAGTATATTCGGGAATGGTAACAGTAGCACCGATAGAAGATAAGTTGAGAGAGAATCGATTGAAATAGTTTGGTCATATTCAACGGAGACCAATAGAGGCAGTAGTGAAGAGATGCGATGTTGTAACGGTAGATGGAAGTGTTAGAGGACGGGATAGGCCTAGATTAACGTTGGCTAGCGTTGTAAATAGATATATGGATCTACTTAATTTGACTAATGAAATGACCTTTGATAAGGCCGCTTGGAGAAGAATTATTCATGTAGCCAATCTCATTTGATGGGACTTAAGGCTTGGTTTGGTTTGGTTTGATTTGATTAAATGGAAATGAAAATTTAGTTATTCAAAAAAGATGTAAAAAATGTATAGTTTACACAGAAATTGAGTTAATAAATAGGAACAAAGAAAACTGTACCACTATACAAAATTACACAAATTATCCATTTTTTTTCTCTTTTCCAAAAGCCTAACAAAAGAGTAACGGCGGCATGAGCCCTCCAAAAACACAGGGGGTAAATTATATAAATAGTTTTTGTAGTTTAGTTTTTATTATTTTAATTTGTTTGATTTTCTTCCTTAATTTAATGAATTGTATTACATTGGTCCAATAAATAACGATCGTTAAATTTAGTGGACAAAAACTCAAACGATGTATTAATTTGATCTTTATAGATTATATGATGTGTCAATTTGTCCCTATCAAAATCGAGTAAATTAAAATAATAAGGACCAAATTGACACATTGTGTAAATTACAATGACCAAATTAATACATTATTTGAACACATGACAACTTTTCTTCCACCAAATCTAACAACCGTTCTTTATTGGACCAATATGACATAATCTGTTAAATTAAAAGGTAAAATTGAGTAAATTAAAATAAAAATGACCAAATTAACGTATTGTGTAAATTATAGAGACCGTTTACATAATTTATCCAAAAAAGTAATACTATATAAACCATTAATTTTCATAATTTTTTCTTATTCACATTAATTATTCATATTTATATTATTTGAGTAACTCTATTTCAAATTTGAAAGTTTTAGAGCATGTTACATTAAATTTGAGCAAAAATTTGATAAGAAATTTGATTTGATATGATCCACTCTAATAGTTTCATCAAATCTGAGCAATTGTCCGATTTAGAGCAAATTTTCATCCCAAAATCGATTATTCAGGTGGTCGTTCACTCACGATCATTTGCAAAATGTGATGAAAGAATAAATGTACCTGTGTGTGTCAATTTCCGACCACATTGCCAATCAAGTACTCAGCTGGAGAACACTGTCAGAATAGATTAAGCCCGAACGACCTGTCACAAAAAGAAGAGATTCCGGCGGTGGTTCGTTCACCCGGGGGCACTCCGACGATCAAGTCAGTTATCTCTCAAAGATAGCAGAAGTGCTTAACTCACTATTCAGAGCATAAAAAGCATCAAAGCATACTTTAGACCTATGGGGGTGCCTCTCTTTTATAGCCAACACTTACTTAGTCCCAACAGAAGCCTAGCTTCAATGGACTTAGGATTACTGCTAATCTAGAACTCCTAGTAGGATTGGGATAAACTCTTTAAAAGTCTTATCTTTACCCAAACTGAAGTCCTCTCTCATTCTAGGACTCTTGTCCCTTATCCGTTTATCTCGGATTCCGGTATCTTCGCAGATAACCTCGGCCTAGCCGAGATGATCTTGGCATCATGACCAGGACACGTGGCACCTCGGTGACACCTCGGCCACGTGTTGTCATTCAAAAATTATGTCCCCTCAACTGCCCCCTAGGTTCTATTATCTCAGCATCTTGAGGTGATGGAACCTATATCATTCCTTCATTTAATCATGACCCCAGTTTAACTTCAGCTTGTAAAATTTTCTTAAAATTTCAACAAGTGTTAAACATGACCTCGGTTTAACTTCAACTTGTAAATTTTTCTTAAAATTTCAACAAGTGTTAAACATGTCCTTGGTTTAACTTCAACTTGTAAATTTTTAAAATTTCAACAAGTTTTAAACATGATCTCGGTTTAACTTCAACTTGTAAATTTTTAAAATTTCAACAAGTGTTAAACATGTCATCGGTTTAACTTTAACTTGTAAATTTTTAAAATTAAAAACAAGTGTTAAACCAACCTTAGGTTGTAAATTTAAACTTCAAAGCATCGTTCTCCAGCCCTTTTTGATTCTCCATGCTCGACCTCTCGTGAAGGCCGATGAGAATCTTCCTTTGCCTTGTCGTGCTGAGGGACTGCAAGAACTGTGTTCTGCCCCCTCTTTCTGGGCATCTTTCTTGGCCGCTGGAATCAGCGTATCTTGTAAAGGGAACGGTGACTACATGACGTTGTTCTGCATCATGAAGTTGACGACCGTTTGCAGGTTCGCCAATTTGTTCGCCATTCCCTTCATCTCGTCGTCCCTCCATAGGCATCTATCCTTACATACCTGGAGGTCATCCTCGTTATAATACCCGCTTCGGTCTGATTTCTTTGGCACGTCGCCCTCCTGGCCGACGTCTTTTTCTCCGTGATTTTTATCACGAGTCTATTCGTTGCAGTTGTCTTCTTCGACGTCAAGGTCAATGTGTTTCTCCCTCCCAGTAGGGGGTGTCGTCCCCAACCTTTTCTTTCTGTCCGTCGTTGGCCATCTATTCTCATTTCTTTCCCACAGACGGCGCCAAATTGTGTATGTCAATTTCCGACCACACTGCCAATCAAGCACTCAGATGAAAAACACTGACAAAATAGATTAAGCCCGAACGATTTGTCACAAAAAGAAGAGATTCCGGCGGTGGTTCGTCCACCTGGAGGCACTCCGATGATCAAGTCAGTTATCTCTCAAAGATAGCAAAAGTGTTTAACTCACTGTTCAGAGCATAAAAAGCATCAAAGCATACTTTAGACCTATGAGGGTGCCTCTCTTTTATAGCCAACACTTACCTAGTCCCAATAGAAGCCTAGCTTCAATGGACTTAGGATTACTGCTAATCTTGGACTCCTAGTAGGATTGGGATAAACTCTCTAAGAGTCTTATCTTTACCCAAACTGAAGTCCTTTCTCATTTTAGGGCTTTTGTCCCTTATCCGTTCATCTCGGATTCCGGTATCTTCGCAGATAACCTCGGCCTAGCCGAGATGATCTTCACATCATGACCAGGACACGTGACACCTTGGCTGGCACTTCGGTGATACATCGGCCACGTGTTGTCATTCCAAAATTATGTCCCCACAGTATCCTTTATTTGATGAAAAAGTATCATTCTCTTCGTTTGATATCAATATAATAAAACGATTGAAGGTTATCAAATTTAAATTTAATAAAACATTTGATAAAATGTTCGAGATGACCTTGCTATTTCAATGAATTTTGTTAATTTTTACAAGAATTTTGGAGGAAAACACTTAAACCCGGGTTGGTGTTTCGGTTCGAACCGGTTGGTCTATCTCGAACTATATATATCATTGCTCGGGCTCTCTCTCCCCACAAACACCGATCACTACCTGTTGTAAAGGAACACAGTTCAGATCGTCACCTTCTAGCAGATCGACTTATCTCTCTTTCTCTCTCTCTGGTTAGTACCTTCTTTCTCTATAATTTTTATATATTCACTGATGCATCGTATACACAGCCCTATCTTTTTTTTCTTTTCTTTTTTTCAATAGAAATTTGTAGAGAAAACTCGATTTTAGGGTTCGAACCTCTGATTTTGGCTCTTAATTATTACATGTGTATATCAGTTTGTATATTTTATATCCACACCATGATATGAATTCTAGTGATGGTTGTTTAGGTTTTGTAATCTGAATTCTGTTTTGATTGTAGTTTGTTAGAATTTAATTTTATAAATTTTATGTTTTGTTAGGTATTATCAAGATCTCTGTTTTTTTCCTGTATTACTCTGTGTATTGATTTGCTGAATTCTCTTGGTTATGGTGTTGGGGATAATAAAAAGTTTATTAATTTTTAATTTACTCTCTGTGATTAGATATTTATATGTTAGTTTGTATGTGTATTCCAGTATATGGGTGGGTGTAAATGGTTTGGTTCGGTTTGGTCGGGATTTACAAAGCATTTCTCACTGAATTGACTAACCTTAGACCAAAACTGACGGAAAATGTTTATCAACTGAACCAAACTGCTATACATTGAACTGGTTCGGTTAGGTTGGGATGATCGGTTTGACAAACACAAATTTGTTTCAAAATAAAATCACAACCCACAACAATAACAATATCCATAATGTATATGAACAATTTAGTTTGTAAGTCTCTCACGTACCCAAAATATATATATATATATATATATGTTCACGAGGAAAACTCATGTCTCTTCTCAAAAAAGAAAGGAAAAATCGGATCAAATAAAAAATGTGGAACAAATTAACCTCTTCAAATCAAAGAGAAATCTAGATTGTTGATGAAGAGCTGTAAATGATAGATCTTGAGTTAGATTTTGGAAGCTCAACAATCTTTAATGAACTATATACTTTGTCTTTCCTTTAATGTTTAGTGTTACTAGTTGCAAATGTCCCAAAATAGAGTAAGCCACCATTGCAATCAAAGATGTTGACATATGCTCTGTCTCTCTTGTTGGTTTCTTCATACACAATCATTACTTCTCATCACTGTGATTTTTCTGTTTGTAATGGAAGTAAAGAGAGTTGAGAGACTTAGAGATGACTGAATATATATAGAGAGAGATAAGAGTGAACAGAAGAAGAGTGTAAGAAAATTGACTAAAGGAATAGAGAGAGTCAAGAAGAAAGAAAAAGGTAAGATAAATGGAGAGAGAGAGTGATTTCTTTATTTTTATCAATAAAGTGAAATGAATGGACAGGAGAGTTTGTCTTGGGGAGTGTGATGTCAAGAGACTTTTGGTTTATTGGGTGGTGGGATCATTGTTAGTTTGTATATAACATAGATTGTATATGAGATACATTGGTTGATACTGATCATTTCGGTTTTAAAATTTTGAAAATCGTGATTAAATAAAAAATACTCTTTGTATTTATTTATTCTGTAAAACTGGATAGACCACATATGATAGAGGATTCAGTTAAACTTGCTTGGTTCAGCCGGTAATTGGTTTAATGAGTCTAGTCGGTTTTTCTTCTACCCCTACGTGTAGCCGAGTCTCAATAAAAAAAAATGGACGTAATTAGCTAAATGAAATCTATAGTTTTTATTTAAAAGATACTACTACGTTTTATTCATTATAAAACTTCAAAGCATTGTGGTCCTTGCTTCTCCTGTGCAAATGTGTTTGGCTATATAGGGTTTTATGGCTAATGGCTTTGAAGCATCCTTACCAGATGGATCCAGGGGGGGATGTAGGGCAGCAACTGCACCCCCAAAATTTTGGAATTTTTTTCATATTATACTAGTAATTAGTTTCTTTGTGAATGTTTTTTTGGATAAGTTTATTTGTAATTGGAGTTTGATTGTGATTTAGTTTGTTAAGTTGTTGTAAAGATTGCTACTTATCAAAAAGTTACTGTAAAGATTGTTAACACTGTAGCCTCACCTATGAAGCACGGATACTTCAAAAAGGGTGACGTATCCGTATCGGATACTTATCGGATACCGATACTCCTCGGATACTCGCGGATACGTATCGGATACTTCTTAAAAGTATCGGATACTTCTTAATTAATTTTTTATTAATTTTGAAGTATCGGATACTTAATTTTGAAGTATCGGATACTCGAAGTTACATATTACTTATAATATTTTGTTTAGTTCTTTCATAAGAGGAATATAGTGAGAGCTTAAGTAATAGAATTTGTCAAATTGATGTATCCTTGTTGTCTCTCTCACTTCTCTCTCGCTTTCTCACTCTCTCACGTTTCTTCTCTCTGCTCTCATTCTTTTTTTGGTGTTTGCATGTAAGGATGATGTTTAATTTGCATTTGCATTTGCATTTGCATTTGCTTTTGCTTTTAGTTTTGAATGTTTTATGAATGTTTGAGCACTTTTAGGTTAATAGGAATCCCTCTCTTTATTTATTAATTTACTTTAAGTTTTATTTTCATGCATATTACATTATTAAAATCACAAAAAAAAAAAAAAAATTATGAATGTATCCCTGCTGTACCCGTATCATACTTTTTCAAATTTTGACATATCGCCATATCCACATCCCCATATCACCATATTCGTATCCGTGCTTCCTAGGCTATCATTGATGACTTAAAAAAGTATATTTGCTGAAATTTTTATTTAAGAATGGTTTTTTGGCTTTGGCTTTAGCTAAGGTCTTGTGATATTCACTGATGAAGGGGAACAAGTTGAAACTATTGACCTTGAAGACTCTTAGTTTTGTAGGAATCTTTCTTCTTTATCAAGTTGTCTTTTGCTTTAAGTTTTATTTTTATGCATATTGCATTACTAAAAATTGTTAAAATAATATTTTTTACGAACGTATCCCCGCCGTACCCGTATCCTAGTTTTTCAAATTTTGTCGTATCGCCGTATCGTATCGTATCCGTATCCGTATCCCGTATCCGTATCCGTGCTTCCTAGAGCCTCACTAAACCATGAAAGTAATGTAGCAATGTTTCTGTTCATGTATAACTCTCTCTCTCTCTCTCAATGAGTGATATTTGTGTATGAATATTTGTTCTGGATATCCTGTTTTCTTCTAGCGAAAATGGCCTGATGGTATGTCATGTTGCAGAAATGTATAATAATTTGGGAGCTCAGCCTGGGGTGCCAGGACCACCTCCAAACCCACAGCCAAATCCATTTGGGAATGCATTTGTTGGAGCTGGTTCAGGACTTATAAGAGGGGGGCTAGGTGCTTATGGAGAGAAAATTTTAGGATCAAGCTCCGAGTATGTGCAAAGCAATGTAAGTTGTATGATAAGACTGAATTTTGAACACCTATTATAGTTAGGTTGCAAAAGAAAGGATGGTGATGCTGAATTAATAACAATCTCTAGTTATGTGATGGATTGGAAGGTCTTTTCTGCTATGTATTATTCAGGGGCTATTTCCTGCATTTGGTTTCAAAAGTTTATGGATCTATGTCGCTTTTTGACGTGTCTAGAGTGGGGTTTTTAGGAGAAGCCCTATGGCCTGAAATCCTTTTTGTCAAATAAGGCAATGACCTTCTTCAGCAAATGTCTTTGGGTGGGCATTTGAGCTTCTGCTTGGTTGCCACTTCAATTTTAGGGAAGTTAGATTTGTTGTGTATCCATTTTTTTTCACATGTGTAACAGACAACCCAAGAAAAACATAATGCTGTCAAATTTGAGTGTTTTTTTTAATGTGATTTTCATCTTATATTTACGTAAGAGCTTATTATTTTTACTTGTGATTTCCATTTTTTGCTCTTAAAATTCATTCCTTTTTTCTGAAAGTAGCACATAGCATTGCCGTTTCTGTAGCCATTTTGTTCACTTATTTCTGAGAACAAACTATACTTCAACAGGTGCATTCAAATGTATTCTAAAATGCCTTCATTTTACGATTTTTATTTGTTCCAAAGAATGACATTTGTATATGAATGCTGAGGAAAACACAATTAACTCAAGTCCTATCTAATGTAAAATCGAGGAAAAAATTGAACTTCTACTGGACATTTTATTTCCCATGGTTAGTATTTTCAAAGAAATGAAGTCCTTCACCCCTGCACCGGCAAATGTGTTGTTTATAGTAGTATAGAAAAGCTTATTTTTAGAATGAGTTCAGCAACATGTTCTTAACATATGCACATCTACTGGTTGTTCTATAATTGGATAATGGCACTGTCATAATGATTTTAACATTCTAAGTACCAGTTTTTTTGTGTTCTGTGATCATTAATAATTTTGATATTTAATTTTGTGGTCTGTTTATTCACAATTTCAATATTTTCTTTAATGAACAGATAAGTAGGTACTTCTCTGATCCCCAATACTATTTTCAAGTTAATGACCATTACGTAAGGAACAAATTGAAGGTTGTTCTCTTTCCATTTCTGCACAGGGTAACTACTAATTCCACTATTTTCTTACCCTCTAGTTGGTCAATTATTTCTTCGACAGCGGTTACCATTTTCTTATTCTCCAATCCTTTAGGGCCATTGGACAAGGATAACAGAGCCTGTGGGGGGAAGGCTTTCCTATAAGCCACCAATTTATGATATAAATGCTCCAGACTTGTACATTCCATTCATGGCGTTTGGTACCTATGTTGTTCTTGCTGGCTTCTCGTTGGGTCTCCATGGAAAGTAAGTAATCACATCACTGTAAGTTGGGCATTTTTTTAAAAATAAAACCCCCCCTTTTTTTTTCTCTATATATTAAATGGGTTCTTAAAACCAAATAAACATGATTTGCCTTGTTTACATCCAAATCGAGCTTGGTTAGCCCCCTACATTATGCCCTATCTTTTAGCGTTTGCAAAGGGTTTGTTGTTTTTACCTAGCAAAATGAAGCAAGTTGACCTTTGTTCTTAGAATAGTAAGGTTTCTTTGGCTCCCTATTACAGTCCTACCACAGTGCTCTATGCAAGAATGGAAGGGCATGCGTGGCATCTAAGTGAAAAGCTAGATGAGGGAATCACTGTGGCAGTAGTTTGTTAAGCTATCTGTCAAGTGTTTTGAGAAGCAACATAATTCATTATTTTTTATTTATTTTTTTGCTTCAACAAATACTGTTCCTAAAAAAGAAAAAACAGTTTGCTTTCTGTAAATGATGATTCTCCCACTTGCCATATACTGGGAATTGTGCCTATAGTGTTGGGTGACCTCATACCTGTTGCGAAGTATGTTGATTTTTTTTTGTTAATTCAATGATGACAGTGTTTGGCCTTCTTGCTTTTGAACTTGAGTCATCTGTCATGTGATCTGGAATTAAATGATATTATTTTGTTCTACTCTCTCTCTCTCTCTCTCTCTCTCTCTCTCTCAGGTGTGGTGTTTATGATATACCGCTTCATTTTGTTGGCAGGTTTAGCCCAGAAGCTCTGAATTGGCTGTTCATTAAAGGGTTGGTGGGGTGGTTCTTGCAAGTTTCCCTGTTGAAAATGTCATTGTTTTCATTGGGTAGTGGGGAGGCACCCCTGCTGGACATAGTGGCATATGCCGGGTATACTTTCACAGGTATGTGTCTGGCTGTCTTGGGAAGAATCATGTGGAGCTACTCATACTACTTTTTGATGCCGTGGGCATGCTTGTGCATGGGAATCTTCTTGGTAAAGACAATGAAGAGAGTTCTTTTTGCGGAGGTGAGGACTTATGACTCGAGCAGGCATCATTACCTCCTGCTCTTCATTGCTTTGGCTCAGTTCCCACTTTTGATTTGGCTTGGCAACATTAGTGTTAATTGGCTTTTCTAAATTCCTACTCTGTGGCTATGGTGTTGTGAGCGAACAATTTTGTGTCTGGTAAGTGTCTACAGAGTGTTTTTTTACAGGCATTTTTGTTTTGTAAATTTGGTTGATCTATTGAGTTGGTCCATTTTGATTTCTTATTCAATTCATTCATGTGAATGCCTGGATTTAACAACCAAGTAATATTGTTCTTAGAAGTTGAAAACATCCTAAAACTACCTTGGCCAAGCTGAACTTGCCTGGTTTGCCTTGTTCGTGTATGTTGCCTTGTTTATTTTTTTCAATTAATATTTTTTTGAAAAAACTTTTTAGTGGGCTTTTAGACTAGAGATTCTTAAAATAAATAAAAATAAAATGAATGTTTAGTAATTTTTTTTTTTGAATAATTGGGGAATTTTCTTGATTATATTCAATAAAATATCTAATTTTGGAATTTCAAAAATATGCATTCCCACTAATTCCTCACATACTAGAGGGGTCAAGCTCAATCTGAACCTGGGAACCCATCTAATTATGGTCACTTGAAATCTGTCCAATTTATAAATGAATTTAAATGGGTTGCATTTTGTGAATCTAAAATATAAAATGGATTGGTTATGGATATTCATTTATTGGTACCAACACAACTACCCAATGAAACGGATCAATTTGGCAATTGAATTAAAAGTCAAAATGTGAACTTTTTGATTTTTTTGAATTATATTATTTTTTTATTTTTTACATATTTTTTTTTTAAAAAAAAGTTAAAAAAATTAAATTTTAACCTACTTATTAAAATAAGCTAAATAGATTAGATTGATGGAATTAATTTGTCGAACTCGTGTATCAAATTTAGCAGAAATCATTTGAACTCACTTATTAACGGACAGGTATAAATTGAATTATTATAATACACAATGGCCAAAAGTGCATTCTGAGGCATTTTTATCAGTGCATATGGTTTTCTCTCTCTTTGTTTGATTGAGAGATTTAAAAATAGATTTAGAAGAAAAAAAAAGATGTATAAAATTATGTGAAATATATGTATATTTTATTTATATTTCATCTATCTTTTTTATTTTCTTTTCCAAATCTCTTCTTGAATTTCTCAACCAAACACAGCAGCTCTGTATTAGAAGTGGTAAAATATCCATTTTGATTTTGGCTCTCCAGAACTAACCAGCCTTCATTGATAAGCAAGAGGCTTGCTCTAGCCCATTTGAAAATATGATCGTTTGAAAATATTTTTTTTAAAAATAATTTAATATAAAAATATTTTAAAAATAATTTAATTATATATTTTAATATATATATATATATACACAAATGTTACGTCAATGTATGCATCATGTCATAAAAAGATTATTTATTCATCTATCTATATTTATAATATTTTTTTTAAAAAAAAATAGTGAAATTAATTTGATTGATTAATTAAAATAAAAAATATAATTATTAGTTGGGCAAAATAAAAATAATATTTTTATAAGATATTTTGTCTCTTATCCTTACATTGTGTTTGGTTAAGGAATTTAGGGGGAGATTTGAAAAAGAAAGAGAAAAAAGAAAAAATATATAAAAGTAGATGAAATATAAATATATTTTATCCATATTCTACCTTTTTTTTTCATTTTTTTTTTTTTTTTTTTTCCAAATACTCCTCAAATCTCTATTTGGGAAGATAACACAACGTATTCTTGGGTCAAAATTTCTTTCTCACAGCAGACACGCTTAAGAAAAGTGAGACTTCAAATTGTCATGTCAGAAGAGATTCAACTGTACAGTAGTGGAAAAACATTGTCTTAGTATTTATCTGTAGTGGAAAAACATTGTCTTAATAATAAAATGAGCTCAGCGCTTAGCTCAGCACCAGTAGTGGAACACTATATAATATGGAACATTTGTTTCTCCTTGGGCACAACTCAACTCAGAGAGAGCCTAAGTGAGACTGAGAGAGTGAGAGAGAATGGAAAAACTCATTTCAAACAGGTGCAACATTGTTGAGTCGGTGCCGGAATCTTATATATTGCCACCAGAAAGAAGACCAGGAAAGCAAGTGGTTCCTCCATGCCATGCCATCCCAGTGATTGATTTCCAAGGACTCCATCCCATGGAATTGCAGCAACAAATCATGAAGGCTAGCCAAGATTATGGATTCTTTCAGGTCAGCTCATTATTCATATATTTTATTTTTCTTAGTATTTACCTGTAATGATTGAATGAACTTGGTTCATCTGTAGTCCTAATAAAAGGGTGCTGCCCATTTTAATAATTTGATCCCTTTATTTTTATTTTATGTGTAGATGATCAATTTAATGATAACTGTATGATTTACATCATAGTTGTTCAAATAAATGGACAAGAAGAATGATTTCAGAACTATGCTACATATTCCTTGAAAACAAATATGATCAAATTATATAACTATGTTTGTCGGACTAACTTGATTTTTTTAACAGAAAATTCACGTATAAAGACTTAGATTCAGAACAAATTGGATGATTGAAATGAGAGAGCTAAACTAGACAGATCCAGTTTTTAGAGAAGCCTATTGCTAATTGAACGTGCTGGTAGTAGTCCATCCCAAATATAGTAATAAGAATTTAGACTAATTATAACTTCAACTTCAAGGATTCTCTTCGATACATATATTCAGGATTAAAATTATTTGCACATGTACTTGAAAGTTTGCGGGGGGAAAAAAAATTGTTTAAAAAATAATTTTTCAAAAAAACATCACCTGATTACACAATTTAAAATATCTCAATCCAAGTGTGTAGCGATCCAAATGTCTCGCATGTTGCTTTTATTTTTGTGTGTATTTTTCAATCGACTTACAAAATTTTGATGTCTAATTTTTGTACCAAATATGTCTGATATATATATACACCACACATCATAGAGTTTGCATGTAGTGGGATCCTTAGGGATCTCTATTTTTTAGTTATGGGAATAAAATAAAAGATATATATTTTATCTTGAATTTGCAGGATACAACTTATCCAATTTTTCATTTAATTATCTTTTAAATAGATAATATAGAACTTCCACTAATTGTAATAATGTCCATCAACACATTACAATTGAACCCCTAAAAGTAGAGAATTACAAGTAAGGCCCTTTCTTACAATTAGTTACAAACTTACTTGCACCAAACTATATTCCACATGAACTACTACGTATGGACAAATTTATCACTATCAAAAACCCTAACTCATATAGGTGAATTCTAATTTTTTCTTTCATTTAATTGGACACCAAAAGCAATTTCCAAAAATATACTTTTATAATTATATAGTACAAATAAAAATATTTTTTTGAAAAAGTATCGGCCGGTTTTCCTTTGGTCTAACGTTCCATGTTAAACACCTATATAAATCAATTATCACTCACATAACCCAACATGTCCGTATATAGCCTTTGGTTTAGCGTCACCGATTGACAATATCAAAGTTAAATGAATATTTAATTAATTTATATGAGCTTCTCAGGTCAAAGGAAAATAAGTGCATTGTAATAGACCTATCCTTTATACTGACAGTGATCATTTCATAGGTGTTCTCAAAACCGATCTTGTTCAGTGCATGTATTTATTGCATAACACCCACCTATTTGCCTAAGATCACTACCTCAATGATGGAGTTAATCATTTTATCATATAGCAGGTGTAGGCCATAGTAGTGCGACGCCCAATCAACACCCAAAACCTATAACATTAATTGGGTTTACAAGGCACCAAAAAATCATAAATCCTAGCTTTTGGTTCATTAAACATTAGTATATTTTTCTATAATGTTACCCAAGGGACCTTATGTTCACATCATATGTAACATTAAATATAACATTACCCATAATAATATACAAAATTGCAAAATAAAATGCCAAACAATTTATTTAATCAATTAATAAAGTCAACAAATTGATTTTTGAGGGCACAAATACTAACATTCTATATACAAACAAGACACAAGTGGGTGAGATGAGACCTACCATCTTGTGTCTTGGCTATGAACTATTTTGTGAATGGCTTTTGCGCATGGAGCATGGTTGCATTCTCAATTGAATGATTGAGTCTCAAGATTTTCATATTTTAAGATTTTTGTCAACGAGTGAGAGAAATTCCATACACACAACTATTATTGTTTCAAGGATAATTCTAATGTTAAAAAAAAAATAAAAATTGCAGTTGATTAATCATGGGGTAGCATCAGAGTTAATGAAGGATGTATTGATAGTGGGGAAGGAAGTGTTTGAGTTGCCTGAGAAGGACAAGGAGAAATTCTACTCAGAGGATCCAAAACAGAATTGTCGATTTAAAACAAGTCTAACCTATACCAATGAGAAGGTTCATTTTTGGAGAGACAATTTCCGCCACCCTTGTCACCCAGTGGAGGATCATATCCACCATTGGCCCTCCAATCCTCCTCGATACAGGTAAGACTACAGACACAAAATCAATCATATAACTAATCATATAAAATAATCATGGTATACATATCTTATATGGCAATTCCCATCATTAAAGATACAATTTTACTCATTATTCCACTTGTATTTTATGTGGTTGATTCGGTGGTGTCCATAAACAACTTGAGTTGGTGTAGGTTTGTCACGCTTTTTAACTTTTTTTAAAAATCACTGGTACTATTGCTTGTTATAAAGCTAGATCAAAATTTGTAGCTTTGTCACGCTTTGGTGTAGGTTTGTCAGTATACCCATCGAATTTGCACACAGCTAATCAATATACTCCTATGTTATATAATTTTTAATTTGAGCAATTTCAGTAAGCTGCTACAATAAGATATCTTCTCCAACTGCCTGGGAAAAAATGGTTTGTGTTAACACTGTTGAACTAAGAAAGTTTTGATCTAATGGTTTGGATGTGAGAATCTAACATACAGAAATAAACAATGATTTGGATGTCGCAAAACGACATTTGCGCTAGTAGAGTAACATTTGTACTAGTAATGTAACATTTGCTAAAATTTAACATTTTAGTACTATAGCATTTTTTTTAGATTATCGACAAAAGAGATTGTCACTGGTGATGATATGTGGTGGAGTCGACTGACCGATAGTTGTTGTCAACAGTGGTTCTTCTTATAGTCGATACTTGTGTATGGTATTTTGATACTGTAGCATATCAAATTATAATTCTGTTATGATTATTTTAGCACTAACTAGTGGAGTTTGTTCCTATAAACCCAAATTAGAGAATCTCTGCTGGTGTCCTAAAACATCCACTAAAGTCAAAATTAGGAAAGAGTTCTATTAAAATGTCTCCAATATCTATCATGCTACCAAATTATATCATTGTCAAAACTTACACCAAATTTGGGCAAAAAAATGAAGAATGTCAAAATTTCTTCGAACGGGCCTACAAATATTATTTTGTCAGGTATTTTGTGAAAAAGAAAACAATTGACATTGGTTTTATTAGAGTAGGATTGTCAAATTATAATATTGAAGTGTAAGATGTCAAAAATTGAGTTTTTTTTTTTGTCGGAATCAAAATTTGACTTTGATGTTGCTCTTTGGTAGCAACTACCGGAGATTCTCTAATTGCATTAGCACTAGCTCCTCTTTGATCATGGCAAATTTACGGATTCAAATCACCTGTCCCACCATGGATTCAGATCACCTGTTCTTTTTCATGTACAATGCTCTATCCCCTTGAATTTGATTGGTTTATAGGATCACTTTTGATGACATGGACAACTCTATGAATCAATAAAACATAATAGGACAGAGAAGGGAGTATAGAAAGGAACATGTGATCTTGATCTTGATCCCAAATTTATGCTTTTTATTGGGCTTTTGTTCCCACAGAGAAGTGTTTGGACGTTATTCAATTGAGGTGAGGAAACTTGGATTGCAAATCTTGGATCTGATTTGTGAAGGGTTAGGACTTGAATCAGGATACTTCAGGGAAGGACTGAGCCAGGATCAGTTGATGAGTATTAACCATTACCCAGCATGTCCAGACCCAAGCTTGGTGTTGGGATTGCCTAAACATGGTGATCCTTACCTTCTCACCCTTCTTAACCAAGGGGAAGTGTCTGGCCTTCAAGTCTTGAAAGATCAACAATGGCTTTCTGTTGAGCCACTCCCTAATGCCTTTGTGGTTAACATAAATCACATGTTACAGGTATTTTCTCTCTTTTCCCTTAATCAATCAACTCTATTGTTGCTTCAACGTGCCACATATTCCATCTCATGCTTTATATCAATGTATTATCGGTAACACTTAGCACCCTTGCACTTTTATTAAATCTCACTTTAATTCCTTTACTTCAGCATTGAATACCTTTATATTTTTATCAAAATCTCACTTTAACCCCTTATACTTTTAGTATCCTTAGTTTCTCGGTCAATTTTTTAAACGAAATTATTCGACTGGAGTGTAAAGTATAAGGGTTCAAAGTGTAATTTTTCTTAGAAAAAATTTAACGGAATGACTAAATTGAAATTTAATTTAAAGTATTGTTTAATTTAAAACAATAACAACCAAAGTGAAATTTAAGTCAAACTATAGTAACGCAGAGTATTGTTTAACCATTTTATTCTTAATGACATTTTTGGTTAATAATTAAAAAGAATATATATCATTCTATTTTGTAGATAATCAGCAATGGGAAGCTGAAGAGCTCAGATCATCGGGTTGTGGCAAGCTCAGTTGAACGAACAACTGTAGTAAGCTTCATCCTACCTAGTAATGATAGCTGCATCGAACCTGCGAAATCACTGGTTAACAAATCTAGTAATCCCCCATTATATAAATCTTTCACATTCTCAGATTTCAAGCCCACCTATACCACTGATCTTTGTGAAGGCAAAGATGAGCTCGAGCGTTATATGATCATCCCATCTCAAGCATCATGATGCTTCTGCAAATGAGCACATTGTTTCCATTGGAAAACTGTTGAATCCATGATTATTCCTGCATCTATATCTCTATATAGTAGAAATAATGCTCTCTTTGGATCTTCCGAAACATGGCAAACAAAATAAATGATTGTACTTTTTCACTATCGTTTTCGGGTGAATAATAAATAAAAAAAGATACATGTGTTGTTTTAGTTTATTTGGTTTGTGTTTTGACGAATAATCTTGGGCACTTGGAGGTCATAATTAGTTTTGAAAGTTTTGAAACAATTGGCTCAAATTCTATTATTTTTATTGTTATAAGGATAACTATAATTTAAAACATCATATTACTCTCAACTATAATAATAGTTGCAGGAAAAATTTATTGTGATGGTGAAAATTTTCTAACTTTATACAATTTTAATATATTTAGTGAAAATTCCCTAAACTAATTCAGACAGATTTCTCTTATTTTTTCACAAATTTGACATAATTACACGGGTCTCTCTTTTAGTAATGTTAAATGGATCGACACTAATTCAGATGATACGAAAATACAAAAATAAACAACGTGACATTTCATGTAAAATAGATGAAAATATTATTTTTTCATCCATATAACTGACAAATTATTGATGAAAATGGAGCTAAGTAGGTGACTTTGGCCAAAGCCACTAAAGCTGCCACTTTGGGCTCCCAATTGGGCCAAAAAAAGCCCCACTTTTCTTTTAGTTATTATTAGCCCATCACCCGTGCTATGTATGGGATAATTGTAGATATTTATATTTATTTTAGATTTTTTTTAATATATAAATTATGTTTTTAAAGATTTTTTATAAAAATAATTTAACAATCTTGTCATTAACCATAGTGTATGGGAGAAGTTGAAAAGGGTAGTGCAATAACTATACACGGATTGTATCTATAATTATTTGTATGAGGGAATTTTAAATGCTGATCAAGGGATTTTGACCAAATCAATCAATACAGGCATGTGAGAAGATATATGGATTGGAAAATGTTAATAAATGTTGATCAGGAGATTTTGACCAAATCAATAAATGCTGAATTTTTTTTTAAAATAAAAAATTTAGAAAATTCAGATTGAGATATTGAAGCTCCCACAGGCTTTGGGGGTTAAAAACCCCCCTTTTGCTTAATATATAGTATACATACTAGTCAAAAAAAAAAAAAAATCTCTGAATTTGAAAAGCCTCAATAAAGTTTGGTTAAAATTTAAAACTAATAGTTGATTGATGTGGTGAATTACTTAAAACAAATGAATGATTGTTTCTACTAGTAAAAATTAAAAAATCAATTGATATGATGAATTATTTTAAATTAATGGATGGTTGTTTTTGAATGGATTGCGTATAAAATACGATTAATTATAACGGTTACATTTGTTTCCGGGAAAGAATCTTTTTAAATTTAAAATTAATTGAATTTTACCTTGGTTAGCTGTGTCACAAAAAAAAAAAGATTTAATGTATTAGCAATTAATCAAGGGGCATTGACCAATAAATCCTAAAATTAGAATTTATAGACTAACTAGTCCCATAATTATTTTAATGAATACATAAGTCCTTGTTTATGTAAATTGACATATTTATCACTGTTTTTATGATATTGTTGGGAAATTTTCAAAATGATTTTTAAAATTTATAGTTTAATTTTTAGGTGTTTTCAAAACCTTCCTTGTTTTTCTTTGGAAAACATTAATTAAGCTTGGGGACTTTGTCCCATATTGGAAAGAGAGTAAAACATGGAGCATTTAATAAAGTGCTACATGGAATATTCTTTTGAATATGGAATTATGGGATGAAAGCTAGTGTGCATGCACCCACACCGCAATGATGGTGTTTCGCACCATCCGCACACACATAGGCACACGCGCGCGTGCGTGTGGCATGGGCAGTAGGCTGTGTGGCATTTGATGGCGCAGTTTGCACTTAGCACGGACACATCGGCGCAAGGCACCATGAGGGCGCTTTCCTATTTGCATATTTGCATCGGATACGTTGGAGCGATGATATGGATCCGACGTGGAATACAGTCAGCTCCACGTGGCAGTGACGTGTCATCCGTTGGCGATGAGTCAACTAACCGATCAAACGGTTGTGTGAAAATCCTGAAAAGCATTCCTGCAATTCTCTCTCTCTCTCTCTCTCTCTCTCTCCCTATTGATTTTGAATTTTCGATCAAGAGTTTCTTAAGGAAATTTCTGTTTTTCTTATTGACAATCAAGTTCTACAGATTTGATTATCAGTGTCTTGGTTTCTTGATTATATCAAGAGTGTTATGATCTATTGTCGTCAATGCAGACGTCGATAGACGAGATCTTTAGATTAGGTTTCATTGTATCCTGGAGGCAAATTTGTTGTAACCCTTTGCACACCTTTTGGTGGGTACAAATATTGTCTTTAGGGAGGCGACTTAGTACCGCGACTTGAATCACTAATTTTCTGTTCTATATAGACAAGGTCATTGCCAAATTTTGAAGACCCAAAGACCATCATTTGAAGAATTCAAGACCCTTTGTTCCAACAATCTAAAGACAATATTTGGATATGGCGATGTCTATTCAGAAAATGACTCAAGATTTCATGAAGCTTGATCGTTTTGATGGAGAAAATTTCTGACGCTAGCAAAAAGAAGATGCATTTTTTGCTCACCACTCTAAAAGTGGTCTATGTGCTAACTACCCCCTATCCGACGAAGCAAGAAGACGAGACTGTGGAGCAAACCCGTGCCAGAACCAAATGGGACAATGACAACTACATTTGCCGAGGACACATTCTGAATGCACTGTCAGACTCTCTATTCGATGTATATCAACATCTAGAAACGGCAAAGCAACTCTGGGACTTATTACAGTCAAAGTACCTCACCGAGGATGCCACCAGTAAGAAATTTCTTGTTAGTAATTTTATGGATTTTACAATGATTGATACAAAGGCCATTATGAAACAATGAGATCCAACATATTCTGAGTCAATTTCGACAAAAGAATATGAACATGGATGAATCTATTGTAGTTTCATCTATAATAAAGAAACTACTATCTTCTTGGAAGGATTTTAAGAAAACTCTGAAACACAAAAAGGAAGATCTTACTTTAGAGGAATTGGCTCAACACCTCCGAGTTGAGGAAGAGTCAAGGTTACTTGAAAGTAAAGATAACCAATTGGCTCAGACGTCCCAGATCCACATGGTGGATGATGGTAAGAGGGTCAACAAAAAGAAGCGTAAGCATGAACCCCAATCCGAGAAACATACTAAGAAGCCGAAAGGCGCTTGCTTGCACTGTGGCAAGCCAGGGCACTTCAAAAATGAATGCCGGTCATACAAGAAGAAGCCAGAAGCATCAAATGTCAAGAACAAGTTCACGGTTGTTGTATCCGAGGTGAACATGCTCGAAGATGCTGGTGACTGGTGGATTGACTCAGGAGCAACAAGGCATGTCTGCAACGATAAAAGTCGTTTCACTACTTATGAACAAGTGAGTGATGGAATAGTTCTCTACATGGGCAACTCTTCAACTGCTGCTATCAAAGGCAAAGGGACGGTGGATCTAGAGTTTACATCTGGAAAAGTCCTAAGTCTTAATGATGTTTATCATGTACCTGATGTCAGGAAAAACCTTGTATCTGGAAGCCTACTTAATAAGCATGGTTTCAAGTTAGTATTTGAGTCGGACAAATTTGTCTTGTCTAAGGGTGGGATTTTTGTTGGGAAGGGCTACATGTATCAAGAAATGTTCAAACTTAACGTTATCAATAATACATCTATTTCTGCTTATATTGTTGATTCTCTTTCTTTATGGTATGCTCGTTTAGGTCATGTTAATACTAGGAAAATGCATGATATGGTTAATTTAGATTTAATTCCTAAATATAATATTGATATGTTTGGAAAATGCAAATTTTGTGTACAATATAAAATTACTCGCATTCCATTTCCTAAAATAATAAAACCATGTCTATGCTTGAACTTGTGCATAGTGATGTATATGACATGCATAGTATCCCCACTAGAGGTGGTAAGAAATATTTGGTAACATTTATTGATGATTTTTCTAAGTACTGTCATATCTATCTTTTGCATTCAAAAGATGAGGTGCTTGATAAATTCAAGATTTTTAAGACAGAATTAGAAAATCAGAGTAATGGTAAAATAAAGAGACTTAGGTTTGATAGAGGCAGTGAATACCATTTTCCAGAATATTGTGAAAATGTTGGTATTATTCATGAGAAGTCTACACCCTACACACCACAACAAAGTGGAGTAGCTGAAAGAAAGAATAAGACATTAACAGAAATGATTAGTGCTATGCTTTCTTACTCCAGTTTAAGTTCTGATTTTTGAGGTGAAGCCTTACCCACTGCCTATCACATACTCAATAGAATTCCTCTCAAGGGAAGAAATATTACTCCTTATGAACTTTGGAAAAACAAGAAACTTAATCTTGGTTACTTGAAAACATATGGATATAGAGCAATAGTCAGATTGCCTGAACCTAAAAGGAAGAAATTTGGTGAAAAAGAAATTGAATGCATATTCCTTGGCTATGCTATACATAGCAAAGCACATAGGTTTCTGGTAGTAGAGCCCAATGGTTCAATGGAAACAAATACCATCATTGAATCACGTGATACGGTATTTTATGAGAATCGTTTCACAACCATTCCAAGGTTGGATTCTAATCAAGAAAATGAATAAACTCCTTCGATGTCTAGAGAGGAAAGTGAACGACATGAACCTATTGAGCCTAATGAACCTAATGAGCCTATTAAACTAAGGAGGAGTAAGAGGGCTAGGACTGTGAAGTCATTTGGCCCTGATTTCATTGTTTACCTTGTAGAAGGAACTAGAAAAGCTTATTATAAGCAAACAATGATCTCTTTGAATATGGATTCAGATCCATTAACCTTTGAGGAAGCTATGAAGTCTCAAGATGTTGCATTATGGAAAGAAGCAATAAACGATGAGATGGATTCTATCATGGGTAACAATACCTGGATACTTGCTGATTTGCCACCTAGATCCAAACCCATTGGTTGTAAATGGATTTTCAAAAGGAAAATGAAAGTTGATGGCACAATTGATAAGTGCAAAGCAAGATTAGTTGCTAAGGGTCTTACTCAAAAGGAGGGTATCGATTATTTTGATACATATGCTCCGATGGCTAGAATCGCCACCATTCAAGTGTTGATTGCCTTAGCCTCAATCTATAAGCTTGAAATCCATCAAATGGATGTTAAGACCGCTTTCCTAAATGGAAAGTTAGATGAGGAAATCTACATGCAACAACTGGAAGGATTTGTTGTACAGGGTCAAGAGCACGAAGTGTGTAAACTCGTGAAGTCACTATATGGACTGAAACAAGCTCCAAAACAGTGGCATGAGAAATTTGACAAAGTAATAGTGTCAAATGGCTTTAGGATACATGAATCTGATAAGTGTGTGTACAGTAAGTTTACTGGAAATAGAGGTGCAATCTTATGTCTGTATGTAGATGACATTCTTATTTTTGGTACTGACAATGATGCCATTGAAAGTACTAAAAGTTTCTTGTCATCTAGCTTTAGTATGAAAGACATGGGCTTGGCTGATGTAATTTTGGGTATTAAGATCAAACGAGAGGACAATAATTTGATTCTAACCCAGTCGCACTATATTGAGAAAATTCTTAAGAAATTTAATCAATGTAATTATACACCCATGTCTACACCTTTTGATTCAAATTTGAAATTGTATCATAATACTGGAAGAGCTGTTGATCAGCTAGAATACTCAAGAGTAATAGGTAGCCTGATGTATGCCATGACTTGCACTAGACCTGATATTGCTTTTGCAGTGGGAAAACTTAGTAGATACATTAGTAATCCCAGTAGTGTGTATTGGAATGCTATTAACCAAGTACTTAGGTACTTGAGGAAAACAATAGACTATGAAATAGTCTATAATGGCTATCCAACAGTGCTGGAAGGATTCACGGATGCTAGTTGGATAACTGACCGTGAATATCAATCGTCCACAAGTGGTTGGATTTTTACTCTTGGAGGAGGAGCTAGCTCTTGGGGTTCTAAGAAGCAAACATGCATAACAGACTCAACCATGGCGTCAGAGTTTGTAGCGTTGGCTTCTTGTAGCAAAAAGGCAGAGTGGTTAAGGAATCTCTTGTTAGAGATTAAGATATGGCCAAAACCTATGCCACCAATATCTTTGCATTGTGATAGTGAAGCAACTCTATCACGGGCCTATAGCCATGTCTATAATAGAAAGTCCAGGCATATAGGACTAAGACATAGCTGTGTCAGGTAGTTAATCACAGAAGGTGTGATTACTATTAGTTATGTAGAGTCAAGTGAAAACTTGGCTGACCCCTTAACAAAGGGACCTGCAAGGGATTTAGTGTGGAAAACATCAAAGGGGATGGGTCTCAAGCCCACTTAACATAATCACTCATGGTGGAAACTCGACTCAACGCTTGAAGAAACATCAAGTTTTGAGTTCAATGAGCCCAAGTACACTATACGTCGTGATTGCAAGCACTTAGTTTATTTCATTTTCATCCCAAGGTTGAAGTGCTTGGTACCTGTAATGTGAAAAGAAGAGGATGAGTTAGCAAACTCTTAATAAGCTTACAACTGGGTTGTTAGGGTACTGTAAATTACAGGGGTACTCTCAGTAAATTACAGTGCCGCTTCCTATGAGTCCAAGGGCTTGACTCTAGAGCACTTATGAAACAGGATATTGACACAAGGTCAATCCATGTGTCGGTTTGTTTGAATACTTGAGGTAACCTGTACTGTGCATGAGACATGTCTGGTTAGTCGTATAAGATCGCTAGTTCAAAGACAAGTCTACTATGTCATCTTGACAAACTTTGAGATGTCTTCACCAAGTGAATGATTCAAATCGTAAGATATCTTCACCTATGCATAAGGCTGCCAAGTGAACCAAGGGTCTTCATCTAGTATTTTGAAAATGGTGGAGGAATGTTGGGGAATTTTCAAAATGGTTTTTAAAATTCATAGTTTAATTTTTGGGTGTTTTCAAAACCTTCCTTTTTTTTCTTTGGAAAGCATTAATTAAGCTTGGGGACTTTGTCCCACATTGGAAAGAGAGCAAAACATGGAGCACTTGATAAAGTGGTACATGGAATATTCTTTTGAATATGGAATTATGGGATGAAAGCTAGTGTGCATGCACCCACACTGCAAGGATGGTGCTTCGCACCATCCGCACAGGCACATGCACACGCGCGTGGCGTGGGCTGTGTGGCGTTTGATGGCGCACTTTGCACTTAGCACGGACGCATCAGCGTAAGGCGCCATGAGGGCGCTTTCCTAGTTGTATATTTGCATCGGACAGGTTGGAGCGATGATGTGGATTTGACGTGGCATGGATGATGTGGAATACAGTCAGCTCCATGTGGCAGTGACGTGTCATCCGTTGGCGATGAGTTAACCAACCGATCAAACGGTTGTGTGTCCGATCTGGACCGGGTTGATCATAGCCGTTGATTGGAGATGCACCCGATCGTGATCAGGTGTGATTAGTCAAGGCATCTATTCAGTGTCAGAATGATCTGCATCATATATCGTCAATCCAACGGTCAGAACTGATCGGATGCGATCAAGGGACATGACCATTCGATCAGATCCATTAAGGCCTATAAATAGGCTATGAAATCAGCCATTTCAATTCATTCCATCCAAAATCCTGAAAAGCATTCTTGCAATTCTCTCTCTCTCTCCCTTTTGATTTTGAATTTTCGATCAAGAGTTTCTTAAGCAAATTTCTGTTTTTCTTATTGATAATCAAGTTCTGTAGATTTGATTATTAGTGTCTTGGTTTCTTGATTATATCAAGAGTGTTCTGATCTATTGTCATCAGTGCAGACGCCGATAGACTAGATCTTTAGATCAGGCTTCATTGTATCTTGGAGGCAAATTTGTTGTAACCCCTTGCACACCTTTTAGTGGGTACAAATATTGTCTTTAGGGAAGCGACTTAGTAACGCGACTTGAAGCACTAATTTTCTGTTCTATATAAACATGGTCATTGCCAAATTTTGAAGACCCGAAGACCACCATTTGAAGAATTCAAGACCCTTTGTTCCAACAATGGTCAATTTGAAAATTCTCTCAATTTTAGTATGCCACATTTCAAAAAAGTAAATTAAAGGATTTTTGTACTCATATTGTTGGTTTGGATAAATCTCATTTCATATTCAATCTATCTAAATTTGAAGATTCCCTTTTTAATTTTAGTTGTTTATGTTTCAAAAAAGTACACTAAAATTTTTTTCATAATCACATTGTTAGTTTGGACAACCCACATTCCACATTCCACATTCAATCCATCTAAAATGCAGCATTCCCATTATAGAAATCAACTCTTATGCCACATTTCAAAAATCATATTAAAAAAAATAAAGAAAGAAATGAGCCTGACAATCAATAAGGGCAAAAAAGTCTTAACGTGACACAATAATATATTAAATAGGATCTCATAGAAAATGTTTTCAAATGATCAGGACCTACCGATTTATTAAAAAAGAGGGAATTCATAATATACATAATTTTGAAGTCCGATTTTCAAGTAAATTTCCCTTTAATGAATTAAAAATGATTAGTTAATAAGTTGAATTATGCAAGTTTGATCAACAATTTTGTAGATAAAAATACGAAAAGAGTGATATTTAAGTATACAGTTTGTTTACTTTTTATTTAGTACTTCAGCTTGAATTATTTAAATTTTTTTATTTATTGTAATTTTTTTTATATATTTAAATAAATTTTAATAATTATATGTATGATCAAAATTTAAATACATATATTTTTATCACAATTTTTTTTTTCAATGTACGAGGAGTCCTATATTAAGAGTTCGCTTTGGACTCTCAAAATGGTAGAGCTAACCCTAGAGTTAAGTGTTATATAAATTAAAATTAAGACAATTCAATTTAATTATGTCAAAACTGTAGAGTTTATTTAGTTTGCTTGGTTCTATTTTTCCAAAAACACTTTTTAAAAAATTCTACTTTCTTATTTTTCGTTTTTTTTTTGTTTTTACTGAATTTTTTAATATTTTAAGCAATTTTTTTACTTTTTAGACACACCTAACATAAATACACCTAAAAAGTAAAAAAATTGTAAAAAAAATCTTTAAAAAATTCACTAAATACCAAAAATACAAAAAAATACAAGAATTCAGTACATTTTTTATATTTTTATGTATTTATTAATTTTTTAAAATATTTTTTCACAATTTTTTTACTTTTTAGATACATCTAAATAAGGTGCATCTAAAAAAGTTAAAAAAATGTTTAAAATTTTAAAAATATTCACTAAAAACAAAAAAATACGAAAACCAAAAAAATCAGTTTTCAAGAAACTTAATCCAAAAAACTCAAACCAAACACACTGATTATATTTATTTTTAAATATCAAGAAAATGTTGAGTTTTCATATAATTTTATTTTTTAAGGAAAAAATAATTTTTAAAAGGGTAAATTACACTTACACTCCTGAGAATTGGATCTAATACATATCACCCATAACATTTGAGAAATTACATTGACCCCCTGTCATTGTAATTATTTAAACGAAATTAAGGTTAGTATCAAAATATATTGAATTCATATAATCTCTGTTTTCTTTTTTCTTTTTTTTTTTGAATGGCACACTCTCTCTTTTCTTATTTTGTTTTACTTCTTTTTTTTCTTTTTCTTTTTTGTTGCCTTTGCTTTACTTTTTCTTTTTTTCTAATGTAATTTCGTCTGTTTTTTTACCAAAAGTTGTTACTTTTTATATAAATAAGAATTTGTGAAATGAGACTATTAATCACAGAGGTGGAAATATAATTTCTATAACGTCAGTGGTGGATATAATTAGTGTAATTTACCCTTTTTAAAATAGGCTGCTTGAGTCAGCGTTCTGAAATTGCCTTTCCTCTAAAATTAATTTTGCAGGGAGGACCTCTCTCTCACGCATCTAGGCGATAACCATGTTCAAAACTACAACCAACCTTAACCGTTCTTCGTACCCAAGACTCCAGACCGTGATTGAGCTATTGAAGACATGTTCAAGCTTCAAACACATCGAATCAGCATACGCCTTCATGCTCAAGACCGATGCAAACGGCGACTGTTTCTTCATGAACCAATTTGTCACCGCTTGTTCGACCTTTCGTCGAATCGATTATGCACTTCTTGCCATTACCCAGATAAAAAAACCCAATGTGTTTGTGTTGGCTTTTTTTAGCTTTCGAAGGTTAGTATTGTAATTTTAAGCGTGCCAGTAAGGATCAATTAGTCTTTACAGAAGATTAATTGCCAACTAATTATCAGACAATTATGTTTTAGTTCTTTCAGCCTCAATGAAGAGGACTTTTACTGGTGGCTTGTTTAGGAGAATTTAGTAAATAACAACTAAATGAAGAATAATTTCAGAATTTCATTAAGTAAAATGAAAAGCATACAATGATCTGACCCAGCCTCGTAGAGGTTTACAACAAAAAACTATTTGAAACTACTCCTATAAATGAAGTGCAGTATAGGAATTTGAAGTACAGAAATGTAAAGAATTGTAAAAATTGGAAAGGAAGAATAAAGTAAATGAAATTGGTTTTTTGATTTGAGTCTAGATCCTCCTTTTTGGGGCCTTCTCTGTTATTTATACTTCTCAATGGTAACCGTTGAAGTGGGCTTCTAACTGTCGAAACATCCCTCCATGATTGCTAAACATGCTCGTTCACAGTCAGTCTCACTACGCCACATTTGCAGGTAGCCTTCCCTCCTATTTTGAATTTGAACCTTGTGAGTAACCGTTAGGCCACATCACCTTATATCCCTCGATCATTCCAGTGCTATGCAGACCCATTACGTGTCTGATTATGGTTGACAACTTGTATTAACTCCCCAAATTCCCTTTTTCATGCCACGTGTTGAATTGTGATTGGCTTATACAAATTATACAGCCAACAGTTTGTGTATAATGCAATGATAAGAGGCTTTGTTCACTGTTCTTCTCTGATTCAAGCTCTACATCTTTATTTGGAGTTGTTGAGAGTCCACATTTGCCCCATTAGTCATACATTTTCGTCGATAGTTAAAGGTTGAGCATTAATATCAACTTTTCAATTTGGAGAATCTGTTCATGGGCAGATTTTGAAAAATGGGTTTGCTTTACATTTGTTTGTTCAAACTGCTTTGGTTGATTTTTATTCAAATTTGTGTAAAATGGTTGAAGCAAGACAGGTGTTCGATGAAATGGATGAAATAGATGTTTTTGCATGGACTACGATGGTTTCGGCTTATGCTCAAGTTGGGAATTTGGGTTCTGCTCGAAGGTTGTTTGATGAAATGCCTGAAAGGAACTGCGCTTCATGGAATACAATGATTGATGGGTATGTGAGAGTGAGGGATGTAGAATCTGCAAAGTTATTGTTCAATGAGATGCCCAAAAGGGATTTAATTTCTTGGACAACGATGATCAATTGTTATTAGCAGAATAAGTAGTATATAGACGTGTTGGCCATTTTTAATGAGATGAATAGCCATGGGATCAGCTCTAATGAAGTGACCATGGCTACTGTTATCTCGGCTTGTGCCCATATTGGTGCTCTGAACTTGGGAAAGGAAATTCATCTTTGTGTAATGCAAAATGAGTTTGATCGTGATGCTTACCTTGGGTCTGCATTAGTTGATATGTATGCAAAGTGTGGGAGCTTGGATAGATCCCTTTTGGTGTTTTTCAAGTTACAGGAAAAAAATCTTTTCTATTGGAATACAATAATTGAAGAGCTTGCTGTACATGGTTATGCAGAAGAAGCATTGGCAATTTTTAGTAGGATGGAGGGGGAGAAGATAAAGCCGAATGGTGTTACTTTTATTAGTGTTCTTAATTAGTGCTTGTACTCATGCAGGACTAGTTGAAGAGGGCCATAGGAGGTTCCTAAACATGACATGCGATTTTTCCATTCCTCCTGAAATTCAACACTACGAGTGCATGGTTGATCTATTGTGTAAGGCTGGTTTGATCAAAGATGCATTGGAATTGATACAGAGCATGCGAATTGTGCCAAACTTTGTTATTTGGGGTGCTTTACTAAGCGGGTGTAAGCTTTACAAGAACTTGGAGATTGCTCAAGTTGCTGTCAATAAGTTGATGGTTTTGGAGCCAAACAATAGTGGGTGTTACACCCTTCTGGTTAACATGTACGCTAAATCAAATCGATAGAATAAGGTTGCTAAGATCAGATCAACCATGAAGGTACAAGGTGTAGAAAAAATATCTCCCAGATCCAGTTGGATTGAAATGGATAGCAAAATTAATCTATTTGAAGCTTTTGATAAATCTCACCCTTATTTGGCCAAAATATATGTGGTGCTAGGTGAACTAAATGGGCAGCTGAAGCTAGCTGGCTATCAACCTGAGGTTGGGTTTATGTAGTGGTTTGTTTTGAACAAAGGAAATGTCATTTGAAGACATTGTGTTTATGAAGCAAATACAATTGGGCACTAGAGACGGGTTGGAGGCGCGTGAGCAATTCAAGTTTTGGGATGGTTGCAAATAAGCATTTGTAGTTGTGGCAATGCCAGTGAAGGATGGAAAGTTGCTTGAGCTGCAATGCTAATGCAACAGAACTTGAATAAACGGATGCAACATTGATCTCCATAAACACGTGGTACTTCAAATGATCTAAACTGTCATCCTATCTGCATCTTCTCAGTTTGGCTATTGCTTTGATGATTCATATCATAAAACTTGGACCCTGCCCATGGAATAGTTAGCTAACAAAATCTCTTTACTATTCAATTTTGACAGGAAACATAATGATGGTCCCACTAGTACTGACAGAGAAGAATGGCATGTCTTCACATACTTCCAAGGCTTGAATTCAAGGAGAAGATGAACTATGATTTATGAGAAGAGCACATATGATTCTGCTATTAAATTGAGAGACTTTGGTTATAGTGACTAAAAATTTCTTGGCTAACATGAGCTCTTGAACTAGAATTGTTGTTGCATAGGTGGGTTCAGGAAATAATTGACCAACTCTGTTAAGCCATGCATGTTCTCATATCTGTTTATGAAAATATCATCTATGAGTTTAAAATAAGAGGTTCTGAAGAGCTACTGTATACTATCTGCCTATAGTAATTGTGCGATTAGAAGTTTTATTTTAATTTAATTTAAGGGAAACAAATCTTCCTTTCTTCATAACATACCTGTCTGCTTCGTTTCTCAATGTCATTTACAGAGTCAAAATGTTACTTAATGTTTCATGTGCTTTGTCAATATACCAGGCAGAAGCTAATTCAAAGTCTAATGCAGTCCGTGGTTCAAAGATGGAAAGTAAGAGTGAAGATTCAATTACCTTTTGATGAAGTAATATCTTTGTGCATGGGGCAACAACACAAGTTGTAATTGAGGGCTCATCAATTGCTGGTTGAAAACTATTTTCCCAGGCCACTGAGAATAAATGGAAGGCCTTCTCTTAACCAAGAAGTAATGTCCATACATACAGTAGAAAATTTAATGGCCTTTATTAAATGGCTACTTATTTGAACTTCTATCAGTAAGGGACTGACATAAATAATAATAACGCTTTTATCACTATTTATGTATTTTCTTGATGATAGTTATAAGTTGAAGCTCCTCATGAACTGTAGTTTTGCAAGTTAGGATGAACACATATTCTTCACAAAAGTTTTAATTTCGTGTCTGCTATGACACAAGCTTTAAGGTAAGTGTGAAATTTTTGGAGTCCATGGGCAACTGCATGCTATAATATTATATTGTTTACATTGTTTTTTCAAGAAATAAAGAATAGTAGAAAGTTGAAAACTGCTATTGTGATGACCCCGCCACATGTAATATTTTACATTTAGTTAGTCATGGTGATTTGGATTTTAATTAGTTATTATTCTGTTTTAATTTTGGAATTGATGAACATTATTGGGTCTAATTCGTTTATGATTTTATAAAAGAGTTATTTTGGAATTAGAAATGGAAAGCCTAAATGGCTTAAGAAGGTGAAATTGATGAATTAAATCAATTTAATTTCAAGTATTGAACCACATGAGACTTTAATTAAATATTCGATTCAGTTAAGTAAAATTAAGACTTGGTTAATTGGGTCCGAGTTAGAGTTAATTCAATTATGAGGATTGGGTAAACAGATGTTAAGGATGCCACAAATACATTTCATAAAAATAGGATGATCGTTCATTTAAACAAAAAGCACCATTTCAGAAAAAGAGTATAGCATAAGTCAGAAAATACTTATAATTAAACATATCTTTATGAGATTGTTACTCACAGATAACTCCAGAGACAGATTAGACGGACCATAACACATGACCTACACAAACACATAACATATACACATTGAAACACAATATCACTTCCTTAATCAAACTTGACTTCTCTTGTCTTTTTTCGTTTAAATAATCCGAAGTTCTACTATCCTTATACTTACTTTCTAAAATAAACTGGGTTCTCATTTCACATATTCTTTCATTACTAAATCTTTCTTTTCTAGATAGACTGATTTCTTACTTGGGTTCTTAATCAATTACTACAAAATCAATGCTTTATTATTTAACATTTAAGTTTATTGTCAACTTATTAATCTTCATTGAGTCATAGTTCTTGCTTAGAAATGTTTGGGAGGAGATGGGATGAAAATATGAGCACGTGATTCAAAAACCTTCTTAATTTGTCCAAATTTAAATTTAATTGATTTCTTTCATATCAAACCCAATTTCAAAAATATAATTCCAAAACTTATATACAAACTCTTAAATAATTAAGAAAACTTGATCATCTTTAAACCATTTACATCAAAACTCCTTTAATATAAAAATTAAGCTCATTCTTCATAGACTCATAATTTTTCCAAAAATTTAGTTCTTGTTTCATCAAGACATGGAATCAAATCTTCAAACAATAATAGTTATCAAAATTAAACCCAAACTTCACAAATTTAAAGCATCATAACTCATATTCTTCAACCTAACTTAATTTAACATCCAAAACCCAATTTCTATCAATTTATAGAATTAATCTCCAAATTACTTAATCCCTTCATTATTTCTTTCCAATTATATGAAATTGAATCCAATTATTTCTTACTTTAAGCTTTTAGCTAAATTATTTATAAAATCTAAACCAAGGTTTTAAAAACCGGACCGGTGAACGAACCTGAAAAATGATCGAGTGGACGGGTCACCGGTTCAACCGGTGGGTTGAACCGGATCGAACCGTGACGTCATAATTACGTCATAAATATTTTTTTAAAAAATATAAATTAATAATTTAAATATTAAATTTTCGATTTTTTTAAAAAAAAAATCTTAATTTTTTTTAGTGATATTTTTCTATACTTCAAAAAAAAAAAAAAAAAAAATCCTGAATATAAGCCATAACACTTCACATACTAACAACAAATTAAAGATGAAAATTTAGCCATCAAAAACAACAATCATAGTAATAAAAATTATGAAAGCATACAACTAAAGCAATCCATAAAACATAAGTCACAAAAAAGACAAAACAAAGTCCAAAGTTTCCAGACATAAACAAACTAAGTCCAAAGAAAAAAATTCAACACAACACAACATAACATCACAAACAACAGCCGAAATCTCCTAGGGACGATAATTTAGTGAAAACCAAACAAACAATTTAAAATGAAAGGACTGTAATTTATTTATAATTTATAATTTTAATTTTAATTTTAAAATGAAAGTAAGAAACCAAATACAATTTTAATTTTTTTGTTTAATTTTAGCTTTAAATCATAATAAATTTCATCATTAATAACCAACTTAAATTTCATCCTAAACAAAGCATAATAAATTTCATAATAAATTTCATCATTAATAATAAATTTCATCTTCTTCTCCTCTCTAAAAAAAAAAAAAAAAAACAGAGCCTTCTCTTGTTCTATTTGAGATACCTCTGTGTGTGTTGATTCAAATCAAGTGAAGGAAAAAAACTGAGATCGGAGCCTTCGATTCGGAGATACCTGTGTTGATTTAATCAAGTGTTGATTTTGGTTATGTCAATTATAGACCCAAAATAGAGATCAAAGATCAAAGATCGGCTGTCGGAAGATCTGAAAATAAAAGAAGTGAAGAAAAAAATAGAGATCAAAGATCCATGATCCATCAATGCAATCAGTTAATGGTGGAAAAAAATAGAGATATAGATCGGAAATGAATGAAGAGGAAGAGAAGAGAAGAGTACCTGTGTGAAGAAGGGATTCGGGAAGCCCTAGCCGCTGCTGTTGAGAATGAAGAACAAAAATAAAATAAGATCCGAATTTTTTTTTTTATATATAGAAAGCAAACCGGACCGGTTCGATTGACCCATGACCGGGTCAACCGGTTCGCCGGTTTAATCGGTGGGTTGAACAGTTTTCACTAAATATCCCGGTTTTTTATGCTGGCCGGTTTAGGAGGGTTGACCGGACCGGAACCCCATCCGGTCACCGGTTCAACTGGCCGGTCCGATCCGGTTTTTAAAACCTTGATCTAAACATCAATTTCTTACGCAAAATCCATAAGATTAATTCCATAGCTTTCTTAATTTTAAGTTCAATTCCTCAATTCATTCAAATTATATACAGTTGAATCTAATTTCTTTCTACTTCCATGAATATAATCTCAAATCCTTCTGAATCTCAAGTATTATTTATTTTAGAAAGTAAGTGTAAGCGTAGTAGAACTCCAGATTACTTAAACAGAAAAAGACAAGAGAAGTCAAGTTTGATTTAGGAAGTGGTATTGTGTTTTAATGTGTATCTGTTATGCGTTTGTGTAGGTCACGCGCTATGGTCCGTCTGATCTGTCTCTAGAGCTATGTAAGTAACAATCTCGTAAAGCTATGTTTAATTACAAATATTTTCTGACTTATGCTATCTCTGTTTCTAAAATGGTGCTTTTTGTTTAAATGAACGGTCATCTTATTTTTATGAACTGTATTCGTGGCATCCTTAGCATCTGTTTACTGTTACTGTTACACAGATTTCTGTCAGTTCCAATCCTTGGAACTTTTGTTGACTGTATTGATGGCCATAATATATGATTGTTCGGTCATCATGACCATCTGTTTGGTCATTATGACTGTCTGTACTGTTCTGCTATTGGATGTACCACATATAACTACTATGCTTTCTGTATGAAATATGGATCTGCTAGGCATATGATTTTGATTTCTTGTTTACTGCTATAATTGACCGATTTGGATTACAATAAGGACACCATTCATAACCTTTTTACGTTGTTGTTATTCACTGGGCTTTCGCTCATGTTTATATATATATATATATAGGTGGTCAGGCACGTGACCAGGCCTGGAACTTCTACCTGGACTCTGTCTTGTCAGCCAACCTATGTGCCTTCCGTGGAGGTTCCGGATATGTTAAGTGCCAAGGCTATGTGATTAAATTTTAAGTTTTTGGTTATTTTGTATATAGGTGTAACATGCTTGGGGGATACCCGCGTGCGTTAAACAGTTCAGACCCTCTATCTCTTTAATCTAGTCTTACTAGTACAATGTAAAACATACATGGGAGTCCAGATTTGGCAACTTTTAGAAAATCCATTTTATTACAAAACCTTTTGCCAGAAATGAACTGCGTCATCAGATCTCAGAGTCGCCACCTAATATTTTTGAAAAATCAGGAAACCCATAACTCGTGCCAAGGCCACTATTCATCATAACCAAAGTTGTCTCAGTTCGGACCCCTAGGTATGAGAGGGGAAGGTCATTAATTGAGCACCCCCACTCACCCGATCAAAAGATCGGCCTTTACTAAACCATGATATGAATTTTATTTATTTTATATGTTCATATTTCAATTATTTAAAATCCTAAAAATTACTATGTGAAGCATACAAGTATAGGCTATGTCATTTATTTTGGAATAATTTGATTTCATGTAGGTTTGAAAGAGTTTTGGAGATGTAAAACCCAAACAAATTGAGTTTACAAATATGAAAATCAACACTATTCCAAATTAAGCGACACAATCTCCATCCACTGATATTCATATAGTTATATCAAATAAACAAGTAGCCACATGGTTAGATGCTTAAACGTAATAAGAAAAACGCACACAAACGGGATGCTAAAGCATAAAAACTTATATATTTACCGACGTCCCTCGAACAGCTACAAAACAAAATTAGTAAAATATGCATGATCCTATATACAAAATCCTAATGCAATACATACATAAGAATGCTTCTAAAGATCCTGTTTCTAAAACATGACATGTTGCAAAACATGCGATAGTGCACAAAATCATGTAATAATCAGTTAAAGCATAAAAAGATGCAAATTTAGCCGGATCTAGGCATAAATCATGTATGTAAAAGCATGAATATGCATGGCATGCAAGAATATGCATATGTATAGTTAGGAAAAACGATTAAAGAATGGGATAGATAAGAAGTAGGGATGGAGAATTATTACAATACTTTAAATATTACAAATCCGAGGGAGATGAATAAATATTACAACACAATATAAAAAAATCCTCACAAACACTCAAAATAAAAAGAAAAGCAAAAACTA
The DNA here is from genome assembly GCF_055761805.1 of Camellia sinensis. NCBI lineage: Eukaryota > Viridiplantae > Streptophyta > Magnoliopsida > Ericales > Theaceae > Camellia > Camellia sinensis. The sequence continues at coordinate 101,048,533 of NC_138972.1, forward strand.
CATAGGCCTTGGAGATTATCCACCGAAAATTTGTTTGCTGCTCTATTTCGCCTTTGGAAAATCATTTGGGAATTCCTGTTTTTCATGTAGCAAGACCAAAACAAAGCAAACAAAACCTTTCCAAGAGAAATGATATAATATATACAAAAATTATCAACTGAAAAATCTAACAAATATTCACAAATTATCTCATTTTGTTTGTGGCCAAAATTAAAGGTTAATCCGATAATCTTTAACAAAAAAATCATTCAGAATTTCACAATTGTAACTTCACAGTTGTGTCCAAAATGGTCCTTTTAACTAGGAATAACTTTGCTGCATTTCTGAGGGCCTTACTGAAAATTCTCCCAGAAAGTCGGGCCACACCACAATTATTTGAAAATTTTGGGCCATAGTGCAATTTTCAAAATTCATGAGATATTTCGTTAACACCAAGGAATATTCTGTGAAACAAGGAATATTTCATTTGCTGATATCAGCGGTGCGTCATGTTGACATCATCATCCACAAATAGTAATATATAAAAAAATGAAACAAAAAGACAAATATATTACTATGGGGTTTTAAACCCATGACCAAAGCCCCCACACCCAACATCTTAACCACTAAGTCAAGCCAAACCTTGTGAAGTATTTTTTCGCAGATAATATTTAGACAGTAATACCAGCAGGAAATAACACCCAAGTAGATGTTTCAGACAACTTTCATGTTTCTTTTATTTTCTTTTCTTTTATGATAAATATAATGGTGGTTTCACCCACCACCATACCAAAAGATATATATACAATATAATAATATATAATATAATATAATTAGTAGAGAAATTTCATCAATTAACCATTTTTAGCAACCCAAGTATCACATATTTAAAACAAGAGAAATAGAAAGTAAATAAATAAGAAAATTGTGAAATTTCACCTTTGGAGGAAAGGGTGAAGATTATCAAACTTTCTTCTATACACCTTCGAGGTTATGGCGTAAGCTTTGGAATCTCAACAAGAAATTTTAAATTTTAGCTTTAAAAGATGGTATGACAGCGAAGGCGGTATGTGAAAGGTATTGGAAGAAAATAATTTTGACAAAACAAACTCTCTCTGTTTTTAAACAATTCTCTCATCCTCTCTCGTTTTATTCCTCTTCTGAGCCTTCCCCTCTTCTTCTGAAGTCTTACACCATTTATAGCCATATAAAGTAAAAGCAAAAAGTAAAAGATAAACAAAATGGCCGACACCCATCATCAAAGAAACATATTTATATATGTTAGCTATGTATGATTAAATTAAGTACGCCTTAGCTGCGCACTTTGTCACTTTCTTTATTCATATAATATATATATATATATATATACATGATTGAATTAGGTGCGCCTACGTTGCGCACTTCTTTTTTTTTCTTTTATTATTATTATTATTATTATTAAATAAAAATACCAAAAATATGTATAAACACGATATAAAATAATTTGGCCAAAACGGTTGAAGGTTGGGATTAAAGCTTAAATCTGACTTTTCTGCTTAGAAATTTGTAATACAGCATATTCCAATTTTCATCATCGGGTGTTCAAAAGAAAGCACCCAAGTCTTAGAGCTGGTCAAAATGAAGTGTCTACAATAGGGCTAAGTCCCTTTTGTCTTCTCTATATATGTGATGACGCAAGACTGATGTGATAATACATGTATATAAAAAGTTTAAATATTTTCTGTCTCATGTAAGTCTGCACAGCTCAATGGACGATCTATGTTTTATCTTGCTTCCGCTAGCCCCTAATCTTATGTGTCTGTTTAAGAGGCCTTCGATAATCTTAGGATTACTAGCTGGTTACGACACTAAACTTATAGGGGTAGGTTTGGGTCATGACAGCTTGCTTGTTGCCTCCGCTGTGAGGCAACGAAACAGTTGTACAAGGCTTGCTGAGTTGGAATCAATGTTTAAGCTCGGCAATGGAAGTGGAAATTCCCCTGAAAGTTTGTCCAATAATAGTGGAGAACATCAACACAAATGGCCAAATGCTGATTGACGTATGTACTTTTGAGATGTACAAGGCTCCTTTAGAATTAAAAAGAGAGTGGAAATGTGGCTTTGAAGTGAGCATATGCTCCTCAACGTAAAATCCATCTTTTTGCCTCTGATTCTTGGTGTTACATAATATTTTGCTTCATCCATACAGATGTTGTACGAGGAATGCAGCATTTTTTTCTTGAGATAGGAGAAGCCATCGCATAACAAAACCTGTGGTGGAAAAACGAGGATGTGTTTTATGGTTTGAGGTACAATCCTAATTGTGGATGAGATATATTTAGCCTAGCAAGGAACAAAATTTTGGATATTTTGATCCTAAGGATAAGATATCTGAATTATTAAGGAACAAAATTACTTAGTCTTTTTCTTCGTGATACATTGTTGCCTTCTTCACTTATCTTAGTATATTCTGTATGAATGCTTGCAACTTGTTCCACTGTTTTGACACTCGTGTATGTCATGGATTTATATTTCAAAATTGCCTCTTCTGAAATAGAGGTAAGGCTGGATATATCTTACTCTCCCCAGATCCCACTGTAGACACCCCATTTTTGACCGACCTTAAGACTCAGACGTCATCGTCTATGCACTCGGTGATTGTGCATGTTTGTGCTCGTTTTGAGTTTTCGGAGCCTTCGGCTGAGCATCTTGTCTCGGGACCTCTTAACTTTCTTTTCTTAGTCTGGTTTTTGGACCATGCCTTGTTGCCTTTGCCTAGAGGGAAACAAAGGCCTGTAGGCCACTTTTTGTAGCCGTAGGCTACCTTTCTCTCTCGTAGGCCACTTGTAGTGGCCCGTAGACTAGTTTTCGGGGCTTTCGGCTGAGTGCCTTGTCCTGCGAACTCTTGTCTTTCTTCCTTTTTGGTTTGTTTTCGAACCAAACCTTGTTACCCTTTGCCTGAAGGGTGGAACAGGGATGTAGACCAGTTTCCCCCCCCTATAGACCACTTTTCTTCCCTGCCAGCCACTTTTAGTGGTCGGTCAGCTAGGGTGGGTGGTCTGTGGACCACCTAAGGTGGTTGGCAGCCTGCCACCACCTTCTACTCTCTCTGTAGACCCTCTCTCTCCCTTGCCGACCAGTTTTATTCCCTGTAGACCACTTTTGGTGGTCGGTCGACTAAGGGAGGTGGTCGGTCGACCACTTTAACTGGTCGGCGGCCTTTCTGCACTTTCTGTAGATATTTTCCTTGCCATCTGTGCTAGCTGTTGGGCACAGAAGGCATCCTCCATACACATGTATGGAGGGATTACACCAAGCCTTTAGCTTGTCTAACAAGCATGAGGCATGAAATTCTATATAAGGGAGCTTCCTCCCTCTTGTTCAAGGTTCAGAAATTTGGATTAGGGCTAAACATATCTCTCTCTCTCTCTTGATTTCTCCCTCTCTCTATATTTGTGCTATTTTGTGCTTTAAAGTGAGTTTTGTTCACACTTTTGCACTAAACACCTAGTGAAACACCTTCACTCTTGAGCTGAGGTTCTTGGAGGTTGCATTTGAGTGATTTTGGCTTAGTTTTGCCTCAGAAGTGGCTGGTTTTGAAGTTGTTCTTCAAGGGTGAGTCTTTATCCTCTTTAAAGCTTTGTTTTAGTTGCTTACTTAGCCGTCTTTGCATGCTTCTTTTGGCTTAGATTTCAACTGTAAAAATTTCTACTTTCAAGTGCTTAAAATGGTTGTTCAAGGCCTTGTTTGAGTTAGGGGTGGTCTACCCCCTTTGGTGGCTTATTTTGCTTTGCTTTATGCCATCTCTTAAGGCCTTTAAGATCACCTTCTCTTGGCCTTTTAACCACTAAATTCCAGAGGAATTTCAGTGGTAGACAGTGTGTTTTGAGGTCCAAAATAGGAGGGGGTCATCCCCTCTCCTTGTGTCTTGGTTGCTTGTGTTGATGACCTCATGTTTGAGCATGTTTTTCTAGCATGTGTTGGCTTGTTCTCAGCTTATTTGTGGCATTATTTCAGCATGGCATAACTCTGTTTTGGCATGGTTGTGTCACCTTATGCTTTTTGCACTTGTAGTGTAATCTTGCCATTTATCCTTACATGCTTGCCACTTTGGCTCATCATTCCAGCCTATTTGGATTACGCTCTAGCATGTTTTTGCTCATATTTTAGCATGCTTAAACTCTGTTTTGAGTGGTTTAAGTCATGAGAGGCTTGCTTTGTATAGCCATAGTGCAATCTTGCTCACTAGCTTTGAGTTTCCAAGTCTCTAGCATGCTTTACTTGAGTTGTTTGCATGCTTTGGCCTCATTTCTCACATGATTCCAGTGTGTGTAGTGTAGTCATACTCTCAAATGTTTTCACTCTTTCAATGCTTTTGGAGAGTTGTGCCTTATGCCTTGATCATAAGCTAATATGTATGCATGTTTGCCTAAGCTTTTGGGCTACCATCTCAGCATATTTTTGGTCTTATTTTGCCATATTACAACTCTGATTTTTGTTGGTGAATTCACCTGATGCTTGGTTTTGGTATGTGTAGTGCAATCCCATTCATTGGCCTTGCATGTGTCATGCTTTATGCCTGCCATTCTAACATGTGTTAGCTCTATTCTATGCATGTTTTGGCATTGTTTTGACTTGCCTCGGGACTATTTTGAGTCATCTTGGCCCTTTGGGGCTTGCTTGATATGGCTATGGTGCAAGTGCTTTAGTCTTGAGTTTTGAGCACCCTACTATGCTATATTTGTGATGGTTGCATGTTTGGGCATCGTTTAACATGTTATTTCAAAGCATGTACGTGTGTCATGTTCTCACTTCTTTCATTCCTTGAGGGCTTTTGAGAGTTGTGTCTTTGTGCATTGTTAATGAGCCATCAAATCAGCATGTTCTCCTTGTGTTGTATACCTTGATCATAACATATTTCAGCCACTATTTTGGCATGTTCGACCTCTGTCTGGGGTTGGTTTGATCATTTGAGATTGATATTTCATGCCTCATGTGTAATATGCTTCATTAGCTTTGATGCCTTAGCTTTTAAACATGCCACGCATGCATTGCTTACATGATAGAGTCTTGTGCATTGAAGGTTGATCATCTTGTTTGCATTGCATGTGTTTGGATTGGACGTTAATCCAAACACGAGGAATGTCGCACGTTTCATACTCAAAGTGATGAAACGTGCAGCATTTCTTGGTCGCCGACCCTCTTGATCAAGCATGATAGAGGTGGAGGCCCTTATGTGTTATTTGTGCATTCAGTGACATTGACTTGTGCAAACTTGGCTTCTCGGCCATCGTGCATTGCGATGCTCGGTTGGTGGCCCGAGAGTTGAGTACCACACTCCCTTGAGCTTGAGAAATGATAGGGAGGGTGGTTGTGCACACATATCTTGCAAATACACTATTATGCCCCTTGTTGTTCTCTGTTGCAGCAAAATTGGAGTTTGGCAAATCAACTGGTCGACCGACCAGTAGGGGTGGTCGATCGACCACTTTTTCTGGTCTACAGCCCCCTTTTATGGTCGGCAGCCCACCAGGAGGTCCCCATGTTAGAGCAGAAGCAATTTGGAAGTTAGTGCACTTTTCAGAGATCAAATTAGATGCAAACAGAGGCAATTCTAGGCATAACAATGGATTTTCGAGCGAGGCGATTGAGCATGCATACACCCCTCGCCCCGAGGACCTCTTTTAACTGCTTTAGCTAGTTAGCTAATTCGTCAGTTTTGTACTTAATTAGTTAATGTGCTTGATTAATTGATTTGTTTTGTAATAATTAGTTTAATTAGCGTACTAGTTAGCTTATTATTCGGACCCTCCGTCGAGAGGGAAAATATTGTAATAAGTGTACGTGTGTGTGATGCATGTCTTCCAACCCCATTTCTTTCTCCCTTTTACTTATCAACTTTCGATGGTTAGTTTAGGGCATGTTTTAATTAGCATGCTTATGCTTTGCATGTGTGCATCATTCATTCGTCTTGCATGCACTGGGCTCGGCGCATCATTCAAACTGCATTGTATTTCAATACACTTTCTTGAATACGTGTTTAATAGCATGTTATCAAATGTTGCATTCATATGCCATCTTAGCTAGTTGAGCCTGTTTTAGTTGCATTTTGCATGTGTTGCATTAGGCATCTTGTATAATTAGGATCATGCATTGATTTCTAATTGGTTTCTATTTTGGCTCGAAGTACACTGTAAGTGTTTATGCTTTAGCATCCTTGCATGTGTGTAAGTGACTGCCATAATAGCATGCTTGTCATGAGGCTATTTGCTTAAGTGATTAACTGCATGAATGCCTGTGGATGAAGGCCTCATTGCTTGAATTGAGACAATTCATCAAATGTGAGTTTTAAGCCCACTTTGCGGAGTGGCAAATCATGTTGTTTTAAGCCCACTTGAGGGTGACAAATCTGCGCTTTAGCCTACTTACGAGTAGCATCTTCAAACCATTTTCAAAAACAAGCATGAGATGTTTTGTTCCAAATTGAGTAATTGAGTCTATACTTGTATGCTGTGCGCATCATATAGTAAGTTAGCTAATAAACCAATATAAGAATACATGTTTTTTCAAAAACAACATATCATGTTAGTAAAGGCCGATCATTTGATCGGGCGAGAGGGGGTGCTCATTTCAGGACCTTCCCCTCTCGTACCCAAGTTCCCGAGCCGAGGCAACTTCGGTGATGACGGACACGTGGCCTTTGTCACAAGTTAGGGTTTCTTAAATTTTCCAAAACAAAATATTTAGGTGGCGACTTTGAAATCTGGCAAAGTAGTCCATGTTTGGCACTTCTTGATCAAAATCAATTTTCCAAAACAATTTATCAGATTTAGACTCTTTGGTGATTTATCAATCTTACATTGCACTTTGTGAGACTAGATTCAGAATCGTGACAGGAGTCTGAACTGTAGTAACTATGAACCCAATTCACGCCCTCGCGCACGAAGCGGAGTTCGAGGCGGTCTACACCCACGTGCACTGCGTCGCCTTTATATATATATATATATAATATTTTGTTGTTCTGCATAATGTGGCTAAATGCCTCATTCCAATAATGTTTATGGACTCCATGGGAAAAAGCCATCTTTCTTTAGTTCATTGAAGTATGTACAAAACCCATTTACATGTAATTTAATCAGTTTAGTGTTAATATATAATTTTTATGAATATTATAATCAAGCTAAAACATAAGGCAATATGAACTTAGTCACTTGTGGCATGCTATTAAATAATTCATGTCAATCAACAATTGTGACCCTATTGTACATGTCATATTACAAAGAGCACTGCTTAAAACATGCTAATTATAGCATGTATGAGCTTGTTCTAATCATGTCTTCCCCGAAGATAAAAATTGGAAGGACAAAAATCCTTTAAAAGCAAAACAGACTTGTTTTTAAAGAACTAAAATCTTGAGTTGTAACTTTTTCATGTTCCCTGTCCTATACACTTTAGATGATTTTCATGAAACAAACCACTGCCAAACCTGTGGATATATGTGCATAAGTGGATAGTATTTGAAAAGTATGACCCCAAACTTCATGTCTCTCCACTATAAAGTTGAATTTACTGCAAATGTTTTCTGTTAATTTATCATAAATAAGTTTTTAATTTGATGATAATTGCAGGGTCAGAATAAAAGAAGCATGAATCAGATGGATATATTATGGGCACTTGTGCAAATTTTGTAATCCAAGACAATGATTTAGAGTTGTGACTATTACTACTAGTTGTTGTGAGTAAATTTTGAATGGAAAATCATCTCAGGAGCAGGAGCCAAAAGTGCAAGTATTTAGCAATGCAGGACGACAGTCTGAAGGCTATGGCTTGTGCAACCCTTTTGAGTTTGATCCCTTTGTAAGCTGATAGTGAGACTATTTGGCGCAGCTTAAAAGCTACTTATTTCAACTTTTAGCTTAATTTAAGCTAAAATATTGTGTTTGGTGCAGCTTAACTCATCAGATTACAGGTTAATTTAAGCCATTTTCAACTTAATTTGCAAAGCAGCTCAGGGGGTGCTTTTGAAAAATGACTTATGCGCGTAAGTGGTAAGAGGGGATTAAATGACTTAAATGCCCCTCCAAAATTGAGGAAATTACAAAAATGCCATTACATAAACCCTTTTCTCACTTGACCTAACACTCTCATCTCCTCTTCTCCTCTCCTCTTCTCTCTGGCAACCGACGACGAATTCCTCCACATCTCCAAGATCGAAGTCGATCGTTCAATTTGGCCCCCAGTTTTCCATTGATCTGCACAAAAAAGGTAAGATTTCATGCCCTTTGTATGTTACATATAGATATATATATATATATACATAGATTTAGGTTTTTTTTTTTTTTTTGGTTGCTCTATAAAATGGTGTGCGAGTTGTTACCTCACACTCTCTCCCCTCCCTCTCTCTCTCTCTCTCTCTCTCTCTCTTCCCTTTCTCTTTCTCTCTGATTACTGTGAAATGGTGCATCCGATTGTTGTGAAATGGTTTGATACTCTACCAATAGTCGGGTTTTTTTTTTTTTGTTCTGGCAAATTGCTGAATTTGTCTATGGAATTTATTGCGAAATGTAAGGCTTTTTTAACTTTTGGTTTTGACTTCATTTGTATTTTCTATATTGCTGTGACGGAAAATGTCTCCATGATTTGGTTTAATTGAATATGTAATTTTTTTTTTATGATTTGGAGCTTTGCTTTTTTGCCGATGTATTGATTGACTGGTGAGAATCATGTAATTGGCTTGTTCTTTTTCTTCTTCAGAATGCATTGAGATACCAATTGTGCAAAACATCATAATAGAAACATAACATTTGAAGCCAATTAATGTCAGTCAAATTATCCTTTTTTTATGGTTCTATCTTGTGCTGAGAATTGAAATTAACATTTTGCAAGGTTTGGATGTTACATTCATACTCAGATTCTGTCGGGTGTTGATTGCCATTTTCTAATCACACGTTTATTAATCTTATGTGAATACATTCAGTTAAAAAAAAAAAAAAAAACTCTTACGTGAATACATGTTAAAACTGGTTTGTTTTTGTTTGACTTTCTTTGCAACTAAATTGGTTATTCATTATCTTGTTGGGAATTTAAGACCAAGTGCTTTACATATGCTTGCTCTATGATTATTTCTATATTTTTATTAAATTCATGTCTCATTTCAAACTATGGACTTTAGTTAGTTCATTGGTGATATGAATTAGGGAGTGCTTTTGCATTTTTTTAGAATAATGTTAGAAACATTTTATTCAATCAATACGTCTTGGCTACATTTGCCAAATCCAATGCTCAGCCTCATCACTTTTGTGGCTGTAATAGGTGTGTTCTGGGTTCCACATTTACGAAGCAAAAATTTTGTGATACCAGTAAATTATATAAAAAATTGTCATGAATTTCTGATCAATAGCATTATATTTTGAACAAATCTGGTATGATGACTTTAGTTTATAATGAACTAATTAATTCTTGTCTCATTTCAAACTATGGACGTTAGTTTATATTTTATATTTCATTTCAAATTAATGAATTCCTGTCTCTTTTAGAATAATGTTAGAAACATTTTTATTGTTTTGGTCTTTTTTTGGTTCGTATGTAAGGTGTGTGCTTAGATTTGTGTGAGAAGTATTATCTCAATCATCTTTCATAAAACTGGAATTAGAAAATGACCAAATGAAATGTATTATACAATTAACTTCCCAATCAATTTTAGAGGATTTGGATTCAATTCTTCCTAATTAATGCAGAGGCATGTCATCCTCTAGTAATTATTCTTCCAGTGCTGAGACCTTGGACTTGAGGTATGAGGCTTTGAAATGTGATTATGGTCTAAGAGCTGCTATAAGGGTTATAGAGTCTGACAAACCATCTAAATGGAGGTTGTATTTCATTTGTGAGAAGAGAAATGATCAATTTTGGAGGTCGTGTACCCTAAAAATCTGCGACGATGGTAGAGAGGCAGAGGAACGAGAGAATGCTTTATCAAAATCAAAATATCAAGACTGTAGGACTAAAAGCCAAGAACCAAATGCTTAAGCAATCCTTAACATTCATGAATTAGCTTGTTATGAGTCTGCTCACAATTTGTATTGTTATGTCAGTTGCATTACTCTTCAAATGATGATAGGCAGCTTTTAGAGATACCTGGTGTTTTTGTGCTATGTAGTTTACCATGAACCATTGTACTAAGCTTTGTACCCAATGAATGTTGATATGTCTGTCCTAGTTGCCATGTATGGTTATTTTGTACTAATCTAGCTGTTGTAATGCAAGCAATGCTGAATGAGTTTGTTTTAAAGAATTTTTTTTCTTTCATAGAATGAGTACCCAAGAGGAAACACAATCTGAAAATAGAAAGAACAAGGAAAAATCAAGTCAAGTATCATCCGTTAAAGCTCACTGGGATGCCAAATCAAATGAAATTTTTATTAAGCTTTATGCTGAGCAAGTGAAGGCTGGACACAGACCTAGTACACACTTAGATAGGGTCGGGTGGAAAAATGTGATAAGTAAGTTTAAAACTATGATTGGAAAAGCATACCAACGAATACAAATGAAAAATCATTAGGATGTGTTGAAAAAAGATTAGCTTTTATGGAATAATATTTTAAGGGGTGAGACAAGCTTAGGTCGTGATACATTGACTGGAGCTATATCTGCATCTGATGAGTGGTGGACCAAGAAATTAGAGGTAAGTGAATTGCTTAATGTAAATATTCTATTTGTTTTTTTGTTTAAATAGACCAAATTTTGTTAGTTGAAATTGTTAAATTTTCCTTTGTAATTGTTGCAGAGGTATCCTGATGCTGCTAAATTTCAGCGTATGCCGTTGCAATTCACTAAAGACTTAGACATACTATTCTCAAATATAGCTGCTACAGGAGAATAGGCACACACCCCCAGCTTAGGGGTTATGCCTTACACTGATGAGAGTCTGGAGGAATTTCATATCCCACATGATGCTGAATTTCATGATGATGCTGATTTGGAGGTGGTTCATCCTTCTGATTTAAACAAAAAAACGCCCATCAAACACTGATGGTTCATCAAACAAGAGCAAGACAAAGAAGAAAGTTTCTGGTGCAGCTCTACTTAACAAGACACTTGATTGTCTAGTAAATGTGGCTGAGTCATCTTCAGCAACTTCAACACAAACCTCATCAAGATATCCTTCAATTGTAACATGTTTGGCGAAGTTGGTAAGCATACCTGGTGTGTCCCCGGATGATGAGCTGTATGTCTGGGCTACCAGATTGTTCTTAAGAGACAAGCGTCGTGAGTACTTCATGACATTTCCTACGGATGAAGTTCGGCTGAGGTTTCTAAAGTTGGAGATTGAGATGGAGAAGATCAGCACAGGTTATTGCGGCTAATTGTTTCTGAAGTTAGATGTTTTTTAATTTTATTATTATTTCATGTTTAAGACCTTTATTAAGAATTTTATTATTAATGGTGGACTGTTATGTTGGACTCATTATTTTTTTCTTTTATTAATGTTATGTATGAGCATGTTGGACTCATTATTTGGACTTTTATTATTATTATTCTGCTAGACTTTTATTATGTTGGACTTTGTTAGTTGAATGATTGAATGGTTGAATGGTTGTGTTGGATGTTGCAATTTTTATTAGGTGGTTGTCATTGTTAGTTGAATGGTAGGTGAATGGTTGAGTAGTAGGTGGCATTCATTTTTATTAGGTGGCTGTCATTTAGCTCTATTCTCAGATGCAATTTTTGAACGTTAGGTAGATGTCATTCAACATTATTCTCATATGCAATTTTTATTAGGTGAATGTCATTTGAATACTAGATGGTATTTGTTTGAATCTTGAAGATGAATGGTAGGTGAATGGTTAAGTATATATATATAGATGTGTTGGGTTCAGGTATCCATCAATTTCGGTGTTTCAGCTCTCTTGAAACAGGTCTTTTGTTGAGACAATAGTTGTGTGTTCCATATTTTGGCCCCCATATATTTTGGTAAACAAATCTTATTGTGTTTTCAATAATTAGTTGTGTTTTTAATAAAAATCATTGTGTGTTCATTTCATTCTTATAATAGTAAATAAGAAGCCTTTCAATGAGTAGGTATTTTGGAGACGAGTAACAGTGATGATGATGAATGGAATGATGATCATGATGATGAAGATGAAAAATACGATAATAAACCCCCGCTTGAAGAAGTAAAGTTCTTGGGGATTACTTATTCTCTGTGCCACTCACAGGTGCATCATATATAATGCGGATTAGTAAGTACATAGCCACCGTGTTTCCACACTTTTGCATAGTCAACTCACTTATTCAAAGCGTATCATCAGATTTGACTATGAAGGAAGGAACTCGAAGTGAAAGGGCCCCGACTTATTTCCATAATTAGAGTTTGACCGCAGCTGCCCCCCCTTTTTTTGGGGGCAAGCTTAAGGGTTCCGTAGAACTACATTCGCTGTGTACTTTACTTCGCTCGCCCTTAACGTTGTCGTCTATTTTTAGCTTGACGAGCAACTTTAGTTTCCGAAAAACGCATAAACCCCAGGATTTTCGTAAAAGAGGGGCGAGTGACAAGGGACTTGAGTGACTCGCCCTAATCAATGTAGCACATCGCAAACCCAACAAAATAATAATATGCTCTTAGCTATGGCGACAACAGTTGCAGTGACATATGCGACAAATTATTTGATAAAAGAACCATGTAAGACATCTTCTCTAACAGGGTGGAAGCGGATGGTAGAATTACAAGAAGGGAATCAGACAAGAATATTTGAAAATTTTCGAATGGAAAGAGAGGTATTTTATCAATTGTGTGATTTGTTACAGAAAAAACTATGACCTTGAAACTAGACGAAAAGTCTCAGTTTAGGAGCAGGTTGTAATATATTTGTATATTGTAGGCGGTGACATTCGAATAAAAAATGTCCAAGAAAGATTTCAACATTCCGGCGAGACGATTTCAAAATACTTCAAGGTGTTAAAAGCTGTTACAATGGTGTCTATTGACTGGGTAAGGCCTCAACCAAGAAATGGTGTGCATCCATAACCGCAGATACTATCCTTATTTCAAGGTAAATAATTAACTACAAGTGGAACTTGGGTGTTACATATAATTAATGTTGGTAGGATATTTCTAATAATTTGTGAGTAAAAATATTTTTATTTACTATTTTGTAATAGGATTGTGTTGGAGCAATTGATGGAACACACATCAAAGCATATATATCTCCAAATAAGCAACCTCGTTTAATAGGTAGAAAGGGGTATGCGACTCAAAACATAATGACAGCATGTGACTTTGATATGTGTTTCACATTTTGCTTACCAGGATGGAAAAGAAGTGCACACGATACTTGGATCTTCTTAGATACAATTAGGAATCCTAGTTATAATTTTCCAAAACCACAAAGAGGTAACTGTTTTATATTTGATTGCCACAGTAGATGCACCACACTCACATCTTCATATTTATTTTTACATTTATAATTGCTTACTTTATTTTGTTAATATTTGAAATTTTAAAATAGATGAGTTTTACTTGGTGGATGCTTTGTATCCAAACATGAAAGGATATCTTGCACCTTACAAAGGAGAGAGATACCATCTAGCTGAATTTGAACATGGTCAATCCCCCCAAAATGCACAAGAAAAATTCAACCAAGCACATTCATCATTTAGAAGTATAATAGGAAGAACGTTTGGGATTTAGAAAGTAAGATGACCGATGATAAAGGATATCTCACCAAACTAAAAGTGGCCGACCCAAGTCAAACTTGTTTGTGCAACAATGGCAATTTATAATTTCATCCGACGAAGTCAGTCCCGCGATATTGCACTTGACTCTTATGATAAATTCATGGATTATGTGCCTAATAAAGAGGAAGGATCAATGTCTCAACAACCACGCCATGAAAATCATGTTGAAGGTGATGACAACGAGATGGAAGTGAGGAGACATAACATTTGTATGTCAATTTGCAGATGAAATTAGGAGTTATCTAATACGTTAGAAGTTTTATTTTTATTGCCTTAATAGTAATTTATTGTATTTTTATTGCAATGACATTTTCTTATTCCCTTGTGAAGTCAATATAAAAAAATAAAAAATAATTTTTTTTAAATATTAAACTTTGAGGTTGTGACACCCCGAACGTTTAATTAGAGTTATATATAATTATAGTGGCATGTGATGATAGACTATTAAATAAATAAATACATAAATCTAATTTGACATTGGATTATAGGATTAATTGGAAATTATTTTTGGGAGCAAATTAACACATTTATGGAATTGTAATATTAATTGGGTCAAACTAAAGATAAACAATAATAATGCAGATAATAAATAAGTAATTTTATAAAAAGAAAATAAAATAAGATGTAATTTAATTTAAATTAGGAACATTGAAAAAGCTTAACATCAATTAAGAAAAAAAAAAAAAAGAGAAAAAGAAAAGGAATAAAAATGCCTGGTAGCTCGAAGCTACCAGGCTCGAAATGGCTCGAGAGGGAGAGGGAGAGGGAGAGAAAGAGAGGGAGAGGAGAAAGAGAAGGGAGGGAGAGGAAGAAGGTCGGCGGCGTCGCAGCTCCCCGCCCCGCCGTCGTCGCAGCTCCGGCCGCCGCTGCTGCTTCCTCCTCCGTCGCAGCCCCGCCTCCGTCGCAGCCCAGCCTCCCCTCCTCCTCAAATCGGTTTTTATGGCCCCCTCCCCTCCCTCCTCCTCCTCCTCCTCCTCCTCCTCCTCCTCCCTTCTCTTCTTCTCCCTTTTTCTTCTTCTTCTTCTTCTTCTTCGTTGTTCTGCAAAACCAGGAAAAAAAAAAAAAAAACAAAACAAAACAAAATCGACACCAAAACGACGTCGTTTTGGTGTCGAGCCGCGGTTCGAGCCGCGACATTCGAGCTACGTAGCATGATCGATCTTATATTGAATCCCCAATTAATAACTCAACACCTAGCATCATCATGACCTTGAGAGAGAGGGGTACGTGGCTGCCCCTCATGGCTCGGTTAACAGTATAAATAGGAGTAAGGTGTTGCGACTTGGAGAGGAAAAAAACACGAAAAGAACAAGAGAAAGAGAGGAACTGAGAGAGAGAGAGGTACGTAAGTGAGTATAAGGAACTCATAGTAAGAAGGTTCTGATAGTAAAGTAAGGCTAAGGATTATAGTTAAGGTGAGATATGTTATACCTTGATTTACCATTATATATTTTACAAATGTTTTGAGTTACCATAACTTATTTTAAACAAGTTATATTTATTAAGTTATGTTTATAAATATTTCAGTTACGTGGGTTACTTTCTAAACTCTATTTACTTAAAAAGAAACCCATGGATATGGTTGTTTAAATTTTAGTATATATTTGACTATAATCTTATAAATAATTATGTTTTGTAAGTACCACCACGGGAGTCCCACGCCTTGGGGGACTTAAATAGCCATGAGCCTCCGTTTGACCACTTTGTGGTCCTCTGTTTGTCATGGATCCATTAACCTCTGTTCTGACTGTCACTTCTGTGACCTCTGTTCTGTTCTGTTTTATACCGTGGTTATGATTATTTATTTACATGATTCCTGTATTCTGCCACTTTAAATAAATTGTCATTTTAAATTAAATTATGCAAATGTTTAGCCTAACTAGTTATCCATGGATATTTTGTATTCCCTACACTCTTGGCATAATATTTCTCACTCTGCTGTGTGCTTATAGCTGTTACCCTTTCAAGTGACGAGATGTAAGGGAAATCCATAACCCCACGAAATGGACCCTGCTCATGGACTGTTGTTAAACCACTATTTTATCTTTCTTTTCTTTTTTTTATTTTTGCTTCCTTTTGTCTCTATTCGGGGCTGGTCACTGAATAATAAAATAATGAAAGCTCTAGAAATGTATTTCTTTTTTTAAAATAGTAGTATGAAATAAAATTTCTGTCTAAGTATATTTTTTCGCTTGCGCAGTTTAATTTGTTTGAATAAGAATAAGTTAGTAGGTCACGATTCCAACTCCAAACCCCTAGGGTTGGGTCATGACAGAGGTAATGTAAAAATATACCAATATAGGTACTAAATATATTAATTTCCATTAATAAAATAACTTTTTCAAAATTTAAAGTGAATAAAATGACAAAATTACAATTTTTATGTTCATAAGGGCAAAAATGACAATTACACAGTAAAAAGCTATTTTACAACTTATTTAAACTATAATCTGTTAAGTTATAATGTATAATAACTTTCCTACTGTTAGGTTTTATTTCTTGGCAATCCCGTTTGACAAAACTCTTTTGAGTTGTACTTTTATTCGCATTTTTAGTTCAGTGAGGCTATGAGTTGTTAGATGCGAATCCAACCCGAATCAAGCATTTCAGAGAAGTTTGTGATGATAAAGCTTTCAAGATTGCCACTTCGCTGATTATGACGGGGATCGAGCTGCCCGGTCAGCTCGCGGGGGTCCAGGGGGCAGCGCCCCTTGGCGGGTCCGGGGCAGCGCCACGGCGGGGTTGAGGGGCAGCGCCCCCGAAGCAAAATGCAAAAATGCATTCAAAGTTGCCAGTTCGATCATGTTTTATTTTTCCAGATTTTCCAGTTTTGGCCTGTCCGCTCGAGCGGAGGAACCGGCGCTCGAGCGGGGATTGGAAGCTCTCAGCATCTCTGCAGTCGCCTGTAAAAATACTGGAATGTGTGATTTTACGCTCGAGCGGATTCTCCTACGCTCGAGCGCATCTCAGTTTGTTCGCACACAGTTTTTGGTCAGTCCGCTCGAGCGGGCTGTGTTGAGCTCGAGCGGAGATCGCGGGACAGATTCTATAAATTCGCGTATTGGGTCAGATTTTTAGGATAACTTCTCCAGATCTTCTTTTTGGTTTCTAGGGTTTATATCTGGGGATACTTTGGGAGTTTTCTTTGATGTTTTTTTTGAGTATTCAACTCATGTTCTAAAGAGAGTACATCAAAGGTTGTGTTTTGTTCTACAAAAGAGAGAGTTATTCTTCAGTTGTGGATTCTGAAGAATTCGAGCCTGAAGCTTTGGTGGAATCCGGAGTGGCTCATCAGAAAGACAATTCCGTGGTGAAGATGGGGTTGGAAGAGGCACATAGAGGTTGGTTCAATTAGGCGTTGTGGATTCGCTAGGTAATTGAGAGTATACCTGTGTAATTCCTTTAATTCTTCTTAGTGGATTGTTCTTGTGGCTGTTGCCCGTGGTTTTTTGATCACAGTTGGAGGTGTCCAATTGTGGTTTTTTCCACGTTAAATCGCTGTGTCTCTTTGTCTTGATTGTTTGATTGGGATTGTTATATTCTGTTTAAAATTGATACATAATCACAAATCAACATCTAGGGGATTTCTAGATTTTTTCACCTACAACTCTACCAAACGGGGCTAGTGTGTTGCAAAGAGCTTCCTTTTGCTTTATATGTTATAAAGTGTGTGGAGAAGGCATCTGGTTATTTGTTTTGTGGATTTTAAAAAATATTTTTCTTGGTTTACCTGGTTGTTAGTAGGAATGGCAATGGGGGGCAATGGGGTGGATATTAATTCCCCATCCCCATTCCTCTATAATAAATTTTCTCCATTCCCCATTCCCCATTCCCCATGGGTACCACCCTCCCCATTTTTTAATGGGTATGGATTTTCCCCAACCCACTTTAATCCCCATTTTTATTTTTTATATTTAATGTTAACAACCACTTTTTTTTTTTTTTTTTTTTTTTTTTTTTTTTTTTTTTTTTTTTTAAGGTTCACAACAAAAACTAAATATACCTTCAATCTTTTTTCTTTCTTTTTAAATATATTTAATGTTAACAATTTTTATTTATTTATTTATTTATTTTTTTAAGGTTCACAACAAAAGTTAAATATACCTTCAATCTTTTTTCTTTCTTTTTTAATATATTTAATGTTAACAATTTTTATTTATTTATTTTTTATTTATTTATTTATTTATTTTTAAGGTTCACAACAAAAGTTAAATATACCTTCAATCTTTTTTCTTTCTTTTTAAATATATTTAATGTTAACAATTTTTATTTATTTATTTATTTATTTTTTTAAGGTTCACAACAAAAGTTAAATATACCTTCAATCTTTTTTCTTTCTTTTTTAATATATTTAATGTTAACAATTTTTATTTATTTATTTTTTATTTATTTATTTATTTATTTTTAAGGTTCACAACAAAAGTTAAATATACCTTCAATCTTTTTTCTTTCTTTTTTAATATATTTAATGTTAACAAATTTTTTTTTTCTTTTTTTTTAAGGTTCACAACAAAAGTTAAATATACCTTCAATCTTTTTTCTTTCTTTTTTAATATATTTAATGTTAACAACCTTCTTGTTTTTCTTTTGTCTTTTTTTTATAAAGATTTTAGCTAAATATACCTTCAATCTTTTTTCTTTCTTTTTTAATATATTTAATGTTAACAACTTATTTTTTTATTTATTTTTTTATTTTTTTAAGGTTCACAACAAAAGCTAAATACACATTCAATCTTATTTTATTTTATTTGGTTCAACAACAAAATCAAATACACATTAATTAATTAATTAAAAAGTTTGTTTTATAATAATCAAATATATAATTTTGAGACAATCAAAAAGTTTATTTGAAGAAAGTGTTATAAGACTCATATTAAATTGCTTCAGGGCATAAACAAGGAATTGTTAGCCACAGACAATTTAGACATTAAACCATCTTTCTCTTAGCAAATTTGAACAATTCATTTTAATTTATCCAAAATCTAATTTCACAACACCATCACCACTATTCTCACTTTCACTGTCACACTACCATCACCATAGCCACTACCATCATCACTGCCGCCATCACCCCACCACTATGTAACAATTTCTACTTTCACCTTCGTTCCATCACCACCACCACCAAATATAAAAAAATATATTTTGAATTTTTTTTATAAAAAATATTTTTCATTAAAAAATATTTCCTATCTAAATAAATGAAGCATAACATTGGGAAACAAGCTGATTTCAGTTAAATCTGTTCATAACTAAAAAAAATTCTTTTAATTTCAAAAAAAATTATTTAGTATGACTTTGTATCCCCTTTTTGTTTTTCTAGCAAATAAATCTATGTACTCATCATTTCTAACCAATCACAACTCATGCTTGTTTTGATTCTCTACAATTTCCTTATTTTCAAATACATTTATATATATATATATATATATATATATGTTGTATAAATTGTGTGATAACATAAAACAAATAGATTCATACTCGTTAATTGAAATTTCAGAACAAGCAAACCATTCTGAAAATTACAATACACAACAAAATAAAATAACATAGAAAAGCAAACCGAAATCTACACTAGACAGTGTCCTTAATTTTTTTTAAATAAATTTAAAAAATTCTAGATATGCATAAAATTTGACAAGAATAATGTGACAATGTTAATTAATGTGTATTTGATTTTATTGTTGAGCCAAATAAAATAAAATAAGATTGAATGTATAGCTTTGATTGTGAATCTTTAAAAAAAAAAAAAAAAAAATGGTTGTGAACCTTAAAAAAAAAAAAGAAAAAAAAATTAAATGTATATTTAGCTTTGGTTGCGAATCTTTAAAAAAAAAAAAAAAATTGGTTGTGAACCTTAAAAAAAAAATTAAAAAAAGAAAAAAGATTAAATGTATATTTAGCTTTGGTTGTGAATTTTAAAAATTTTTAAAAAAAATGGTTGTGAACCTTAAAAAAAAAAAAAAAAGATTGGAGGTATATTTAGCTTTGGTTATGGATCTTAAAAAAAAAAAAAAAAAAATTAGTTGTGAACCAGAAAAAATAAATAAATAAAAAAAAGAAAAAAGATTGAATGTATATTTAGTTTTAGTTGTGAATCTTAAAAAAAAAAAAAAAAAAAAAAAAAAAACATATGGGGAAATTAGTGGGTACCCATCCCCAACCCATCCCCTGTGGATATTTAAAGAATATCACCTACCCTACCCAATGGATAAGAAAAAGAGGAGAAAACCCATGTATTTGGGTTGGGTCTCCATGGATACCCACAAGGTAGGTTATCCATTGCCATCCCTAGTTGTTAGCCTGCATCATAGTTACCCGACTAATAAGCAATTTCCTAAATTTTATTTTAAAAAATTATCCATATAAGCTGTCCTTATCATATTATTCAAGTGGGCTTGGTAAATTTTAAAATTTTATTTGTGCATGCTATATGTTTGTTGGTTTGTATAATATTTTTTATTATTTTTTATGTTTAGCTAGCTGTCATAGGATAGATAAATTTTGGAAGGAGGCAAAATGCCTAACCATTGAGAGAACTTGTGGCAAAAAGTTGCCATGATTGATTATTTTGCGTAATAGACTTCATTCGGAGGTAAAATCACTTCTTGTAGCAAAAAGTTGTCATGATTGATTATTTTGCGTAATAAACTTCATTTGGATAGCTTGTTAGAACTCTTCTAACAAAACAATTTGTAAATAATTCATTTACAAATGTTGAAGCTTTGGGAAGATGGGTTTCAAGTAAGAATGGATGAGACAAACGAAGGGTTCCAAATATATGGGAAAAGTAAAATGAGAGCTATGAGGGGTTAGGTGAAAAGGTAAGATGTAACGAAACTATACGTGCCTTTGTAACTTTTTAACGTAAATATATAATGATCGAGTCAGTTTCAACGGGTTTGAAATATCTAAACCCGTTCTCCAAATGCAATCCAAACCACTTATGACTGAATCTTATTTTGAAACTATTCATAACCTGTGTGAGTTAAATGGATAGATCTGATAGAACAGTTTTTTGAATATCTCTAACTAGTTAAGGATGTATTAAATCTTCTTAACCAACTCAACTATTGCAAAAAATTGAAAAGGCTATAAATATATCTTGTTGGTGACCAAACTATCATTTTCTTCAATTACTTCTATTTTAACATTTTTATGTACTTTTCATAATTGAGTTTTTTTTTTTTAATTATAAAAGTGAATGTTCTTTATTTTTAAATGATATTATGTGACTTTTTAAAAAAATTAAATTAAATTCCCTTTATTTTTAATCATAACCAAAATGAATCTAAAAATTATAACAATATAAAAAATTTCATCAGATTAATCACCAAAAGAACATGAATCTAAAAACAAATGTTGCAAAATTCATTCAATATCAATGGTGATATTGAAAAATATAATTTCTCTTATTTAATAAAGTCTATCATGGATACTTGATTGATAATAAGTAATTAATGAAAACTAGTTAAATCCTAAACAATATTTATTTGAGTTTTGTAAATGAATAATACTATATGCACCAATTAGTGTATTAAGGTGGTTTGGGATGTTCTACGTAAGTGCACTTTTTAACTTTTTATAAAAAGATGTGTAAAAAAGCAGAGAGGAGATATTAATTGATGTGACTCAAAAAAGATAAAAAGATAAAAAGACAGACTTACTTAGTCCATGCCAAACAAGCCCACTAATTAGTACATGTAGCACCACCGTTCGTAAATAGAGTTTTGTTAACAAGTGCTAGGAACACTTGTTAATGATACATTAAATATGATTAATTACTCCACTATCATAAAAAAGAGGAAAGACAATAAATATATTTTTATTAAAAGACTAAATTACCTTCTTTTTTTTTTTAATTCCGTCTATTTTAAGTTTACACATTTTTTGTAATAGAGTTTTTTTTAATTTTTTTTAATCATAAAAGTAAATGTATCTATTTGTAAATGACATTTGGTGGATTTAAAAAAATAAATAAAGGCTCTCTATTTAAGAAAAATGAATCTAAAAATTAATAAACAAATAACAGACATAATTTTTTATATTTGTTAAAAAAATAAAGGCGTATAAAATTTTTAAAAAATAAATAAAAATATGTCCTTTATTTTTTTTACACCATATAATTTAATTATGATTGAAAATAGAAGGTATTTAAAATTTAAAAAAAATACACAAAATGCTTTTTAAAATAAATGTATTTACTTTTATGATTAATTTTTTTTATAACAAAAACTTTATTACAAAAAAATATAACTTTAAAATAGAAGGAATTAGAGAAAATGATAGTTAGTCTCTAACAAAAACATATTTATTGTCTTTTCTCTTTTCTATGATAATGAAAATGACTAACCATATTTAATACATGCTCAACAAGTGTCCTAAGAATACTTATTAACAAAACCTTGTAAACATATACTGGATAAAAGGGGATTGTAATCCATCGGACTGTTAGTCCTAGGATACATTAGGAATAACAACGGGCCGGGGCGAGCCGGGGACTACACTCCCTGTCCCCGATCCCCGAAGGTTAAAAAATCCCCATCCCCGATCCTCGGCAGGGGAACCCATCACCCTCCCGTCCCCTTCCCCTAACGGGGATCGGGTTTTCCCGACCCCGAAAAATCCTCGAGTTTTTTTTTTTTTTTTTAATTTTGTTCAAGAACAATAAATCAATATATATGATATATTAGTATGTTTCATCATCATCAACAGATTTAAATAAATAAAAAAAATTAATCTGAAAAAAAAAATGTTTTCAACAACAATATCAACAATCATCATCAACAACAATACAATAATATCAAGATCAGATCAGAGAGAGAGAGAGAGAGATAATAGATCTGAGTATAGATCTAATAGATCTGAGTACACGTCCATTGACGGTGGCTGTGGCGGTGGGTTCGGTGGTGGTGAAAGAGAGACGAACTTTCTGCGGCGGTGGTGGTGGCGGTGGCCATGAGGAATAGAGAGAGACGAAGTGGAGAGAGAGAGAAAGAGAAACTGAGATGAGGAGAAAAGAGAGAGGGAGGGTCGGGACCAGCGGTGGTGGTGGTGTTGCTGTGTCAGTGATTGTGAGAGTGAGAGAGAAGAACGAGAGAGTGAGAGAGTTGAGATGAGAGAGTCAGAGAGTAAGAGAGATGGTTGTAAGCTTGAGATATATAATATAATAAAGATAGGTAAGATAGGTACAACTATATAATATAATAAAGATAGGTAAGGTAGGTACAAGGTTTTTCAAAAAGATAAGTACAAGCTGTTAGCAACTTAAGGCATATATATAATAAAGATATATAATGTAATAACTATTCGGGGCTGTTCGAGTCGAGGCCGGGGCCAGGGGTTGAGGAATCTGTCACCATTTTCGACTTGAAAGTCATCGGGAATTTAATTTTTAATATTATCCCTGGCCTTATGGGGGATAATTTTCGGGGATAATTTGTTCTAATCGGAGTCAAGGGGTTGGGTCCTCGTCGGGTCGGGTTCAAATTGCCATCCCTAGAATACATTGTCCCCTGATTATTTAGTTGGACTGGATTTGTATGCTATGTTTGTTTAGTCATGGGATTAGACATCTAGATTAGATTATTTTTAGTGAATCCAATGTTTGGTTCGACGGACTGGATAAGGATAAATGTTCAAAAGACTATTTTACCCTTGAAATTTATAATTTTTATTTAATATATAATTTTAAATTTGTAATCTATAATTTATAATTTAACAACACTAAAAAATTTTAATTTATAAGGCCATAATTTTAAATTTATTATTTTCAATTAAATTAAATTTATAATTTATATTTTTTATTTAATATATAATTTTAAATCAACAACACTAAAAAAATTATAAGGCCATAATTTTAAATTTATTATTTTTACTTAAATTTAATATTAAATAAAATTTAATTTTTTAACAACACTAAAAAAATTATAAGGCCATAATTTTTAATTTACCAGTTTTACTTAAATTTAATATATAATTTATAATTTTTATTTTTATTTAATTTATAATTTTAAATTAACAAAACTAAAAAAAATAATTTATAAATGTTTAAAAGACTATTTTATCATTTTTCAATTGTTTATTAAGTAATAGCATGAGGTTAAAATGAATATTTCACATATTAGTCCCATGGGATACCAATCCCATGGAAATAATTTCACCCTTCCCCTTAGGATACAATAATCCCTCATATGAGGGACTAATAGTCCAGAGGGACTATTAATCCGGAGCAAAAAAAATTGAACCAAACAATGAACTATTAGTTCGGATAGACTAATAGTCCAATCCCATGAAATAATCCCTCAAAACAAACACACTCTTAAGGTTGTATTAAATAAAACCAATCACTTCCAATAATATAGAATTTAGAAAAAGTAATCAATGTTATATCAAAAAGAATTTAATTGTTTTATAATAAGTCCAAAATATTCTCTCTTTTAAGTCATTTTATTTTTAAAAAAAATATTTTAGAACCATTTTTCAACTATAAAATTTTAAAAATTAGAAAGTTGAGTCAAAAACATTTTCATTAAAAATAAAAATAAAATTCTATATAAAAAAAATACAAAAATTAAATTATTTTTTCTTTTTTTAAATGTTTTTCAAAAAATTAATAGACAATTTGAAAGAGAAAAAAAAATTAAAAACAGAGTAAATTTTTTTAAAAAAAATTACTAAAAACAAAAATAAACTCTTTCTTTTAAAAATATATGACTAAATCAAACACTTAATTCCATTTAAAAAGAAAATGTAAATTTTTAAAACATGATTTATTATTTTAAAAAATATATATATTTATTTTTTACGTCATTCATTGAAAAGGATATGGTAAGTAAGTTACATTATACAAGTTTAATCAATAATTTTTGAAACTAAAAATGCAATAATAATAAGTAATTTTTTTTTTAAAACCAAACATAATAAAAAAACAAGAGAGCTAAATAGTAAAATTCTAAAATTCTAAAAAAAATCAACTCAAAAGAAAGAGAATATTTTGATGTTATTACAAAAAAATTAAATTCTTTTCAATGAACCATTCATTATTTTAACTAAATTCTATATTAGTGAAAGTAATTAATTTCATTTAATGCAACTTTAACTAGTGTCCTAAGGACACTTGTTAACAAAACCCACAAATACTTAATAAGAAGTAATTAATAATATTTTATTTTATTTAATGAGTCTACAAACTTAACAAATTTTAAATAAGTTAAAAATAAAAAATTATTATACATCTAATTTAATTAATAAATTTAAAATATAAAATTATTCTCAAGACAAATTAATATAACATTAAAATACACCTTAACAAGTACCTGGGTTGTTAGCATTATCCTTGTTTTTAAAATTTGACAACTAAGCACCATTTTTTACCGCAATTTCCACTGCTTACTCACAATAAGAATATCATAGCACAAACCTCATTCTCATTGTGAGTAGAAGGTAAGAAATACAATAGAAAATGATGTATCCGTAATCTTATTCATTCTTTTAGACTAATGCTAACAAATGCCCGTGGGGAACTAGTAAAAATATATTTAATATTTTATTAAATTATTTAGATACATTTTTAGTTAAATATTTCAATAACTTCTAAATTTATATACAATTATTTTATAAGATCTTGTTAACTTGTAGCTTTTGAACATATAGTAAAAAAGCATTTAATGATTTTAATTAGTTTCACTTGTATGGAAAATTATAAAACACAAATAAACTAAATTTGATATAGTGTCAACAACCATTTTTTTATTTTTATTTATATGACCCTCACATTTAGGTTTTTCTTTCTTTCCAAAACAAACATATTAAAATAAAACATGTCTAGCACACTTGGGCAAATACAAGTTTAAGACTGTAAGGCATTTTCGCTAAAAATTAAAAAAAAATTCCTTGACTCAGAAGTAAAAAAAAAGAAAAGGGCAACGGATATACTGATCTATTCAAACTGATCGAACCAAACTGATCCGCCACAATTTAGACGGATGTGTAATGATGAGCGGACGGTTGCGGATTGATTTTTCCAAATCCGCCTAGTTTTGAATGGATGACGAATTTGAGGTTCCTTTGCCGCAACCAAACCATCAAACCGTAAGCACCGTTAGTAATTTGTAAGATTTTGCATTTTTAATTTGTTTAGATATTCTATTTGTGTTTTCAATTAAAAAAAAGTTTAAATATTCTGTTAAAAAAGAGTTTTCAACTTGAATATATTTTTTAAATTGAAAAAAATAAATGTATTATTTATCTATATTTTTTCGTTT
This sequence comes from Camellia sinensis, assembly GCF_055761805.1. Taxonomy (NCBI): domain Eukaryota; kingdom Viridiplantae; phylum Streptophyta; class Magnoliopsida; order Ericales; family Theaceae; genus Camellia; species Camellia sinensis. The sequence continues at coordinate 101,074,491 of NC_138972.1, forward strand.
TTAAATCTAACTCTAAAAATAATAAATAAAAAAGATGGTATATGCGGATTGATTTTTGTTTTCAAAAACAGATATAAATCCAATAATACAACGACATACAATCTCTACTACTGCTTTGTTCATACTTTTCATGGTTTGAATTGTTTTTATATTTTAAAAATCACAGATTATAATACTTTATGTGAATGAGGCATACAATGATTGTAATATGTGAATGAAACATGCAGTGATTGTAATATTCTAAAGTTTCAAACTTTATTTCTTTGGATGAAACATACAGTGATTGTAATATTTTTTTAAGTCATTGACTGTAATACTTTTTTATTTTTTTTTTTAAAAAGTGCATAAGTTGAATTATGTTAAAAATTTATAAAATTTTAAACCTCCAAATCGATTTATATCCATCCGTCAATCCGCTCAATTCACATCCATTAGATTGGCGAATAGATGCAGATTGATTTTCTTCAATCCGCCAATCTGGCAAACGAATGGCGAATTAGAGATTCTGTAACTGCAGCCAACCTGCATCCACCCCTACTCAGAAGGCCATATTTCATTATAAAAACAAATTAAAAAATTATAATAAAATAAAATAATACTTCCTTTTTAGATAAAAATAAATATTTCATCACAAAGAAAAATCGAATTATAAATCAAGAAAAATAATACTCCCTATGGCCCACTTTGTTCATCCCTTAAGAGAGTTTTAACTTCTTAAGGGGATATGCAATTATTAAACTATAATTGAAATTTCAAAGTTTTACTTCTAATAATAAACTTTAACTCTCATTTTTAAATATATTTATAGCCCCATAGGAGGGATAGTTTCGGAAATTTTCAAATTTTTTTATTTTGACTTTTCAAATAATACTAACATTTTGGGACATCCAAAAATGAAAATATACACTTATAAAATAAGACAAATGGAGAAATACAATCAACTTGGTTAATTTGATTTTTAAATATTCACTTTTCAGATAATTAAAATTTTTTATTTTTCGTATTTTTTTTATAGTGATCCCGGGTTTTCCTCTTTATGTACAGTATTCCGGACTTGGTTCCGTGGATGTCGGTTGTTGCATATATCTCTTATTGTCCTTTAATTCATTGTATATGAGTTTTAGAAATGTCTTGGGCGTGTGTCGAACAGGTTGGTTGTGTTTTGGTCTCTAATCTTGTTGCCCAGATTTTTGATGATCCGCTTGAGCGGGTCTTGTTGTGCTCGAGCGAAGTTTGCATCTTTTCAGCATTTTGTTCGTCTGCAAATATACTGCAGAGGTGTTTTTCACGCTCCAGCGGAGTTCCTCACGCTTGAGCGGGTTTGAGCTTGGGCGGGTATGTTGCGCTCGAGCGGGTGTCTGGAGTCTGTAAAAGTACTGGAAGAGTGTATTCTACGCTCCAGCGAGTATCTTTGCGCTCAAGCGGGTATTGCTTTGCTGTTGTATAATTGCGCTCTAGCGGGTGAAGTTTTTTTTGTGTCTTACGCTCAAGCGTCCTATTCTCCGCTCGAGCGGACTATACGTATAGCAGATCGCTACTGTGTCATTTTAAATCACTTTTTCGATTCTCTCTCTCTCTAACTTTTCAAAACCCTCATTTGAGAGCTCCTCTCTCTAGAATACAACTTCTCTCTACAAAATCATCTAGCTTTATTGATCTCCTACCTTAGTCCCTCTATATTAAGTGTGGAGCTTGGCTTGATCATCATTTGGATTTGAAGCACATTCGAGTTTCGTCATCATCTCCTTTGAGTCTCTTCTCTTGGGGTAGGGATAACCTACTCCTTTCTATGGGTTTTGACATAGATGTTATGTATTTTGTATAAATGGTGGTGTTTGGGATTTTTGAGAGAAACTAGGGTTTGAAATTGAAATCACAAAAGAGGGGTTTTCTATTTTTGGGGTTCCAAGTGTATGAGTGGTCCGTAAAATGAAGTTATTGGATATGATTGATGGAATTTGGCCTTGGGTGCAATTTTTGTGAAAAGGGGGGAAAAAGCCCTAATTTATTATGATTGATTAATTTGTAGAATTAATTTGGGAAATATAGAAATATGGAATTGAGTTGAAATTCATGAAATTGGGAAATTATGGGATTGAATGGTGTAGTTGGATAATTAAATCACTCACCTATGAGAATGTTGATATTTCATCTGTTTGATAAATTTATTATCTGTTTAGAGATAATTGCGTTGGGCTATCGGTGGAGGATAGTCTTGATTATTGTAGACACTGTATGTTGATTAGGGAAAACTGAAACTAATCACCTGGAATATGTCATTGAATATGATGGTTGGAATAATATCTCGAATATGTGTATTGATTGATCATTGTATATGATAATTGTTTAAATACATTGTATATGTATATTGTGTGGGAGGAGATAAGAGATGTACTCCATAGTTTGAGAGGAGATAGGGGATGGACTCTCAAACCTGTTTGGGAGGAGATAGGGGATGGACTCCATTGATAATTAAGTTGGCCGGAGTGTCTAGGGTGAAAATCCCGAAATCTAAATTGTGTTTGCATAACGTTGATGATTGAAGTACTGAAATTCTTTATTGTGAGTTATAGTCTCATTTGAATTTTGGATAAAGGAAGTGTTTTATTATGAGATGTAGTCTCATTTAACTGTTTGGCCAGGTTCTGAGCCATGTTTAAGAATTGAGATTGTATGAGTAAAGGAAAGTGAAATGAAACATGGATGTGTTTGTTGTTGAATTGGAAAGTATTGTAAGTTGGTTTATAAGGGTTAACCATCTATTGAATGCTAATATTTTAGTTATTGCTCATAATTGGTTTAGTATATCTCAACTAGGTATTGACTCATCCTATATGGGACATCATTTTCAGGTTGAGGTGATATGCCACCTCCAAGGGCGCAGCTTGGGAGGCTTAGAGGCTGAAGGATCTTTTGTTATTCTCTTTTTGGTATTACATGTAAATTCAAGCCAAGGGCTTATTTTGTATAAAGTGTTAGAACTCTTCTTTTGTTGCACCCAAGTGTTGACTTGGAAAGTTATAAGCCCGTAGGGCATTTACTTTTGTTATCAACATGTAATACATTTGTACTTAATACTCTGATGAATGGGAACATGCTTTATTCTCTTAAATTTATAGATGTCATGAATGTATGATTTATGGGTTTATTTTGAGGGTGTTACAACTTGGTATTAGAGCGTACCGGGTTTGAATACTTTGGGTACGTAGGGAGTGGTTAGTACCACAATGGGTTTGTCTCACTTGTTAGAGACTTAGATGTAATGTTGTGTACTTATGTGATAACATGTTTACATGACTATTTGGGTATGAGATTTAGTTTCTAGGATGTTGATTGGATCCATGGGTTTCTGGGAGTCTTGTTGGAGAAGCACTTGATCAATGTTGTTTCTAACCGGAACTCTAGCAACACCTCGGGACTGTCATTATCTGGAAATGAAATTCATAAGTGCTTATGTGATTATGTGCTTACGTGGAGTGAATTACTGTTGTTCAATGCATTAAAACGCGAGTGAAATAGCTTCGGCACATTTGTGAATGTGCTAATGTTCTTCGTTACCTTTATCAGAATGTCAAGACGAGGACGTGGTGGTAGGCGAGGTAGGCCTAAGAGGCAGGAGATGCCTATACCGGATTAAATTCTGGCAGAGCAGGAGGGTGTTCATCAGACCAATGTGGCCGAGCTAGTAGGTCAGCAGGCCATGGGTGCCTTAGCCTGCGAGATGACAAGAGCATTGAGGGAATCCATGGACAGTCTCAGAGCTGAGAATCAAGTCCAGGCCCATGTTGCTGAGGCAGGGCCTTCTTTTCTGAAGAGGGAGTTTTTCCGGTTTAATCCGGACGAGTTTGTAGGGGATTCGAAAGAGCCACTTAAGGCTGAAGAGTGGCTTGAGTAGATGATGAAGACGTTTGAGATGCTAGGCATCGAAGACAGAGGTTTGCGGGTGACCTTGGCGTCCTTCCAGTTGAAGGGAGATGCTGGTTAGTGGTGGAAGTTTGCTCGGGGCCGTATTGGCAAGACTTGGGAGGCGTTCGTTAGTGCCTTCCAGGAGAAGTTTTTGCCTCCCGTTGTTAGGAAGAAGTTGAAGGATGAGTTCTGTCAGCTCAAGTAGCTGAATACACCAGTGGCCGAGTTTGAGGCCACATTTACCAGCTTATCTAGGTTTGCAACTAAGCTAGTGACGTCTGAGGAATGCCGTTGTCTTGAATTTGAGAAAAAGTTAAGGACTAGGCTTAAGATGAGAGTTGCGGGGTCCATGACTCGGGAGTATGGGCACCTTGTGGATGCTGCGACGCATCTTGAGATTATTATGCATGAGGAGGAGGAGAGGTTGAGGGGATCCAAGAGGAGTCAGGATGGCCAGGGGGATGTTAAACGGCAGAGGGGTTTTAACCCTCAGCAGTCGTAGGGTGCTTTTGCGAGATCGACCTTTCTAGTGTCGAGTTTAGGCTCTGGGAGAGGCAGTCAGAGAGACTTTACTTGTTACAAATGTGGTCAGCTGGGCCACAAGTCTCCAGCTTGCTCGCAGAGGGGAGAAGGTCAGAGAGCAGCGTCATCTTCGGCTCGTCCTCAGAGCCAGGGTCAGGGTAGAGGCCAGCCGCTCTCTTGTTACCAATGTGGTCAGGCGGGGCACCTGAAAAGGTTTTGCCTGCAGTTGAGTGGCACATTTGGTGCATCTGGGTTGAGGTAGAGTTTTCAGCCAGCTTAGTCTGTTCAGGCCTCAAGGGCCAATCAGGGAGCTTTATCATCTCAGTCTGTGTAAAAGTCTTTTGCTCTGAGAGGAGAACAGGTAGATCAGAGACCTTCTGGGCGGGTGTATGCTGTTACCGCGCAGGATCTTGTATCGGCTCCATCTGTTGTGAGAGGTACCTTTTTGTTTTACAACGCGGTTGCTAATGTGTTGATTGATACGGGTGCATCTCATTCCTTTATATCTGCTGCATTTGCATCTATTTTAGGGGGTGAGTTGATTTTGAAACAAGGGTGTAGAGGTTGCGATATAGAGGTCGCTGACTGTCGGCTTCCATTTTCTTTTGTGGTTATGGCTATGTCCAGTTTTGATGTGATTTTGGGTATGGACTGGTTATCGCCATACCAGGCTGTTATTGATTGTTACCACCAGAGGGTTACTGTATGTACCTTGAGCGTGGATTGTTTTCATTTCTTAGGGGATCGGATTGGTAGGGTGTTGCCACCAGTGTATGATCCGCAAGGGCGGAGTGAGCTTAGTGGTCTTCTTGCTAGCTTTATAAGTAGTGATTGTGATGAGATCCAGATTGAGTTACCCAGAGTGGTTTGTGAGTACTCGGATGTCTTTCCTGAGGACCTTGTTAGTTTGCCACCCCATCGAGAGGTGGAGTTTTCTATCGATTTAGTGCCCGGCACGACGCCAATTTCCATGGCACCGTATCGTTTTGCCCTAGCCGAATTGAGCGAGTTGAAGATTCAACTTCAGGAATTGCTAGATAAGGGCTTTATTCACCCTAGTACTTCGCTATGAGGAGCACCGGCCCTCTTTGCTAAAAAGAAAGACCGGGCTTTGAGACTTTGTATTGATTATTGAAAATTGAATCGGGCTACAGTTATGAACAAATACCCTATGCCTCGTATAGATGATCTGTTTGACCAGTTGAAAGAGTCCCGTTGTTTCTCTAAGATAGACTTGAGATCGAGTTACCATCAATTGAGGGTCAGGGAGGAGGATATCCTGAAGACGGCATTCCGTACGCAGTATGGCCACAATGAGTTTCTGGTGATGCGTTTTGGGCTCACCAATGCACCGGCAGTGTTTACGGACTTGATGAATCAAATCTTCTAGGAGTTCTTAGATCGCTTTGTGGTCATCTTTCTGGACGGCATTCTAATTTATTCACCTTCTGAGGAGTAGCACGAGGAACACTTGAGAGTGGTGTTTGAGTTACTTAGAGCCCATAAGCTGTATACTAAGTTTGGGAAGTGTGAGTTCTGGCTAAGAGTGGTAAAATTCTTAGGCCATGTAGTCTCTGGGGAAGGGGTGTTTGTTGATACATCCAAGATAGAGGCAGTGCAAGATTGGGCACAGCCTAAGAATGTTTTTGAGATTCGCAGTTTCCTGGGATCTTTCACCAAACTAGCTTTGCCGTTAACTAGATTGACGCGGAAAAGGGTCAAGTTTGTGTGGAGTGAGACTTGTGAAAAATCGTTCCAAGAACTTAAGGTTAGACTCACCACCGCTCCAGTTTTGATTATTCTGGAGAGAGGTTTGGGCTATGTGGTATATTGTGATACTTCACGAGAGGGTTTGGGTTATGTGTTGATGCAAGAAGGAAAAGTGGTAGCCTATGACTCGCTGCAGCTGAAAACACATTGGAGAAATTATCCTACACATGACCAAGAGTTAGCAGCTATGATTTTTGCCTTGAAGATTTGGAGGCACTACCTGTATGGTGAGAGGTTTGAGGTGTTCTCAGATCATAAGAGTCTGAAGTATCTGTTCACACAGAAAGACTTGAACTTGAGGCAGAGGAGGTGGATGGAGTTCATTGAGGATTACGACTTCCAGTTGCATTACCATCCGGGGAAGGCCAATGTTGTGGCTGATGCCTTTAGTAAGAAATCCATTAGTGATGTAGCTTGTATAGCCATCGGAGAGTGGGAAATGTTTGGTGCACTTGGCGAGTTTGATTTGCTTCTGGGCGAATCTGTTGAGTCTGCGGCCTTGTTTTCTATAGTTGTGCAGCCTACACTTGTGAATCGAGTATTCGAGGCACAGAGGAGTGACCTTGAGGTAGAATCCCTCCGGAAGAAGATCTCCAGTGGGACAGTTGAGAAGGGTTTGACGGTGTATCCTGACCTGAATGTGAGGTACCGAGACCGTTTGTTTGTGTCGGAGTCTTGCCGAGAGGAAGTACTTCACCATTCACGCCTTGCGGTGCATCCGGGAGGCACTAAGATGTACTGTGATCTAAGCCGCCAGTTTTGGTAGCGGGGTATGAAGAAAGATGTGGCAATTTTTGTATCTAAGTGTCTTACTTGTCAACAAGTGAAGGCCGAACATCAGAGGCCAGCGGGTTTGTTGCAACCCTTGCCTATTGCCGAGTGGAAATGAGAGCATGGCACGATGGACTTCATTGTAGGTCTTCCGAGGACTCAGTGGGGTAGTGATGCTATTTGGGTGATTGTAGACCGGTTGACTAAGTCGGTACACTTTATCCTTATGCGTGTGAGAGATTCGGTAGATCATCTTGCCGACTTGTATGTTCAGGACATAGTGAGGTTGCACGGGGTTCCAGTGTCGATTGTCTCGGATAAAGACCCGCGTTTTACTGCTAGGTTATGGCAGAGTTTGCAGAGTGCCTTGGGCACTAGATTGACCTTTAGCACGGCTTATCATCCTCAGACTGACGGTCAGTCCGAGCGTACTATTCAGATCCTTGAGGATATGCTTCGAGGCTGTGTCCTTAACTTTAATGGGTTATAGGAGAGGCACTTACCCTTAGTGGAGTTTGCCTACAACAATAGTTTCCAATCGAGTATTGGTATGGCACCGTTTGAGGCCTTGTATGGCCGACCGTGTAGGTCTCCAGTGTGTTGGGCTGAGGTGGGTGATGCACCTTTGTTGGGCCCAGAGTTGGTGCGGGAAACGACGGAGAAAGTTGAGCTTATCCGTAGGAGGCTTGTTACAGCCCAGAATCGCCAAAAGAGTTATGCCGACCGTAGGAGGAGGCCTTTAGCATTTGAGGCGGGTGATCATGTTTTTCTTAAAATATCACCTAGGCGGGGTTTGATGAGATTTGGGAAGAGTGGGAAGTTGTCCCCTCAGTTTATTGGCCCTTTCGAGATCCTTGAGAGGATTGGCGAGGTTGCTTATCGTTTAGCTTTGCCACCGCAGTTATCCGGAGTTCATGACGTGTTTCATGTTAGTATGCTTCGGAAGTACGAGCCGAATTCGTCACATGTATTGGATTGGACCGACTTAGAGGTTGATGAGGATGCCTCGTATGAGGAGAGACCGGTGAGGGTCTTGGATAGGCGGGATCAAGTCTTGCGAGGCAAGACCATTCCCTTGGTAAAAGTTCTGTGGAAACATCACGGGGTGGAGGAAGCCACTTGAGAACATGAATTGGAGGTTCGAGAGAAGTATCCTGATCTGTTTGTGGACGTTTGAGCTTATGTTGAATATTTTGTTGTATTGATAAACTTTAAGAACATTGAATATGTCTTAAGTTGTAAAACATTGTATATGTTTCGGTTTATGGAAGTATTATAGAATATGCCTTGAAAATGGAAGTTTAATTTAACATTGTATATGTTGAATGTGTTATAGAAATGCAAATATATCATTAACATTGAATATATTATGGAATTACGAGGCATGTATATTGAGACTTATTGAATTTCGAAGAGATGCATGTTGATAATGCATGTTGTAACATACGTTGTAATTTGCCTCTTGAATAGAGATGGGATGACCGGTAATGGGTCAGGATGTGGGGTATTGAATTATAATACTGTTAGGAATTGAGGAGTCACAATTTTGAAACTTATATCTAATTTCAGGGGCGAAATTCTTTAAGGGGGGAAGGTTATAGCGATCCCGGGTTTTCCCCTTTATGTACAGTATTTCGGACTTGGTTCCGTGGATGTCAGTTGTTGCATATATCTCTTATCGTCCTTTAATTAATTGTATATGAGTTTTAGAAATGTCTTGGGCGTGTGTCGAACAGGTTGGTTGAGTTTTGGTCTCTAATCTTGTTGCCCAGATTTTTGATGATCTACTCGAGCGAGTCTTGTTGTGCTCAAGCGGAGTTTGCATCCTTTCAGCATTTTGTTCGTCTGCAAATATACTGCAGAGGTGTTTTTCACGCTCGAGTGGAGTTCCTTACGCTCGAGCGGGTTTGAGCTCGAGTGGGTATGTTGCGCTCGAGTGGGTGTTTGGAGTCTATAAAAGTACTGGAGGAGTGTATTCTACGCTCGAGCGGGTATCTTTGCGCTTAAGCAGGTATTGCTTTGCTGTTGTGCCTTGGCACTTGAGCAGGTATAATTGTGCTCGAGTGGGTGAAGTTTCTTTTGTGTCTTACGCTCGAGTGTCCTATTCTCCGCTTGAGCGGACTATACGTATATCAGATCGCGACTGTGTCATTTTAAATCACTTTTTCGATTCTTTCTCTCTCTCTCTAACTTTTCAAAACCCTCATTTGAGAGCTCCTCTCTCTAGAATACAACTTCTCTCTACAAAATCATCTAGCTCTATTGATTTCCTACATTAGCCTCTTTATATTAAGTGTAGAGCTTGGCTTGATCATCATTTGGATTCAAAAATTATTGGATTTGGAGCACATTCGAGTTTCGTCATCATCTCCTCTGAGTCTTTTCTCTTGAGGTAGGGACAACCTACTCCTTTTTAGGTTTTTATTCTTGGCAACCCCATTTGACAAAACTCCTTTCAGATGTATTTTTTTCACACTTTTATTTCAGTGAGGCTATGAGTTTATTAGATGCAAATCCAAACCCGAATCGAACCATGCAGAGAAGTTTGTGATGTTAATGCTTTCAAGATTGCCACTTCGCTGATTATTACGGGGGTCGAGCTGCCCGGTTAGCTCGCGGCCGAAGCAAAATGCAAAATTGCATTCAAAATTGCATGTCCGTCGTTGCTCGCTCGAGCCAAGGAATTCTCGCTCGAGCCAAGGAATGCGCGCTCGAGCCAAGGATTGCGTCCATACAAAAACCTGAAAGAGTGTATTCCTCGCTCGAGCCAAGGATCCGTCGCTCGAGCCAAGGCACTAGAAGAAATCATGAAAAATACACTCCTAGCTCGAGCCAGCAAAGGTTCGCTCGAGCGAGCCTCAGAATCCGGATTTCTCAAGGAGTTTGTTTTCTTCCCAATCTAGGATTACTTTTTGTTCTCTATAAATACTTGGTTTTCTCCCAAAACTAAGTGATTTTGATTGAAGTTCTCCAGATCTTATTTTTTGGATCTTAAGGTTTATATCTGGAGATATTTTGTTTGTTTTCTTTGATGTTTTTATTGAGTCTTCAACTCATGATTTAAAGAGAGTACATCAAAGGTTTGTTTGTTATACACAAAAGAGAGAGTTGTTCTTCAGTTGTGGATTCTGAAGAATTTGAGCCTGAAGCTTTGGTGGAATCCAGAGTGGCTCATCAGAAAGACAATTCCGTGGTGAAGATGGGGTTGGAAGAGGCACATAGAGGTTGGTTCAATTAGGCGTTGTGGATTCGCATCTAATAAACTCATAGCCTCACTGAAATAAAAGTGCGAAAAAAAAATACATCTGAAAGGAGTTTTGTCAAACGGGGTTGCCAAGAATAAAAACCTAACATTATGTATTTTGTATAAATGGTGGTGTTTGGGGTTTTTGAGAGAAACTAGGGTTTGAAATTGAAATCATAAAAGATGGGTTTTCTATTTTTGGGGTTCCAAGTGTATGAGTGGTCCCTAAAATGAAATTATTGGGTATGATTGATGAAATTTGGCCTTGGGTGCAATTTTTGTGAAAGGGGAGAAAAAACCCTAATTTATTATGATTGATTAATTTGTAGAATTAATTTGGGAAATATGGAAATATGAAATTGAGTTGAAATTCATGAAATTGGGAAATTATAGGATTGAATGGTGTAGTTGGATAATTAAATCACTCACATATGAGAATGTTGATATTTTATATGTTTGATGAATTTATTATCTGTTTAGAGATAATTGCGTTGGGCTATCAGTGGAGAATAGTCTTGATTATTGTAGACACTGTATGTTGATTAGGGAAAACTGAAACTAATCACCTGGAATATGTCATTGAATATGATGGTTAGAATAATACATCGAATATGTGTATTGATTGATCATTGTATATGATAATTGTTTAAATACATTGTATATGTATATTGTGTGGGAGGAGATAAGAGATGTACTCCATGGTTTGAGAGGAGATAGGGGATGGACTCTCAAACCTGTTTGGGAGGAGATAGGGGGTGGACTCCATTGATAATTAAGTTGGCCGGAGTGTCTAAGGTGAAAGTCTCGAAATCTAAATTGTGTCTGCATAACGTTGATGATTGAAGTACTGAAATGTTTTATTGTGAGTTATAGTCTCATTTGAATTTTGGATAAAGGAAGTGTTTTATTATGAGATGTAGTCTCATTTAACTGTTTGGCCAGGTTCTGAGCCATGTTCAAGAATTGAGATTGTATGAGTAAAGGAAAGTGAAATGAAACATGGATGTGTTTGTTGTTGAATTAGAAAGTATTGTAAGTTGGTTTATAAGGGTTAACCATCTATTGAATGCTAATATTTTAGTTATTGCTCATAATTGGTTTAGTATATCTCTACTGGGCATTGACTCACCCTATATGGGACATCATTTTCAGGTTGAAGTGATATGCCACCTCCAAGGGCGTAGCTTGGGAGGCTTAGAGGCTGAAGGATCTTTTGTTATTCTCTTTTTGGTATTACATGTAAATTCAAGCCAAGGGCTTATTTTGTATAAAGAGTTAGAACTCTTCTTTTGTTGTTCCCAAGTGTTGACTTGGAAAGTTGTAAACCCGTAGGACATTTACTTTTGTTGTCAACATGTAATACATTTGTACTTAATACTCTGATAAATGGAAACATGCTTTATTCTCTTAAATTTATGGATGTCATGAATGTATGATTTATGGGTTTATTTTGAGGGCGTTACATTTGTAATTGAATTTTTTTAATATTCTAAATAATTTTTTTTAATTTTTAGATAAATCTAAAATAAATATACTTAAAAAAATATAATATTTGTGAAATTTTTTTTTATAGAAAATTCACTAAATACCAAAAATATAAAAATTCAACACATTTTTCATATTCTTATGTATTTATTAATTTTTTAAAATATTTTAATTTTTAAATACATCTAAGTAAAATACATCTAAAAAAAAAAATTACTTACAATTTTGAAAACATTCACTAAAAGCAATAAAATACAAAAAATAAAAAATTCAAATTTTAAAAAATTGAAATCAAACAAACTGAATACTTTCTCTATTTGGAAGTTCATTCAAGACAATACAGTTCCTTGAAATGCATTGATGAATAATCCATTAATAATATAATATTATAAAAAATAAAAATTTATTTCTCCTTGTCAGAAAAAATTTAAAAAATAAATAAAAAAAATCTTGTCACATTACTTGAATTTATCCTAATATGTTCTTATTACCCAAAAATAAAAATATTGTAAAGCATCAAGGTAAAAAATAAAATTGAATGGCAAAATAGAGGAAAATGCAAAAAAGTATTTTGGTCTCCATGTAAAATAAATTTTGACAGCTTTTATGCTTCTAAAATTTTTCATAAAAATAAAATTAATTAGAATCATTAAATTCTTTCTTAACATATAGCCGAAGACACATTAACAAACAAAAATGTTAAGAGATTCAAAAATTTTACCAAAATTTCTACCAATTGTCTCACATAGATGTAAGATCCACATGAGACCGACATAGTGTGAATCTCACACCCATATGAGACATTTGATAAAAATTTTAAAGTCTTTAACCTTACCCATTAACAAAAGCCTTATAATTAATGCATTATCCACAAAAATAATAATTACTTAAGAACTCAATAAAGAGTTATAGTAAGAATCCTAAATAATCTATCGAACTTTCTACTAAAACTCTCATATAAGTGTAAAATCCACACATATATGAGTTTATATAGATCCCATACACATATAAAAACTTTAGTGAAAAATTTAATAAATTATTTAACATCTATAACATTTTCTCTCAACAAATATAGTTAATTATAGCTTAAGAAAATGAGACTTTTTAAAGCATGAAAGCATAAAGTATTAAGGAAAATGGTTTGTAGCTCGAATCCCCCTTCCCCGAATCCCCCAACTACCCAAAACGACGTCGTTTTGGGTAGTTTTTTTTTTTTTTTTTTTTCTCCTTATGAAGTTTGAAACTGAAACAGAGTGAGAGAAAGAGAAAGAGAAAGAGGGAGAGAAGAGAGAAGAGAGAAGAAGGGAAGCGAAGAAGGAATGGAGAGAGAGAGAGAGAGAGAGGGTCGATCGTCGATCGCCACCACCTCCGCCTCAAATTTTTTTTTTCATTCCGTTTTTTCGTTTTTTTGTTTTTTTTCAGATCGAAGCCTTTTGTTTTTTCTTCTAAAAATGTGTTAATGATGATGATGATGATGATGATGATGATGATGATGATGATGCTGATGTTGATGAAGATGTTTTTGTTGATGATGAAGATGTTCTAGATGAAGATGAATGGTTATTTTTATTTTTATTTTTTTTGGATCTGAATGGTTGTTGATGATGATATTTATGAAGATCTGAAGATGATGATGATGATGATGTTGTTGATGATGATTTTCTCTCTCTCTCTCTCTCTCTCTCTGTTACTCTTCTTCTTCTTCTTCTTCCTCCTTCTTCTTCTTCTATGTTTTTCTTCTTCTTCTATGTTATTGGAAAAAAAATCAAAATCAAAATGACGAAACGACGTCATTTTGAATTCAGGGGAATCGGGAAAGGGAGAATTCGAGCTACATAGCATAACTTTTGTAATTATAAGGAAAGTGACATACAAACAAAAACAAATTCAAAAGTTTTCTGACAAACTGATGTGACAAATAATAATAAACCGACATGAGCCGCAATACACTCACATGATAGAAGCCACATCAATTTGTTAAAAAAAAATTATTTCATTTGTTTTTATAGTGTTGCTTTAATTAGGGATATGCAAAATACAACCATGATACAGACCTCCACTATCCCCCACTCTCATTATCTCCACACACACGTAAGGATTAGTGATTGGAGAGAAAGAAAAAAAAAAAGTTTTAGCCAATGACCGCCCACTGGAGGTCTTCCCAGTGGGGGTCCCAAGCATTAGGGAGACCCCCAGGACCCCCAGTGGGTGATCATTGGCCAAAACTGTTTTTTTCCCCCTCCAATCTCTAACCCTCACGTGTGCGTGCAGATAGTGTGGGTGAGGGATAGTGGGGGTCTGTATCATGGTTGTATCACCAAATTCATGAAAATCGCATCGATCTATATCAATTAGTATCACTCAATTCGTTAAACATGGATTAAACTTTAAATTTTATAATCTGCGTTTAAAATCACTTTGTTTCACTATAATTAATACATATATATTTTTTAACTGTTAATAAAATATCAAAATAAAAATGAGTATCAGAAATATTTACGATATAAAATTTGTCACAAATTAATAGTTATATATATAAAAAAATATTATGTAAAATTAATTTATATTATATATATAAAAAATATTATACAAATACTTAATAATTAATTAGAATATTCTTCAATCTGTCCAAAATCACCTAAACCGCGATTTGTCAATCCACCATTTAATTTATTTTTACTCTCAAACCACTCAAACTGCACCACACACATCCCTAACTTTAATTATAAAAGTAATTGTGTTCAACTTTTGTTAAAATATTTAAATAAAAAATACATTGTTGGTTTGACATATATGAAAAAAGACAAAAAGTCAAAAAGTTACTAAAAAGGTCAAAAAGTTGTCACTATTCTCCAAAAGTTACTGCTGGTACACATTAGACAGCCGGATGCACTTATCATGATACATAGGACAATGTTGTTTGGCCCGTGAGGGTCCATCACGGGTCCCGTTTTGATCATCTGAACCGTTGAATGTGCAAAACTCATCGAGTACTATATGCTTGTAAAAAATCACGTTGATCGAATATCGATAACTATATGCTCAAATCAGTTTTGTATAAAAAAAAATAGTACACAAAGTAATGGTTGGCAAAAAAACTAATCCGATCAGATCGCTATCGATATCTAATCAACGTGATATTTTACAAGCATATAGTACTCGACGAGTTCTACACATTGAATGGTTCCGACTATCAAAACAGGACACGTGGTGGACCCCTATGGGCCAAACAACACCGTCCAGTCCCAACAGCACTGTAGGCAATCTAGTCCTATACATCTTGCTGCCAACCGTATGCATGACGGTACCATCATTCTCAGTAGACAATTATATATTTAGGGATAATATGGTTATTTTTCTATTTTATACAATATTTTAATACACATTTTTTTTGTAAAAAGTCAAAATATTATCCTAAACAACTATCTTTTTTTCCTCTACTTTTTAGTCCAAAAAGTCAAAAAGTACACTTATTTAGTTCATCCCAAACAACCCCTAGAGATGAAAATAAGTGTACTTTTTGACTTTTAGACAAAAAAAAAAGAAGAAAAAAATATGATTGTTTGGGATAACTTTTTTACTTTTTACAAAAAAAAAAAATTATATTAAAATATTATATAAAATAGCAAAATTACCATATTACCCCTAAATATATAATTGTTTACTGATAGTGAGGGATGAACTAAATAAGTGTACTTTTTGATTTTTTGGACTAAAAAGTAGAGGAAAAAAAATGATTGTTTAGAATAATTTTTTGACTTTTTATACCATATTACTCCTAAATATATAATTGCCTACTGACAGTGATGGTACCGTCATGCATACGATCGGCAACAAGATGTATAGGAACATATTACCTATGGTGCTGTTCAGACTGGATGGTGCTGTTCGGCCTGTGGGGGCCCACCACGTGTCCTATTTTGATAATCGAAACCGTTAATGTATAGAACTCATCTAGTACTATATGCTTGCAAAAAATCACGTTGATCGGATATCGATAGCTATCTGATCGGATTAGTTTTTTGTCAACCATTACTTTGTGTACCATCCATTTTTTTATACAAAATTGATTTGATCATATGGTTATCAATATCCGATCAACGTGATTTTTTACAAACATATAGTACTCGACGAATTCTACGCATTGAACGGTTCAAATTATCAAAACGGGACCCGTGATGGGTCCCCACTGGCCAAACAACATTGTCCTGTGTATCATGAGAAGTGCATCCAACTATTTAATGTGTACCAGCAGCACTGCAGACATCACATCACTTCAACACAGTTTTTGACTTGTACTTTATCTTGTAAATTTATTTTTTTTTATATTTTTTTTTGAATAGTGATAACTTTTTGACTTTTTATCTTCTTTCATGGATGCCAAACTAGCCCATTTAATAAACCGATAAAATAAAAAACTTACTAAAATCAAGACAAGTTAATACTATAGACGACTAATGTCTAAGGAACATTAACATAGGGCTAAGTATATTTATACTTGTATTAATTGCTCTTGATTTTAGTAAATTCTATTTTTAACTAAAACATTAAATTATACACATTTATTATTTGACTATTTTATTATATAGAGAGCAATATTCATACATTGTGACACATTGAGAACTTTTTACTTCAAAAAAAAAAAAAAATATAACTATTATTGAAAATAAATTTATTTACAATAAATAATGACATTTCTACATCATTTTTGCCATATTTTTTGTATGAATTTTATATAAAATATTTATGTCTTGTTAACGTATACCCTTAAGACACATGTTAAGAAAGCTTAAAAATCATTATGCATTATTTAATACACCCACTTTCACGGTGATATGCAATATTTTCTAGCATCTTAACATGTGCCTTAAGCGCACACATTAACAAAATCTACAATATTTTATAATTAATACTTTACATTTGATATACATTAAAATAATTATTATTAAGATTCAACAATTTACAAGAATTCACTCCTTAGCACCTTAACAAGTGCCCAAACATGACCCCTAAAATATATACAAATCTCTGTCAAGCTTTGAAATATCTTCTAGCTAAGAATGGCAATAAGATCATTTAGGCTCGACAAGAAAAAAATCTAGCACAAATTTTGAGCTCAACGGGCTTTGATTACACTGAACCTGAAAAGCCTTAGATATGTACAGACCTTTCTCAATTCAATTGAACAACTTTTTTAGTGTTACATAATAAAGAGAAACTATAATGAAACTTCTAGATTCACCATCTGAAAAAGAAGAAGAAACAACTAGGTTTGGTAAATAGTAATTGGATTCATTTTGATAGAACATGTAGGCTCAAACATCACCAACTCCCAATTGAAGAAAATCCAAAATAAAGCAATAAAATCTAACAAAAGAATGAAGAGAATGATCTGATAGATCTAATATATAAATTTAGCCATCACCAAGGCTATCAAACCAATATTAGATCAACATCAAATAATTCTCCAACTACTAAAAATGCACAAGATATATAATCAATATGTAAGAACATCTTACAAGATTGTCTAAAAGCAACATGGCTGTCACATTTAGCACAATAATTTCCAAAAATTTTGGATAGAGTCAGCATGGTTTGTGCTGTTGGAGATTTCCTAAAGTTTCAAAACTTTATTTTTTATTTTTTATTTTATTTTGTTATTATTACTTGTATTTATTTAATAGTATTATTTGTTTGAATTTTTAAACTCGTATTTGTTTTCAAAATAAATGGGTTTGTTTGTTCTCAACAGACATCAAGGAGTCTATTTAAAAGATGACTCTTACTCAGGAAAAAAAAACTTATTTTGATTACATACTGTTTCTCTTCTTGGCTGTATCTTCCATATTTCTGGGCAACTGAAACAGATTTGGCAAATTCTTCTGATGCAACTGTGCATTATGTCAGATTCCTGTGAATTCTTGGATTGTATCTTGGAGTCGTTTGTGATCATTAGAACTTGTACGGAGGGAACACATAACGACTTTAGGACAGCGTCTTTGACGTGCCTTTCCGAATCACACATGCTATTTTCTTTATCTTCTTCTTATTCTGTATATATGTATATATTGAATTGTAAAAACCTATTTTTCTAGAAACTGTTTTGCTTTCAATTTTATTCTATAAAATTGATTTAAAATAATTATTATTCAATTCCCACAACAACTACATAGACTTCCGGGTTCCTTGGATTTGGACAAAACCACACAATCCAAAACTCAAGTTGATGACTAAATATAAAAGAAAAAAAATAACATTGAACAAATATAAAAACAGCAAGAAAATTTGAAAAAAAAAGAAGAAAAAAAGAAAAGAAAGAAAGAGAGGTCAGCAGACCAACTGGATTCACGCCAAAAGAAATAATTAGTGCCTAACGAAACAACGGAAATTTTTTTAAATGCTTATTGAATAAAAAAACATTTCTAAATTTGATTATAACTCCAATGGTTGTGCCTCCACATTTCGAAAGGGAGATTTGGAGGTTCAAGCTTATGAAGTCGAACAGCCGATTGTGAAAACCCATCTTCCTAATCCGCTAACATCATGCGGCAGGCCCGGAAAAAAAAACATATCAACAATGTACGAACTTCCAAAAAAACATATCAAAATAGTTTTTAGCCAAAAGAACTCAGTGTAAGTTTTTTTTCTAAAAATGAAGAGAATGATCAGATAGACCTAATACAAAACCAACATCCTAGATCTGGTGATCAAACCAACAGGGAAACAAATCTAATCATCATCTCATTCTCTCAAGCAACTTTCTTAAGAATAAAGGCCTTGTTTGGTTTGTTTTTCAGAAAAATTTTTGGGTAAAATTCTCTACAAACAAATTTTCAAGAGTAATCAAACCAAACAAATTTTTTCAAAAAAAATCTCAAAATTTTGTTTGGTTACTTACTTTCCAAAATCATTCTCTCTCTCTAATACACATCAAATCAATCACTTTTTTTAAAACTCTCTCCCCAAAAAAATTTTCCAAAATCATTTCTGAAAAAAGGCAAACCAAACAAGTTTTCGTACTTTTTATCTCAAAAACTATTCTACAAATACAAACCAAACACATCCAAAATCATTGCACGTCTCACATGTAACGCCCTAAAAATTAACCCATTATATATATCATTGACATGCATTATTTAAAGAAAACACTTTAATAATTCATTATAATATTCATTAGAGTCTTACTAAACAAAAGCATTACATGTAACATCAAATTAAATGCCCTAACGGCTTACATCTTTCCAAGCCAACACTTGGACACAAAAGTATGAGTTCTAACTCAAATATAAATAAAGCCCTAGGCTTGAGTGTTTACATGTACTAACAATGAAAAACAAATAACTAGAAATAGCCTTCAAAATCCAAGTCCTTCCAAGTTAAGTCCTTGGATGTAGCTTATCACCTGAACCTGAAAATGATGTTCCCATAAAGGGTGAGCCACAGCCCAGTAGAAATATACTAAACCACATATAAGCAATGAATAAAGCAATAGCATTCAACAGATGGTTAACCAAGATAATCAATTACTTCATTTTACAGTCTCATGACACTATTGTCTAAGACACGTTTTACTTTCCAACTTTATCAATATGGCTCAGAACCTGGCCAAACTTACAACAGTGAATTATATATATATCATATTCACATTCTTCCAATGTCAACAAACAAATGAGACTCAAGCTCAAATCAAAACACTTCATACTTTTAGATTGATACACATTTTAGTGCTGTATCAATAAAAACTTCTATATAAATAAGCACACATAAAAGTGATACTAATGGAGTCCATCCCCTATCTCCTCCCAAACAAAATCCGGTTTAGAGGTCCATCCCCTATCTTCCCCTAAACCGTGGAGTACATCCCCTATCTCCTCCCACACAAAACAATGTATGTAAACACATAACATATACAACACACAATCAATACACATAATGTCTGTATTAATTCAACAGTCAAAATTGATGACTTAATCAATGATTAGTTTCAGTTATCCCTAATCCACATGCAGTGTCTACAACAATCACAGCTATCCTCCACCGATAGCCCAAAACAGTTATTTCTAGACTGAAAATAAATATATCAACAATTCAATGGGTGAGTGATTTAAATTATCCAACTACATCTCTTAATCAATGAATTCCTCAATTCCATGAATTTAACCATATTTCCCCAATTTCCTTTAATTAATTATACAAATTAACTTATTAATACCACTAGGGTTTTTCCCAAAATTACCAAAGTATCCCCAACATATCAAAATACCAAAACTTAGAACAAAACTTATAGAATGGAGTAGGAAATCCCTACCTCGAAGAAATAGCCCCAAAAGAGAAGATGGAGATGAAGACCCAAACTTCAAAGTGCTCCAAACTACCAACAATTCAGATTAAAACGAAGCCCTTGACTCACACACTCTTTTTAATGAAGGATCTAGGGTAGAAACACACCCTAAGTGGATCAAATCTAAGAGAGAAGGTGAGCAGGGTGAGAGAGAAGTCGGACCTTAGGGTTTGGAATCTAAAAAGATGATGAAAACTGATTAAAAACCCGCTGCTGTCTAATTAAACTAGACAGGCTCGCTCGAGCGAAGAATTGGTCGCTCGAGCGACCAGACACAAGAAATACTCGCTCGAGCAAAGAAAAGCTCGCTCGAGCCAAGAATGCAAAGCTACAGGTCCATACCAGACGCAAACTCTCGCTCGAGCGATCAAACCCCGGCTCGAGCGAAGAACCAAAAACAACAGCTCGCTCGAGCGACCAACTCCTCGCTCGAGCGAAGATCCAAAATTCTGGACAGCAACACTTGGTTTCTAAACCCAACCAACCTGAAACAAACCTGCCCAACACATCCTATAACTCCAAATGAGAAAATAAGGGACAACAACAACAATTATACAATGACAGAATCTACGGAACCTAAGTCCGGATACAATAATCAAATGGGAAAAGACCGGGGTCGCTATAACCTCCCCCCTTAAAAGAATTTCGTCCCCGAAATTAAGCATAAGTTTTTGAAGACAGATTCTTTTTTTTTTTTTTTTTTATATGACAATTCATTAATAAACATCTTGACCCAAAACTGGTCATTTCATCTCTTTATCAAGAGGCGTCTCACATTATATATATAAAACAACATATATCTCAGCCTGTATCATTATTATGCATTATTCCTTTCAATGTTAACAATTCCCATATCATATTCAATCGCATGATATATACAACCCATTCAAAAATGGACTCAACAGATGCAATGTTACACTAAACTTCTATAATGAAGCAAGTTTCAAGATACACCCATTTACCAATACAAACTCAATGTTTTACAACTTAAGACATATATAAAGCTCTTAAGTTCAACAATATAACAGAATCTAATTATAAGATTACAAATCAACAAACATGTCCGGATATTTCTGGCGGACTTCCAATTCACGTTCCCAAGTGGCTTCCTCCACTCCGTGATGTTTCCACAAAACTTTCACCAAAGGGATGGTTTTGCCTCGCAAAACTTGATCCCGTCTATCCAATACCCGAACCGGTCTCTCTTCATACGAGACATCCTCATCAACCACTAAATCGGTCCAATCCAACACATGTGATGGATCCGGCTCATACTTCCGAAGCATACTCACACACATGAAACACGTCATGTACTCCGGACAGCTGCGGCGGTAAAGCTAAACGATAAGCAGCCTCACCAATCCTCTCAAGGATCTCAAAAGGACCAATGAACCGAGGGGACAACTTCCCGCTCTTCCCAAACCTCATCAATCCCCGTCTAGGTGATATCTTTAGAAAGACACGATCATTCACCTCAAACACCAAGGGTCTCCTTCTACGGTCGGCATAAGATTTCTGACGACTCTGTGCTGTAATCAGCCTCTTACGGATAAGCTCAACTTTCTCCGTCGTTTCCCTCACCAACTCCGGACCCAACAAAGGTGCATCACCCACCTCGGCCCAACAAACAGGAGATCTACACGGTCGGCCATACAAGGCCTCAAATGGTGCCATACCAATACTAGACTAGAAACTGTTGTTGTAGGCAAACTCTACCAATGGCAAGTGCCTCTCCCACGACCCACTAAAGTCTAGAACACACCCTCGAAGCATATCCTCAAGGATCTGAATAGTACGCTCGGACTGTCCGTTAGTCTGAGGATGATAAGCCGTGCTAAAGGTCAACTTAGTGCCTAAGGCACTCTGCAAACTCTGCCACAACCTGGCAGTAAAACGAGGATCTCTATCTGAGACGATCGTCACTGGAACCCCGTGTAACCTCACTATGTCCCGAATATATAAATCGGCCAGATGATCGACTGAATCTCTACACGCATAGGAATAAAATGCGCCGACTTAGTCAATCAGTCCACAACTACCCAAATAGCATCACTACCCCGCTGAGTGCTCGGAAGACCCACAACGAAGTCCATAGTAACATGTTCCCACTTCCACTCGGCAATAGGCAAGGGTTGCAACAAACCCGCCGGCCTCTGATGTTCGGCCTTCACTTGCTGACAAGTAAGGCACTTAGATACGAAAGCTGCCATATCTTTCTTCATACCCCGCCACCAGAACTGGCGACCCAAATCCCGATACATCTTAGTGCCTCCCGGATGTACCGCAAGGCGTGAATGATGAAACTCTCGGAGTACCTCCTCTCGGCAAGACTCCGGCACAAACAGACGGTCTCGGTATCTCACACTCAGGTCGGAATACACCGTCAAACCCTTCTCAACCTTCCCACCGGAAATCTTCTCACGGAGAGATTCTACCTCAAGTCACCTCTCTGAACCTCCAACACTCAAGTCACAAGTGTAGGCTGTGCAACAACAGAAAACAAGGCCGCAGCCTCAACGGATTCGCCCAGAAGTAAATCAAACTCCCCAAGTGCACCCAACATCTCCCATTCTCGGATGGCTATACTAGCTATGTCACCAACAGGTTTCCTGCTAAGGGCATCGGCCACCACATTGGCCTTTCCCGGATGATAATGCAACTCAAAGTCATAATCCTCTATGAACTCCATCCACCTCCTCTGCCTCAAGTTCAAGTCTTTTTGTGTAAACAAATATTTCAGACTCTTATGATCCGAGAATACCTCAAATCTCTCACCATAAAGATAATGCCTCCAAATCTTCAAGGCAAATATCACAGCTGCTAACTCTAGATCATGCGTAGGGTAATTCTGCTCGTGAATTTTCAACTGACGTGAGCCATAGGCAACTACTTTCCCTTCTTGCATTAACACACAACCCAGACCCTCTCGTGAGGCGTCACAATAGACTGCATAACCCAACCCTCTCTCTGGAATAATCAATACTGGAGCGGTGGTCAGTCTAACTTTCAACTCCTGAAACGACTTTTCACAAGTCTCACTCCATACAAATTTGACTCCCTTCCGAGTCAATCTAGTCAAAGGCGAAGCTAATCTGGAGAAATCTTTCACAAACCGGCGATAATACCCAGCTAACCCCAGAAAACTGCGGATCTCAAATACACTCTTAGGCTGTGCCCAATCTTGCACTGCCTCAGTCTTGGATGTATCAACAGACACTCCTTCCCCAGAAACTACATGGCCTAAGAACTTGACCTCTTCTAGCCAGAACTCACACTTCCCAAACTTAGCATAAAGCTTATGGGCTCTAAGTAACTCAAGCACCACTCTCAAGTGTTCCTTGTGCTTCTCCTCAGAAGGTGAATAGATAAGGATGTCGTCCACGAAGACAACTACAAAACGATCTAAAAATTCCCGGAATATTCGGTTTATCAAATCCATAAAAACTGCCGGTGCATTGGTGAACCCAAATGGCATCACCAGAAACTCATAGTGGCCATACCGCGTACGGAATGCCGTTTTCAGAATATCCTCCTCCCTGACTCTTAACTGATGATAACCCGATCTCAAGTCTATTTTCGAGAAACAACGGGAACCCTTTAACTGATCGAACAGATCATCTATACGAGGCATAGGGTACTTATTCTTAACCGTAGCCCGATTCAATTTCCGGTAATCTATACAAAGTCTCAAAGCACCACCTTTCTTTTTAACAAAGAGGGCCGGTGCTCCCCACGGTGAAACACTAGGACGTATAAAACCCTTGTCTAGTAACTCCTGGAACTGAATCTTCAACTCAACTAACTCGGGTGGGGCAAAACGATAAGGTGCCATAGAAATCGGCGCCGTGCTGGGCACTAGGTCAATAGAGAACTCAATCTCCCGATGCGGTGGCAAACCAACAAGATCCTCAGGAAAGACGTCCGAGTACTCACAATCCACCCTTGGCAACACAATCTGTGTCTCATCATCCTCACTAATCGAAAGGTTAGCAAGTAGACCACTAAGCTCACTTCGTCCTCGCGGAACATACCCCGGTGGCAACACATTACCAACCCGGTCCCCCAGAAAATGAAAATACTCTCCGCTCACAGTACAACAAGTGACCCTCTGGCGGTAGCAATCAATAACTGCCCGGTATGACGATAACCAGTCCATACCCAAAATAACATCGAAACCCCTCATAGGCATAACTACAAAGGAAAATGGGATTCTATGATAATCAACCTCTATATCACAACCCCTAACACCTTGTTTCAAGATCAATTCACCCCTAAGAGGTGACACTACACAAATAGGAGATGCTAACTGTGCTAACTCCAACTCCAAAACAGATGCAAATGCAGCAGACACAAAGGAATGAGATGCACCCGTATCAATCAAAACATTAGCAACCGAGTTGCAAAACAAGAAGGTACCTCTCTCAACTGATGGTGCTGGCACAAGATCCTGCGCGGTAACAACGTACACGCGCCCAGACGACCTCTGATCAACCTGCTCACCCCTAGGAGCATAAGATTGCTGTACCGACTGGGGCGATGAAGCCCCCTGATTGGCCCTCGAGGCCTGACCCGACTGCGCTGGCTGCTGACCCTGAATTTGCCTCAAACCAGATGCACCAGGTGTGCCACCCAACTGCGGGCAATACCTCTTCATATGCCCTGGCTGACCACATTGATAACACGAGAGTGGCT
Organism: Camellia sinensis; assembly: GCF_055761805.1. Classification (NCBI taxonomy): domain Eukaryota; kingdom Viridiplantae; phylum Streptophyta; class Magnoliopsida; order Ericales; family Theaceae; genus Camellia; species Camellia sinensis. Next base: position 101,099,222 of record NC_138972.1, read on the forward strand.
GGCCTCTACCCTGACTCTGGCTCTGAGATCGAGCCGAAGATGATGCTGCTCTCTGCACTCCTCCCCTCAGAGGACAAACTGGAGACTTGTGGCCCAGCTGGCCGCACTTGAAACAAGTAATGTCGCCCTGATTGCCTTTCCTCGAACTAGCACTCGGCACAGGAAAAGTCGATCTAGAAAAGCTACCCTGAGACTGCTGAGGATTAAAACCCTTCTGTCTCCTACCATCGGCCTGACCATCCTGACTCCTCTTGGAGCCCTTCTGTCCTTCCTCCTCCTCCTGCATCATGATTTCCATGTGGGCTGCAGCATCAACCATACGCCCATAATCCTGAATCATAGTTCCCCCAACTCTCAGCTTGAGGCCATGCCTTAACTTCTTCTCAAACTCAATACAACGGTGTTCCTCAGACGCCACCAACTCAGGTGCAAACCTGGACAAGCTAGTAAATACAGCCTCAAACTCAGCCACTGAAGAACTCGACTGCTTAAGCTGACAAAACTGGTCGCGCAGCTTCTCCCTGACTGCTGGAGATAAGAATTTCTCCTGGAAAGCATTCACAAAAGCCTCCCATGTACCTCCTATACGACCCTTAGTAAACTTCCACCACTGACCCGCATCCCCCTTCAACTGGAAAGATGCCGAGGTCACTTTCAACCCTTCGTCTTCGATGCCAAGCATCTCAAACGTCTTCGTTGTCTGTTCGAGCCATTCATCTGCCTTAAGCGGCTCTTTAGGATCACCCACAAATTCCTCCGGATTAGACCGGAAGAACTCCCTCTTCAGAAAGGAAGGTCCTGCATCTGCAACAACATCCCGAGCTTGATTCTCAGCTCTGAGAATGCCTACTGACTCCCTGAATGCCCCTGTTATCTCTCAGGCTAGAGCGCCCATAGCCTGCTGGCCTACTGGCTCGGCCACATTGGCCTGGCCAACTCCCTCCTGAACTGCTGGAATTTCCTCTGGCACAGGCACCTCCTGCCTACCCGGCCTACCGCGTCCTCGTCCTGACATCCTAATAAAGGAAATAAAGACGTTAGCACATTCATAAATGTGTCGAAGCTAAACATTCGCGTCCTAATGCATTGGACAACAATAATTCATTCCACATAAGCACATAATCACATAAGCACCTACGAATTTCATTCCCGGATAATGATTGTCCCAATGCGTTACTATAGTTCCGGTTGGAAGCAGCAGTGATCAAGTGCCTTTCCAACAAGACTACTAGAAACTCAAGGGTCCAATCAACATCCTAGAAACTACATTCCATACCCACATAATCACATAAACATGTTATCACATAAGCATATAACATTACACTAAGTCTCTATCAAACGAGACGAACCCAATGTGATACTAATCACTTCCCACGTACCCAAAGTATTCAAACCCGGTACGCTCTGATACCAAGTTGTAACGCCCTAAAAATTAACCCATTATATATATCATTGACATGCATTATTTAAAGAAAACACTTTAATAATTCATTATAATATTCATCAGAGTCTTACTAAACAAAAGCATTACATGTAACATCAAATTAAATGCCCTAACGGCTTACATCTTTCCAAGCCAACACTTGGACACAAAAGTATGAGTTCTAACTCAAATATAAATAAAGCCCTAGGCTTGAGTGTTTACATGTACTAACAATGGAAAACAAATAACCAGAAATAGTCTTCAAAATCCAAGTCCTTCCAAGCTAAGTCCTTGGAGGTAGCTTATCACCTGAACCTGAAAATGATGTTCCCATAAAGGGTGAGCCACAGCCCAGTAGAAATATACTAAACCACATATAAGCAATGAATAAAGCAATAGCATTCAACAGATGGTTAACCAAGATAATCAATTACTTCATTTTATAGTCTCATGACACTATTGTCTAAGACACGTTTTACTTTCCAACTTTATCAATATGGCTCAGAACCTGGCCAAACTTACAACAGTGAATTATATATATATATCATATTCACATTCTTCCAATGTCAACAAACAAATGAGACTCAAGCTCAAATCAAAACACTTCATACTTCCAGATTGATACACATTTTAGTGTTGTATCAATAAAAACACTTCTATATAAATAAGCACACATAAAAGTGATGATAATGGAGTCCATCCCCTATCTCCTCCCAAACAAAATCCGGTTTAGAGGTCCATCCCCTATCTTCCCCTAAACCGTGGAGTACATCCCCTATCTCCTCCCACACAAAACAATGTATGTAAACACATAACATATACAACACACAATCAATACACATAATGTCTGTATTAATTCAACAGTCAAAATTGATGACTTAATCAATGATTAGTTTCAGTTATCCCTAATCCACATGCAGTGTCTACAACAATCACAGCTATCCTCCACCGATAGCCCAAAACAGTTATTTTTAGACTGAAAATAAATATATCAACAATTCAATGGGTGAGTGATTTAAATTATCCAACTACACCTCTTAATCAATGAATTCCTCAATTCCATGAATTTAACCATATTTCCCCAATTTCCTTTAATTAATTATACAAATTAACTTATCAATACCACTAGGGTTTTTCCCAAAATTACCAAAGTATCCCCAACATATCAAAATACCAAAACTTAGAACAAAACTTATAGAATGGAGTAGAAAATCCCTACCTCGAAGAAATAGCCCCAAAAGAGAAGATGGAGATGAAGACCCAAACTTCAAAGTGCTCCAAACTACTAACAATTCAGATTAAAATGAAGCCCTTGACTCACACACTCTTTTTAATGAAGGATCTAGGGTAGAAACACACCCTAAGTGGATCAAATCTAAGAGAGAAGGTGAGCAGGGTGAGAGAGAAGTCGGACCTTAGGGTTTGGAATCTAAAAAGATGATGAAAACTGATTAAAAACCCGCTGCTGTCTAATTAAACTGGACAGGCTCGCTCGAGCGAAGAATTGGTCGCTCGAGCGACCAGACACAAGAAATACTCACTCGAGCAAAGAAAAGCTCGCTCGAGCCAAGAATGCAAAGCTACAGGTCCATACCAGACGCAAACTCTCGCTCGAGCGATCAAACCCCGGCTCGAGCGAAGAACCAAAAACAACAGCTCGCTCAAGCGACCAACTCCTCGCTCGAGCGAAGATCCAAAATTCTGGACAGCAACACTTGGTTTCTAAACCCAACCAACCTGAAACAAACCTGCCCAACACATCCTATAACTCCAAATGAGAAAATAAGGGACAACAACAACAATTATACAATGACAGAATCTACGGAACCTAAGTCCGGATACAATAATCAAATGGGAAAAGACCGGGGTCGCTATACACAAATATTAAAATGCACAAAGTAATCGTTTGGTGTTTTTCATACAATTAGTCATTATGCAAAACAAGGATGGATCCACACCTCCAAAAATTTGAAAAATATGAAATATTATACTGAAAATTTTAAAACAATTTAAAATTATAAGGGCCCCAAACATACTTTCGCACCCCGATCCGTCCATGATGCAAAAGCCAGAAATATTGCATAATATTCTAAAAAATAGAGCATTTAAGAATAAATAGAACAATGTAAAGATAAACAAACAAGATGGTGGGATTTAAAGAGAATGATCGGATAGAGCTAATACAAATGCCATCATATAGGCGATCAAACCAATAGGGAAATAAAATCATGAGCATCATCTCATTCTCATGCCAACATCGGATTTCCCTCATCCAAAATCTATAATAAAACAAACAAACAGTTCTATCAATTAAAGTAGGAAACATAAAAAATAATAACTTTCACTAAACTAATTCATAATGTAGTGAAATTATAAAATTGAAATCTTTGTATGAAAGACATCGTCGTTCTGAGTTTCAGCTTTAGAAACTCTATGAAGCACGGGTACTCCAAAAATAGTGCCGTATACACACCGAGTACTTACTGGGTGCGGGTACGCGTACCGGTACGGCTACACGTGTACCGGGTACGTCTGCCTCAGTCGGGTATGGCATGGGTACGCCTTTGGTGCGTTTTGGGTACGTTGAGGGTAGAAATCAAATTTTCTGGAAAATTGAGGGGTATCGGAGCAATATTAAGAAAAATTAACAAAAAAGAAAAAGAAAAAATGTATATACGAATGAAGTTTGTTTTGCCCTAATCTCATTAGTTGAGCAACACAGCATCAAGAGGCGACTTCGACCCAGAGATCACCCTCGTTTTCAACTTCGACCCAGAGATCACCCTCGTCTTTGAATTCGACCCACGGCATCGGGTACAACTTTTTCTTCGCTATTTCATCACCCTCGTCTTCTCTCATCTTCTTAGTTTCTTCTTTATGTCATTTTTTTTTTTGGCAAAGATCAGCAAGCATCCATCATCTATTTTCGTCCCCTGCATATCAGCCATACCTAGACTGGTCAGAATCTCTTCATCTTTATTTTTTTTGTTTTTTTTTCTTGTTTCTTCAGAGAGGTATAATCTGATGTTGATGTAGAACCAAAAAAAAATTAGAGAGGTATAGAACCAAGTTATTCAATAATATTTAGAACCAAAAAAAAAAAAATTAGATCAAAAAAAATAATAAATTAGAACACAAAAATTAATAATCAATCATACTTTTACATGATTATTTTTTAGCATTGTAGGTTGCTCATTTATTTAAGAGCTTATTATTTTGTTTTACATATTTCATTGCTTTCATTTAGCCATTGTGGAAGAGAACTATGATAATGTTAAACCCATAATTTGCATTATGTGCCACTTAGTATACATGCACTCATTGGTCATACTTACATAATGTTAATAATCAAAAAAATTAATTAGAACAAAATTATCCCTCAACAGAAGAATGTTAATCAAAAAAATTAATTAGAAGTTTAAAACAAAGTTGTTCCTCAACAGAATGTTAATAACCATAAATATTATTTTTAATAATCAAAAATATTATTTTTTATGCTTATAGGAAAATGAGTTCATCAAGCAGTTTAGGTTCATCTGCTGCAAGTGCTTCTGCTCCTTCCATTGATCAATCTGGAGATGACAATGCTCCTCTTTGGGTCTATGTTACAAAATTAGTTAAAAGGGGAGAAGGAGGAAGTGGTAATACAAAATTTAAGTGTAATTTTTGTAACATTGAGTACCAAGGGTCATATTCTAGAGTTAGAGCCCATTTGTTGCTACTTACTGGCCATGGAATTAGGGTGTGTGCAATTGTGAAGAACAAGAGTGATCTTCTTTCTGAAATTCGAAAGGTAGATCAAGAAGCTGAGAACCGGAAAAAATTGGCAAAGCCAAAAAATGTTCCTTTACCACCTCCATCTTCTCAAATTAGTGCTAGCCACGGCAGTGTAGAAGATGTTGGAACATTTAGAATGGAGGGTTATGCACCAAGAAAGAGAAAGGCAATTAGGAGTAGTCCTTTAGATAGGGCATTCAATCAAAGTGCTTGTAACAACCCTCACTTCATCTTAGGCATGCTCTCATGCATTTATATGATTTTTTCTTGTTAAGCTTGCATTTCAAATCTTGTCTTTGTTTTGCTTAAGTGTTACTGCATGCTTTGTTTCTTGCTTGGTGTGAGTTTAGCCGAGGTCATCCTAAGCCTGGGTTACACCTTTGAATCTTGTATACCTAGGACTATCTTGGAATCTTTTGGTTAACCTCCACTCGCACCTTGGCATATTGGCCGAGATGTCACTATCTAGGCCAAGGTGTTCATCACCAAGGCCGAGATGTTACCCTTGCACCTAGTGATCTTATTCCTGGATTGGTATGACCTAGACCGAGGTGTGGCACATCTAGGTCGAGGTGTGGCACAGCTAAGTCAAGTGTTGTCCTTCCTAGCCGAGTTCATTGAGACCTTACTTGCCGAAGCCTTGTCCTTAGCCGAGATCATTACTTGCCGGAGTGCCTATGCCATCTTGCTTGTTGAGTACACTTTGTCATTGTCTCGTCTTTTCACTCAGTCACCTTTTTGAGAAGAGCCAACCAGCCGATGCCACGTGTCCCAGCAGAGGGTTAAGTCAGTGAGCTATTGAGAAACACGTCATTTTGTATCATATCCTTGTCTTTTAGAGAGAGAGGCTCTAAGAAGAAGAAGGAGGAGTTCTTAGAGAGGGAATAGATTTCCAAGTTTGATCTTCACACCTTGAGCCATTAGATTCGTGTCTTGAGGTTAGAATCTTGATCTACTCTTGTTGTTCTTATTGTTCATCTAGCTGCATTGCATGATCGAGCACGATTTGTAAGCCATGCATTGATTTAAAGTTTGGTTTTAGAATAAAAGCCTTGTTTGATCCGAAAGCTTGCATCAAGATTCATGTTTTCGTGTTTGTCTTCATAAGATCTTTAAGTATGGGTACCCAGGTCCATGTTTTCGAACTCATCTCATGAAATCCTAGATTTTGTAATAACAAGTTGTGATTGAGCATTCATGTTTTTCATGTTCTTCATGTTCATGTTCTTCATGTTCTTCAGCAGAGGGAAACCCAGATTTTCTCGACTTCATTTCCTTGAATGTGGCCATCGGGACCACACCTCGGCAAGAAGGTATGGGACCTCGGCCAAGACCTGGTTGGTGTCCATTATGTTTTCCCGAGATGAGAAACGGTGTTTTGTTTTGGTCCGACTTAGTTGTGAAGGAATGTTGAGATCATTTGCATTCATGTGAAGCTTATTTGAGAGTGCATTCAATAGACTTTGCCATGTGTTTGTAGGACTTGGACTCTTGCTTTGACCCCGACGCTTGAAGAACTAAGTGAGTGGTATTTTTAATAAAGCTATGTTATGACATTTGATAAAGCATTGCCTTGCTTGTTTTGGAAAAGTATTTGTTATGCATGAATGAGCCTCCGTTTGGGAAGTGGGTTGGCTTTTTGGCTTTTTTGACTATATGAGCCTGGGCTCAAAAGCTTAGTTTGGGAAGGGCTTTTGGCTTTTTGGCTTTTTGGCTTTTTTGATTTTTTTGTGAGAGAAGAGTGTAATGATTATGGGGTTGGATGGGATGTTTTGTCTATTGTGGCTCATGAGCCTATTCTGTCTTTTATGGCTCATTGAGCCAAAAAAGCCCAATGAGCCCTTGCCAAACCAACCCTCAACCTATTTTGTGTATCAAGTATTAGCTTTGGTTTTGATAACATTCTTGACAAGTCCGTATGTGTTAAGGGACTATAAGCATTTGTAGCACAAGTCCGTACATGCTAAGGGACTGTAAGCATTTGTAGCACAAGTCTGTACGTGCTAAGGGACTATAAGCATTTGTAGCACAAGTCCATACGTGCTAAGGAACTATAAGCATTTGTAGCACAAGTCCGTACGTACTAAGGGACTATAAGCATTTGTAGCATAAGTCTGTACGTGCTAGGGGACTATAAGCATTTGTAGCACAAGTCCGTACGTGCTAGGGGACTCTAAACTTTTGTAGCACCTTTGATTATGTCATCCCTTGTATTATTGATGCTAGTAAGCATCCCTTGGGACTTGAAAGATTTTTAGATGACCTTGATTTGTCATTTGATTTCGTACAAGATATGATGTGTTTTGGCTTGATAAAGATCTCGGATATCATTCATGCAAACCCCTTTATTGATTATATCATTCACTGAGTATCCAAGCTCACCCTCTATATATATATATGTAGGTGATGAGCAGGATGATGGTGACGCCTAGATGCGTTTGGCATGATGTTTTGGATTCATACTTTTGATAGCATCTTGAAGACTATGCTTCTTGGCTTGTGATTCATTGGATTTTGCATATGTCGACTTAAGAAGCCTTTTGATCAAGATGTATTATGTACCTATTCATTTGTATTCAAGTTATAAGACCTCGATATGATGTATGTCATTTCATTTGATTTATGCACAGCTCTTATAGACTAATTAGAATTAAATTATTGCTTCCGCACATGTAAGCCCCATATGTATACTTTGTTTGTGTGTGAATCTTTGTAAGTTGGCCTTTGGTAATGTAACGCCCTCAGAATTAACCCATTATATATATCATTGACACGCATTATTTAAAGAAAACACTTTAATAATTCATTATAATAACCATCAGAGTCTTACTAAACAAAAGCATTACATGTAACATCAAAGTAAATGCCCTACCGGCTTACATCTTTCCAAGCCAACACTTGGACACAAAAGTATGAGTTCTAACTCAATTACAAATAAAGCCCTAGGCTTGAGTGTTTACATGTACTAACAAATAAAAGCAAACAACTGAAAATAGTCTTCAGAATCCAAGTCCTTCCAAGCTAAGTCCTTGGAGGTAGCTTATCACCTGAACCTGAAAATGATGTTCCCATAAAGGGTGAGCCACAGCCCAGTAGAAATATACTAAACCACATATAAGCAATGAATAAAGCAATAGCATTCAACAGATGGTTAACCAAGATAATCAATTACTTCATTTTACAGTCTCATGACACTATTGTCTAAGATAAGTTTTACTTTCCAACTTTATCAATATGGCTCAGAACCTGGCCAAACTTACAACAGTGAATTATATAAATCATATTCACATTCTTCCAATGTCAACAAACAAATGAGACTCAAGCTCAAATCAAAACACTTCATACTTCCAGATTGATACACATTTTAGTGCTGTATCAATAAAACACTTCTATATAAATAAGCACACATAAAAGTGATGCTAATGGAGTCCATCCCCTATCTCCTCCCAAACAAAATCCGGTTTAGAGGTCCATCCACTATCTTCCCCTAAACCGTGGAGTACATCCCCTATCTCCTCCCACACAAAACAATGTATGTAAACACATAACATATACAGCACACAATCAATACACATAATGTCTGTATTAATTCAACAGTCAAAATTGACGACTTAATCAATGATTGGTTTCAGTTATCCCTAATCCACATGCAGTGTCTACAACAATCACAGCTATCCTCCACCGATAGCCCAAAACAGTTATTTCTAGACTAAAAATAAATATATCAACAATTCAATGGGTGTGTGATTTAAATTACCCAACTACACCTCTTAATCAAAGAATTCCTCAATTCCATGAATTTAACCATATTTCCCCAATTTCCTTTAATTAATTATACAAATTAACTTATTAATACCACTAGGGTTTTTCCCAAAATTACCAAAGTATCCCCAACATATCGAAATACCAAAACTTAGAACAAAGCTTATAGAATGGAGTAGGAAATCTCTACCTCGAAGAAAACAACCCAAATGGTGAAGACAGAGATGAGTGCCCAAATACCAATGTGCTCCAAACCGCCAAATGTTCAGATTAAATGAAAGCCCTGGACTCCCTCTATCTTTTTAATAAAGCAACTAGGGTAGAAACACACTCTAAATAGATCAAACCTAAGAAAGAAGGTGAGTAGGGAGAGAGAGAAGTCGGACCTAGGGTTTGGAATAAAAAAGAAGATGAAAATGACTGATCAAAACCCGCTGCTGCGTATATAAACTGGACAGGCTCGCTCGAGCGAAGACTTGGTCGCTCGAGCGACCAGACATAGAGAAGCTACGCTCGAGCCAAGGAAGGCTTGCTCGAGCCAACAACCCAAAATCTCGCTCGAGCGAAAGAAAAATCGATCGAGCGAAGAACTCAAACCCTCAGGTCTGTAACTAGACACACGCTCGAGCGAAGGAACTATTGCTCGAGCGAAGAGCGAACTAACTCGCTCGAGCGAAGAAAAGCTCGCTCGAGCCAAGAATGCAAAGCTACAGGTCCAAACCAGACGCAAACTCTCGCTCGAGCTACCAAACCCCGGCTCGAGCGAAGAACCAAAAACAACCGCTAGCTCGAGCGACACACTCCTCGCTCGAGCGAAGATCCAAAATTCTGGACAGCAACACTTGGTTTCTAAACCCAACTAACCTGAAACAAACCTGCCCAACACATCCTATAACTCCAAATGAGAACATAAGGGACAACAACAACAATTATAAAATGACAGAATCTACAGAACCTAAGTCCGGATACAATAATCAAATGGGAAAAGACCGGGGTCGCTATAGGTAATCTCGGATTACTGGCCATCATGGCACCATTCTACTAGGGGCGGAATGGGGTCGTGACAGTGCTAGAGAGCATTTACATTCTTTAATTGCTCGTATGTTCTATTCAGTCTGTTTGCCTTTCCATTTGGCTAGGAATCCATACTTTGTGGATTCTTTTCAATATGCTGCTGAGAATCAAATTGTTGGGTATGTCCCTCATGGATATAATTTGTTGAGGACTACCTTACTTCAAAAAGAAAGGGCAAATATTGAAAGGTTATTGGAACCAACTAAAAAGTCATGGGATGAGAAGGGGTTGAGTATAGTATCTGATGGATGGACTGATGCACAAAGGAGGCCTCTCATTAATTTTATGGCAACATGTAATGGTGGAGATATGTTTATAAAAGCTGTTAATTGTGAGGGTGAGACCAAGGACAAGTATCATATTGCCAAATTGATTAGTGAAGTGATTGATGAAGTGGGTCCTAATAATGTAATTCAGGCAATTACTGATAATGCTCCAGTTTGTAGTGCAGCTGGATCAATTATTCAAGGTAATTATCCGAAGATCTTTTGGACACCTTGTGTAGTGCACACTCTTAATCTTGCTCTTAAGAACATTTGTGCTGCGAAGGAAATTGGAGTTGCTGCATATGCTTATGATGAATGCCATTGGATCACTACTGTGATTGATGATGTAATGTTTGTGAAAAATTTCATCATGAATCATTCTATGACATTAGCTATTTTTAATGAGTTTGTACCTTTGAAGCTACTTTCTGTTACAGATACACGCTTTGCATCTGCAATTGTTATGCTAAAAAGGTTTAAACTTATATATCATGGTCTCCAAACAATGGTGATAAGTGACAAATGGGCTTCTTACAAGGAAGATGATGTTGGGAAAGCAGCTGTTGTAAAGGAAAAGTTGCTGAATGATGTTTGGTGGGATAAGATTGAATATATACTCATTCACATTGCCTATTTATGAGATGCTTTGATTTTATGACACAGATAAGCCATGTATACATTTGGTTTATGAGATATGGGATTCAATGACTGAACGGGTGAAGGCATCCATCTATAGGCATGAAGGGAAGTCAGAAAATGAAGAGTCATCCTTTTACCCTGTAGTGCATCAAATATTAGTGGAAAGGTGGACAAAAAGTAGCACACCTCTTTATTGCCTTGCTCATTCCTTGAATCCAAGGTATAATTCACATTAGACTCATAGTTTATACTTTAATTTATTTCATTGCATAATTTACTTATTATTTTTTTCTAATTATGAAATCTAGGTATTATAGTGGGATGTGGCTTCATGAAAATCCCATTCGTGTTCCTCCTCACAAAGATACTGAAATTTCTGAGATGAGAATCAAGTGTTTTAAAAGATACTTTCCTGATTCAGATGAGAGAAGGGTTGTTAATATAGAGTATGCAAAGTTTTCAGGTTGTTTAGAAAGTTTTAGTGACTCTGACTCAATATGTGATAGAGGAGTAATGGAACCAGTGGTTTGGTGGTTGGCACATGGCTCTTCTGCACCTATGCTCCAATCCTTGGCAATGGAATTACTTAGGCAACCATGTTCCTCATCATGTTGTGAAAGGAATTGGAGCACCTACTTTTTCATTCACTCTATGAAGAGGAATAAAATGACACCACAACGGTGCGAGGATTTGGTTTTTGTACACTCCAATATTTGTCTCCTATCAAGGAGGAGTCAACTATACACAGAAGGAGAGACCAAGTTATGGGATGTTGGGGGAGATGCATTTGATTCATTGGAGGGTTCTGGTTTCCTTGAAATTGCAAATCTTTCACTTGATGAGCCAGAGATGAAAGCTATTTTATTCAATGATGAAGTTGATGGAAGTGAACTTTGAAGTGTCAAGTTTAGATATATAGGGCTTTCTTTTGTTTTTTTTTTTTTTCCTTTGCTTGTGTTATGGAGTGAATTGGCCTTATTTTTCTTTTGGTGTTGGTTGTTTTTCTTTTGCTTGGATTATGGACTGAATTGGTGTTGGTTATGTTGAATTGAAATATATTAATATTTATCTTTTAGTTTTATAGTTCTCTTTTTAGTTTTGATATTTAATTTCAATTTATAGGTTGGATCTTCTAACCATAATTATAAAAAATCAAAAAAAAATAAAAAAATATCGGCGTACCGCAGCCGTACCCATATCCTACTTTTTTTGGGGTTTTGTCGTATCGGCGTACCCGCACTCGTACCCGTACCATACTCATACCCGCATCCGTGCTTCCTAGTAGAAACTGATCATTTAAGATGTCAGAAAAAAAGAGGGCATACCCTGAGTTGTCGAGAGGGTAAAGAAGATGTGGAGTGACCGCGGACCTAGTTCTAGAAATAAGAAGAGGAGTTTAGGGTTTGTATGAACTAAGGCAAAGTAAGATGTATTTATAACCAATTACTAGGAGTGATTGTAAACCCTGAAGGATGACATTTGTATATGAATGCTGAGGAAAAAAGCACAATTAACTCAAGTCCTATCTAATGTAAAATCTAGGAAAAAATTGAACTTCTACTGGACATTTTATTTCCCATTGTTGGAAATTAGGCCGGGTGTTGGACCCAAATTTGGGCACCTATATGGCATGACCCATTGCCCATTTAAATTACCCATGTAATTTGAATTTGATTTCCTAATTATCCTATTTGCTAGGATAACCCTCTATCTTTCTACATCTATCCTATCTTTAGGAGATATGAATCAATAGATATATATGGTTATATATCTAATTATATATTTGAATATATAGAATATCAGATATGTGGTTTTTATCCATAACATTTTTTCCCATACTCTCTCCCTAACTCTTTCCCATATGAAAAACGATTAAGCCTTTGCACTGTAACTAGTGTGGGTGATACTCATACTGTAGTATTACTTCATTGCTGGGAGTTCATAGTTCGTGATTGTCAAGCACGTGATTTACTCACAAGGTTCTTCATTTTGGATTCTTTTACACAAGGTATGGTTTGAATCTTTTTACCCGCTGCGTCATATATATCTTACACCCATGGTTAGTATTTTCAAAGAAATGAAGTCCTTCACCCCTCCACCGGCAAATGTGTTATTTATAGTAGTATAGAAAGCTTATTTTTAGAATGAGTTTTGCAACATGTTCTTAAAGGGTATTGCATAGTGCGACATATGCACATCTACTGGTTGTTCTATAATTGGATAATAGCACTGCCATAATGATTTTAACATTCTAAGCACCAGGTTTTTTGTGTTCTGTGATCATTAATAATTTTGATATTTAATTTTCAGGTTTGTTTATTCACAATTTCAATATTTTCTTTAATGAACAGATAAGTAGGTACTTCTCTGATCCCCAATACTATTTTCAAGTTAATGACCATTACGTAAGGAACAAATTGAAGGTTGTTCTCTTTCCATTTCTGCACAGGGTAACTACTAATTCCACTATTTTCTTACCCTCTAGTTGCTTAATTATTTCTTCGACCGCAATTACCATTTTCTTATTCTCTAATCCTTTAGGGCCATTGGACAAGGATAACAGAGCCTGTGGGGGGAAGGCTTTCCTATAAGCCACCAATTTATGATATAAATGCTCCAGACTTGTACATTCCATTCATGGCGTTTGGTACCTATGTTGTTCTTGCTGGCTTCTCGTTGGGTCTCCATGGAAAGTAAGTAGTCGCATCACTGTAAGTTGGGCATTTTTTTAAAAATAAAACACCATTTTTTTTTCTCTCTATATTAAAGGGGTTCTTAAAACCAAATAAACACGATTTGCCTTGTTTACATACAAATCGAGCTTGGTTAGCCCCCTACATTATGTCCTATCTTTTAGCATTTACAAAGGGTTTGTTGTTTTTACCTAGCAAAATGAAGCAAGTTGACCTTTGTTCTTAGAATAGTAAGGTTTCTGTGGCTCCCTATTACAGTCCTACCACAGTGTTGTATGCAAGAATAGAAGGGCATGCGTGGCATCTAAGGGTGTATTTGATTGGACGAACTGGATAAGGGGGGATTATAATTTATTGAACTAGAGTCCTGGGACTGTGAATCCCCCGGACTATTTGGTTGGATTGGATATGTATCTTGTGTTTGTTTTTTTCATGGGATTAGATGTCTGGAAATGACTATTTTTAGTAATCCAACGTTTGGTTGGTTGGATTGGATAGGATAAATGAACAAAAGACTATTTTATCATTTTTCAATTATTTACTAAGTAATAACAATATTAAACATATCTTTAATATTTTAATTATTTTTAACTAGATTAAATAAAACTCATTTTATTTTATTTTTTACACAATTAAATAAATTTATTTTTTTAAATTAAATAAATAAATAAATAAAATATCAATAAAAATTTATATTATTTTTTTAATTAAAATTTTAAATAAATTTGTTTTTAAAAATAATAATAATTAAACAATGAAATTAAATAAAACATCTATTAACATTTAAATAATGAAATTAAATAAAATATAAATAAAATTTTAAAATAAAACATCAATAAAATATCTATAAAAAAATTATTTAAAAAAAATAAATAAAACATCAATAAAAAGTTAAATAAAATTATTTTATTTTTAAATTGAGACAATTAAATTTTATTGAATTTTACTAAATATAATATATAATTAAATAGTAGATGATCAAAATAGTCATTTCACCACCTAATCCCAATAGTAAATAATCCCCCCACAATTGTCCCACACCCCCCCTAAGATAGTATAATCCCCCATATGGGGAATAAGGAGTCTGGCCGGACTTCATGTCCGGCGGACTAAAAAAAAAACAAACATCGAATTGGATTTACAATCTGCACAGTAAATAATCCCCCTCTCATCCCCCAATTAAACACACCCTAAGTGAAAAGCTAGATGAGGGAATCATTGTGCCAGTTGTTTGTTAAGCTATCTGACAAGTATTTTGAGAAGGAACGTAGTTCATTATTTTTTATTTATTTTTTTGCTTCAACAAATACTGTTCCAAAAAAAGAAAAAAAAGTTTGCGTTCTGTAAATGATGATTCTCCCACTTGCCATAAGCCAGGAATTGTGCCTATAGTGTTAGGTGAGTTCGTACCTGTTACAAAGCAGGACCTTTCTTAGGTGTGCCTTGCATATGGTATGCAAGGCACTTACACCTTTCTATTTTACTTTTGCACCTTTTATGTATTGAGTTATACAAAAATATTTGAAAATAAGCACATTGGTGACCTGCTAAGCAGGTCACTTTCCACGTAAATGAATAAAAGAATATATTATATGACTAAAAGTGTAAATTGTCACAAAAGGTATAAATAATTTCACAAAATGTGTAAATTTTCACAGAAGGTGTAAATTTTGATAAAAGTCGTAAGTAATTTCAGAAAAAGGCGTAAGTGGTTTTTGAAAATTTACACCCTTTGTGAAAACTTACGCCTTTTGTGAAAACTTACACCTTTTGTGAGAACTTACACTTTTTTGTGAAAGTACTTACACTTTTCTGACAACTTACACCTTTCGTAAAATTGCTTACCAAAGGCGTAACTTTTGACAACTTACACATAATACTTACATCTTTTGTAAAACAAGTTATACCTTTTCTGAAAGTTACACAATATATAGCGATCCCGGTTCTTTCTCCTTTGGTTGTAGTATTCGGACTTAGTTCCGTGGATTCCGGTTGTTGTTTTGAACTTGTTTCTGTCCTTCAATTCTTTAAATTTGAGTTATAGAATGTTTTGGACTTGTTCGTTCCAGGTTGGGTGTGTTTGGGAGCAGGTGGTTGCTGCCCAGGTTTTTAGTCCTTCGCTCGAGCGAGATGTCTGCCGCTCGAGCGAGCGTGGAGTTTTGTGTCTGGTGGCTCGAGCTAGGGTTTCTTCGCTCGAGCGAGTGTTTGCGTCGAGTATAGACCTGAGAGCAGTGTTTCTTCGCTCGAGCGAGCGTTTCTTCGATCGAGCGAGCTTCTGGGTTGCAGACCTGAAGCATCGAGTTTGTGGCTCGAGCGAGCTTTTCTTCGCTCGAGCGAGGCTTTCATGTGTCTGGTCGCTCGGGCGACCAAGTCTTCGCTCGAGCGAGCCTGTCCAGTTTAAATAGGCAGCAGCGGGTTTTGATCAGTCTTTTCATCCTCTTCTAGTTTCTAAACCCTAGGTCCGACTTCTCTCTCTCTAAACTCATCTTCTTTTTAGGTTTTCATCTGCTTCTAGTGTGAATCCATCTTAAGTTCTTTGTAAGAAAGATAGAGGGCAGCTTGGGCATCATTCTAATCTGAAAAATAGTGGATTTGGAGCACTTGGATTTTGGGTCATCTTCTCCATTGGTGTTCTTTGTTCGAGGTAGGGATTCTCCTTGTTTCTTTTCAATACTTCGTCTATAGATAGACATGTGGTAGTTTTTGTATTGCATAAAAATTGTATCATGTTGGATTTGTGAAAAATCATGGGACTGAACCTTGGGTTGGTTGTTGAATTTGGGTTTATTATCATTAGTTGTGGTTTGGGCTAATTGGAGTGTTAATTAGCATGTGGTTGTTGAAAGGAGAGGAAACCCTAAATTTTCTTATTTGATTTAATAAATTAATTGAGGGGTTTTGATCTTTGGGCAAATACTTAGGTATTTTGAGTCTTGATTGTGGTTATTGTTGTTAGTTGATGTTAATTGGGCCTTTTTGGTCAATATTGAGAAAGAGGAAGGAAAGACCCTAATTTATTGTTTATGACTTAATGTGCATAATTAGTTTGAAATGGCTTTGAAAAGAATGTAGTGAATTTAAATGAAGTATGGCTTTTGTCCATGGGAATGATTTTTGTGAAAACAAAGGAAGTGGAATTCATTTTGTGAAATGGGAAAGGTATTTTGAAACAAGTATAAGAAAATTGGAATGTTGTATCTTGAGTGTTGAACACACTTGTGTGGGGTATAGCTTTAACTACCATGTTCATGTTGTTGCTGAGTTTTGTACTCTCATGTTAGTTGGGTCTGTTAATAAATGTATAATATGCATGCATCTGGAGATTTTGGTCATCGGTGGAGGATGATAAGGTTGTGTTGAATTGTTGTGTATGTATTACACCATTGTTGATTGAACATCATATGTAATGAAATGCTGAATTACATTATATTTGTATACCGGTTGGGGAGAAGAGAGGGGTTGTACTCCAGTGTGTGTGAGAAGATAGGGGATGGACTCCACACACTTATGTGTTCAGCGCTTATAATCAGAGGTATCATACCCTTCCAGCTAGCGCCTGGAGAACTGACGCGCTGATAATCTAAGGTACCATACCCTTTCAGCTAGCGCCTGGTAAACTGGTAGATTGTGGTGAGAAGTGTATCTTTGGCTTACTACGCATATAGCTAGTAGTGCAGTGTTGTTTTGTTATTGTTTCAGTGTATCTGGAAACATTGTGGATTGTATTTGTTACAGTGTTGGAGGGACAAGTTGACTCATTGATTGATTTTATGTATGTAGTTGAGTTGTTATCTTTTTTTATAGAGGTGTGCATGGATAATTATGATATAATTGGAATTGCATTGAAATGCCAAATATGTTTTGAAAAGGGCACATCTGTTGTATGTGTGGCAAATGGAAGAGTAATGGGCTTAGTGAATCTATTTTTCTAAGTAGTTGTTAATGTTATAAAAGATTGGGAACGGGGGTTAATGAAAGGAAAAAGGAAGGATAAATCGCTTATAGCGGTGGATTAAATGATTGTTTTCAAGAAAAGTTCATATATATATTCATATAGATATTTTGTATAAACTGTCACATTATTATTCTAGTATGAGAATGGGGGTTCATGATCATAGCTATCTGTAATGTTGTTATTGTTAAGGAGCATGTTGAGTTCCCTACTGGACTATATGTTCATCCCACGTTGTTGAATCTTTTTCAGGTGTTTAGCAGGGTGTGCTACAAGATTTGGATCTTCTTATTTGTTGGCCACGGGGCCTCAGTTATGTTGGCGGAATGCCATTGTTGTAAATGGTTACACCCTTCTTCTTGTACTTTTAATGATGTAAGCCCAAGGGCAATTTATTAAGTTAGTTCATGTAATATTTACTTTGCATACGAATGAGAGTATTGTTAATCACTTCTACGGATTGAATGTATGAGTTTATTTCCGCATGTTATCTCTGAAATTGAATTAAGTTAAAGAATTTGGTAATGACTCCGAGTAATAAAAGTGGGGCGTGACACAATATGTGAAAATTTTTATTTCATAAAATTTTGACAACTTACACATAATACTTACATCTTTTGTAAAATAAGTTATACATTTTCTGAAAGTTACACCATATGTAAATGACAACTTACACATAATACTTACATCTTTTGTAATACAAGTTATACCTTTTCTGAAAGTTACACCATATGTGAAAAATTTTATTTCATAAAATTTTGACAACTTACACATAATACTTACATCTTTTGTAAAACAAGTTATACATTTTCTGAAAGTTACACCATATGTGAATGACAACTTACACATAATACTTACATCTTTTGTAAAATAAGTTATACCTTTTCTGAAAGTTACACCATATGTGAAAAATTTTATGTCATAAAATTTTAACAACTTACACATAATACTTACATCTTTTGTAAAACAAGTTATACCTTTTCTGAAAAGTTACACCATATGTAAAAAATTTTATGAATAAAATTTTGACAACTTACACATAATAGTTACATCTTTTGTAAAACAAGTTATACCTTTTCTGAAAGTTACACCATATGTGAAAAATTTTATTTCATAAAATTTTGACGACTTACACATAATACTTGCATCTTTTATAAAATAAGTTATACCTTTTTTGAAAAGTTACACCATATGTGAAAAATTTTATAAATCTTTTGTAAAACAAGTTATACCTTTTCTGAAAGTTACACCATATGTGAAAAATTTTATTTCATAAAATTTTGACAACTTACACATAATAGTTACATCTTTTGTAAAACAAATTATACCTTTTATGAAATAATTTTTAGAAAAGTTACACTTTTTCTTAAAAAAATTATGACACAAAAGGAGTAACTTTTCAGAAAAGGTTCCACGAAAATGTGTAAATTTTCAGAAAAAGTGGAAGTTTTAAGAAAATGTATAAATTTTATGAAAGAAATTATTTCATAAAAAGCGTAAATTTTCAGAATTAGTGTAAGTTATTTCACAAAAGATGTAAGTAAGTTCACAAAAGGTGTAAGTTTCATTTTTACAAAAAGTGTAAATTTTATGAAAAAAATTATTACACAAAAGGTATAACTTTTCAGAAATAGTGTAAGTTATTTCACAAAAAATGTAAGTAACTTTACAAAAAGTGTAAGTTTCGTTTCTATAAAAAATGTAAATTTCAATAAAAAGTATAAATTATATAAAAAAAATTATTTCATAAAAGGAGTAACATTTCAAAGTGTTCAATTCAAAGTGTTCATAAACACAAAAGGAGTAACATTTCAAAGTGTTCAATTCATAGTGTTCATAAACACAAAAGGAGTAACATTTCAAAGTGTTCATAAACAAATTGGGACAACCATTGAACAGTTATCACCAACGGTTTCTCTGTTCTGTCTCTCACCCACATACACACAGAACAGTTACCACCAAACCTCACCCCCGCTCACCACCCAACCATCGCTGGCCACCGTCGCACATCGCCACCGCTGCAAATCACCACCGCCGCTGTTGCAGGTTTTTTTTTCTCTCTCTCTCTCTCTCTCTCTCTCTGTCGATCTTGGTCTCTCTCTGTCGATTTGTGTCTCTTCTCTGTCGATCTCCGTCGATCTTGGTCTCTCTCTGTTGATCTTCGTTGATCTCGGTCTCTCTCTCTCTCTATTGATCTCTCTGTTGATCCGTCTATCTCGGTCTCTCTGTCTCTGTCGATCTCGGTCTCTCTCTCTCTCTCTCTCTCTCTCTCTCTCCATTCCTCTATATTAAAAATAGGTTCTCTTTTACATTGAGATACTTGGTTGGATTTGGACTTGGACTGGTTGATCCAAGCCTGTCTTACTGCCATTACAAACCCCTAAAATCTTATAGCAATTTACCACTAACATTTCGCCAATCCAAATGCTAAAATTCCTGGAAGATCTTTCTGGTGCAGTTATAGGGTTAAATTAACCATGGAGACCTTTTAAAAAGAAAAGAAAAGTTTGTTCCCAGCGCTCAAGGCTCCCACTTATTGTAGGTTTTGGGAGAGGTAGTAGGCAGACAACCTTCCCCTCTACCTTTTATGATGTATAATTTACTCTCTTAATTATAATAATCCTGAAAATTATCATCTCATCTCAGTTCATGACATGTTTAATTTGGTTAGTTTCTATTTTGAACGCAATGTGCAGGCATGAATCAAAGTTTATCCAAATAATTGTTCAGGGGATTGTGAGTAAATTGGATTCACGGTCTTAAGTGTTACCGCCTATCAAACTGGAATAGATTCTCATGTAAAAGACATTAATCTGTGGTTCCAAGGTGGGTTGAACAATGTCAGCGTAATGGTGATTTGTGGGATGGGTGGAATAGGGAAGACAACCATTGCAAAAATTGTTTATAACCAAAATTTTGACAAATTTGAAGGTAGCAGTTTTCTGGAAAATATTAGAGAAACTGCAAAACAACCTAATGGTTTGGTTTGTTTGCAGAGACAACTTGTTTCAGATATTCTGGAATGGAATAAGGAAAGAATATACTGTGTTGCAGAGGGAATCAATAAGATTAAAGATGCTATGTGCTTTAAAAGAGTTCTAGTTGTTCTTGATGATGTTGATGATTTGGACCAAGTAAATGCATTATTGGGGATGCGAGATTGGCTTCATCCAGAAAGTAAGATTATGATAACTACGAGACATGTGCAATTGCTAAAGGTTGATGAAGTGTACAAGTCGTATGTGGTTAAGGAATTGAATGATGATGAAGCACTCTGTCTCTTTAGCCGGCATGCCTTTGGACAAGACAAACCTATTGAAGCTTACATGGAGCACTCAAAAAGGGAAATACACCACTGTGGTGGCCTTCCGCTAGATCTGGAAGTCTTGGGCTCTTCTTTGTCTGGTGAAACTATTGATGTGGAGAGAAAGTGCATTAGCAAAATTAAGAACACATTTTCCCGAGAAAATTCATAATGTGCTTAAAATAAGTTATGATTCTTTAGATGATCATGAAAAAAATTTATTCCTTGATATTGCTTGTTTCTGTAACACTTGCCTCTTACTTCCTTGTTATTTTTATGGTTAATATTAATTGTGTCTTTATCTGCACCCTATATGCTTATTTATGTGCATCATGGTTGCTATTAGATACGTTCCTTATGAAAAAGACCTGTCTAATTCGTTAAATGGTAAGGTTATGAATTAACTAGTGGACCAAGTTCTTAGAGCCTAATTTTCCATAATTAGAAAGGAAGAGTTCAGTTAGCATTTTGTAGGTGTATTTCTAATTTAATAGAATTAACTAAGTTAATGAAGTCAATATTCCATAGTTTGGTATGGATGCTTACATCTTTGTTTTGTTTATTTATATTTATATATGTATTGGTGATGGACAAAAAGAGGGAGAGATAAGAGAGTGTGAGAGTTCTAGAGAGAAAGAAGAGAAGTGAAGAAGGTGAAGGAGATCTTGAGCAAATTGATTAACTTAGCTCCTTGAGGTACCATTTCTTTCTAATCTCTTACATAAGGCTATTTTCACCTTGAACTCACGGGGTATGAGAAACAAATAGGAAGCTTGAAAGCTAGGGTTGTTAATTAAATTAAAAACCCTAATAAGAAGAAGTCTCCAAATTTTGAAGAAATTAGAGCTCATCTATTTGATCTTGCTTGACCTTAAGTTAGGTTTCTATAATTTTGTTGAATCATTAAGCTTCACCTAATTTTGAAGTTGTTGATGAAATTCTTGAGCTTGAGGTTGAATTTAAAGGTCTGAGTGGAACATGAAAATTGTTTGTGTATCATGATTGTTAAATTTTGGTCTTTAATTTGAGCAATTTTGAGTTTGATTTTGTGGAGTTTAGAACCCCAAAAACATAGCTGAAACTTGGTTCTGGAGCACCCAGAACCACACGTGCGGTTGGGGAGCCCGCACGTGCGGGAGAGCATCGACACACGTGTGGCGGGTAGGCCCGCAAGTGCGAAAAACAAGGGTGGAGGATGATGCATTTTGTAATAAAAGCACGTAGGGGCGCATGTGTGGAGGGGGTCCCGCACATGTGGGGAGGGGGTCCCGCACATGTGGCCAAGGACCTCCGTACGTGCGGCAGCTTTGTAGCCTCGGTTTCATTTTTCTGTGTTATTTTCCCCACTCTCGAGCCTCTGTCACCATAATTTACATCTATAATTAGTGTTCATTTGCATTGTAAAAGCATCTAACAAGGGTGAACGACTTTTAAACCAACGAACGCTTAAACAATGAAACTAATTACCTAGTTGTGTGGAAATTAAGTGTTCTATGCTTATATTTGTTTGTGTAGGTCAACCGCCTCATTCCAACTGTCTGCAACATGAAACGAACTGTGAGTAACACTGCTGTATAAATATGTTTAATCCTGATTATCTTCTTCTGCTTCGAACTTATATTTATCTTGAAGGATTCCTATGATAATGAAAGATGATTTTACCATGATTCTCAGTGTTTGCCATTTGGTACCATTAACACTTATAGATCCCTTAGTTCTATCTTTCGGAACTCTTGTTTAATGTGAGGTTGACTATCAAACCTGATTTTCGGTCTTATGACCGCCTGTTCAGTCTTCTTGATTGTCTGTCCGGTCCCCATGACCATATGTTTGTCCTTTCTAGACCGCTTGTATTTGCTGCTTTTGGTACACACCATGTGAAATGTTATGCTTTGTAAATATTGAATAAGCTTGTTTAGTTTGTGTGTCATTTTACATTGTAATTGTCATTCATAATCTCCTCACTTAGTTGTTATTCACTAGGTCTAGCTCACATTTTGGCATGCCTTGTAGGTGATCCAGCTCAGGAAAGGACGTAGTGGCATCAGTCTTACTCTAGTTTTGCCAAGCCAACCGTCGAGCCTCACCGCGAGGTTCCCCACCTACTTAAGTTTGAACCAAGCCGATGTCCACCTTTTTGTTATGCATTCATGTGTTTTGGTCATGTGGTTTTTAATATTATAACTGTTGTCATAGGAGTATCTTTCTCCTATTTTCCTTATATTTTTCTAACGAACGTGTAATGGCTGTTGTATTTATGCATGTATATATGTGTGTATCTATATGTATAGCAATGTCATCTGAATGCACAGCTCAATGGGCGTTTTGTTCTTACATAATAGCTTCCGCTAGTCCCCTTTTGTTTGCTTTGTCAGTTAGGCTCTCGGTAATCACGGATTACTGGCCGGTTACGATCCTAGACCTATGGAGGAGGGTTGGGGTCGTGACAGTTTCTTTGTTGGAAAGGACAAAGATTACACAGTTAAAATACTAGAGGAATGTGATTTCTCCATAACAATTGGTATTCAAAATCTCACTCATAGAGGTCTCATAGAAGTTAATAAAGATAACAACAAGCTGATAATGCACTAAGTGCTTAGAGACATGGGTAGGGAAATTGTTCGCGGGGAATCACAAAAGGAACCTGGAAAGCACAACAGAGTGTGGTGTCATAAGGATGCCTTCAATGTGTTGAGGGATAAAACTGTAAGAATTATGCTTCTCTCTCTCTCTCTCTCTCTCTCTCTCTCTCTATCTATCTCTCTCTCTTAATGAAGGCATAGATTTAGTGCCTTTGATTATTTTTCTTAATTTGTAAATATTCATGGCTTGGCCTCATTCCAAGGTACGCCTTTCAATTATTTTCTTCTTCTCATTATGCATGCACTTTGATGATTGATCAGTAATTAATTTTGTTTTGCTTGATTTTTCAAGGAAACTATGAAAAGAGTCAAAGAATTAGTTCAATTTGGGGGATTTTTGGACACTCGATACTTGTAAAGGACACTAGCTAAAGAATTCAGCAAATGGAATCTTGGTATTCCTTTCTCCCATTCACATTTTTTGGCATACATGATCTTCACTTAGTCTCAATAGAAACTTTGTAAGAAATAATGGCAATTTATTTCTAAGGCTTCTGACGAAAGGGAAGATTTAGATTCTTTTTTTAAATATTGATCTTCACTCTTTCTTCCATCAAACATTAAAATAAAGAGTAATATTCAGTGGAGAAGACAATGTTGACGTAATTGTTGCTCATCTATGTTACATGGACTTTGATACAGTTGTACGGATATGTGTCGAAGCGTTCGATTTATCTAATTTCCATTTCTATTCATGCAGGGACACCACAAAATATTCATGTTTCTTAATATATATATATTTTTAATATACTAAGTTGGAATCGTGTTTTCAAGGTGACATAGAGCATTCCACGCATTACATGGAAGCGTCATGCATAATTATATGGTAAACTAGAATTACAAGATATTTTTTTGGGTAAATGTCCAATTACACAAAATGGACACCTCAGTATCATAGACACGGGCATGCCTACACGTCGGTTTCCAAAAATTCTAGGACACCACGCGTTTGGAATACGTTAAAATTTTATTTTTGAAAAATATATTATATATCATAAATATATATATATATATATGAATATTTTATTCAAAGATAATGGAAAATATATAACATGACACTAATCACATTAAAAAACTATATAGTTCATAACTTAAAAGTCAATATATCATTCAGTAATAATTACATTCTAAAGAATGCAAAACAAATTATAGAACATTGTAATACACACAATGTATTCATTTTATAAATATTTCCAAACATATTTAGAATGCATAAGTTGTGTTTTTTTAAGAATGTAAGACATTGTTATTGAAAAAATTCATCACATAGGAGGTATTTGGAGGGTTCAAAAAGTGTCGCTGAAATATCCACGAAGTTTTGGTGAAGTGTCCATTGTCATGGATTTGTTTTTTTAATTAAGACACTTTGAAGAAGTGTCTGAAGAGTGTCGGTGTCAGACACGGATGTTGGACATGACACGCTTCCTTTGCAGAAGTGTTCATGCTTTTTAACTGAACACATATCCCATACCCTTACCCAAGTGTTGAGTGTCCAAAATGGATACACATTTAGAAGAGTTCGTTCTCTGGTCTTTCTTAAAAAATTAGGATTTTTTTTTCTTTCTTTTACTCTAAGAAAACTTAACTGAATAGTCATGTGGTTTGTTTCTAGTTATTAATACCTTATATCATCACTCCACATTGGCAGTTTCAAGCAGGCCTTCGAAGTTTCCTTTACTACAATTTCCAAGAAGATACTTTTTGAGGATTTGCTGTGACTGTTTCCAGTTGCATCTTCACCAAAATCTGCGTCCTTAAGTTTTCCTACATCAGTATCATACTACCAGGTATGTCCTTCAGCACATAAGGCTGTCTTTCAAATTTGATACATGCTAGGTTGCATGATAAATTGAATATTTGTTTTTCTTTGAAATTCGTGGAACTTAATACAAGTTTTCTTTGTAATTCCTCTTTTGTATGGTTGAAATAGTTCTCATTTTCTTGTCATCGTTGAATTCATTAGCCATGAGTTGCTGATAAAAAATAAAAAATTTAAATAATAGCTATGACTATGAGTTGGTGCATAGTTAAAAAAAATTTAAAAATAAAAACAAAAAAATAAAAACCTTCTTAGTTGACCAATCAAATCATCTTAGTTGCGTTGATATCATCGTAAGTGGATGGTTTAAAAAACTAGATCTCTATCACCTTTTGTGCTGGAAGGGGTGGCTATCAATCAAATTTTGAATAAGATTACAGACGCTCTATTTTCTACCGTTTACTCGCAATGGGAGTGGGGCTCACATCTTCAATTGGTGTGGGCCCCAATCCACCCATTTTGCCATTTACGTTTATGAGATGTTGATTGGCATGACGATTTGTAAATTTAAACCATTAATATAGAGCGTGATGATACGACTTCTTTATTATTGCAATTGTAGCAGCTTCAAGCACATTTTAGTTGACCACCACTTAATACAGGAGAATCTCATAACTGGAACATTTTCTCTGAAGGACAGGATATTAACTTGGAGAAAGGGGAACCATATTTGGATTGGTTGCTAATTTACATCTCTGGTTCATTTTTTATGATGGTTTCTCGATATGTTTTATGAGTCTTTCATATGTTCTCTGCACAAACACTCATAACTAATAAGAGTGCAAATTCATTGAAATTGTGTAACTGCCTGTGTACGCTATCTGAGAAGAAACTTTTGGTCCAATACCCTTTTTTTGTGTGATGATGAATAGTTTTCGAATG
This sequence comes from Camellia sinensis, assembly GCF_055761805.1. NCBI lineage: Eukaryota > Viridiplantae > Streptophyta > Magnoliopsida > Ericales > Theaceae > Camellia > Camellia sinensis. The sequence goes on from NC_138972.1 coordinate 101,125,455, forward strand.
ACAGAGGCATGTCCATATGTTCAATTTGCGATATGGTACGAGATTAGATTTTATCATAATTGTGCCTTGATGATTCCTGCCTAGTAATTTATGTTTAGCCCCTACAAGTAAATTACTCTTAACAGTTTTCTTTTCCTCTATAGGAAGCTTTTAAGGCTGTCACAACTTATAAAACACATGAAAGCTCCAGTAATGGTTGTATGATGATTGTACAAGCGAGTGACCTTCCCTTTGTATCTATTTCAAGATCCACTGGTCTAAACTGTTGGAATCTGCACGAACTGAAGGTATATTCTTGTTGAGTTTGATAGAGCGACCTGATATACATGGGTTTATTGTGCTTGCAAAATCTATCAGTTTTGTTGTGTTGGCATGTCTCTGAAATTCTACTTTCTGTGAAATCGAACTCCTGCTTCTCCTCACATGCAATTTTGTTTGTGTTGTATCTTTAAAACACATCTGATGAATTTATACAGCATAAAAAGTTGTAGGTTAAACTTACCTCCTACAACTGACTGCTCACCTTACTGCATCTCTTTCATTGTTTTAGTTGCTTGTCCAATTTGCCTTCAAGATAAACTTTTAGCTCACAAATATGTTATTTCTGGGACTCTGTCATGTACCTACAGATGGAGAATGAAAAGGTTCGGAATATTCCTCACTTTGTGGTTGTTCCCTTGGCGGTCAATGGTAAGTGCTTCTCACCTCATCTCAAACCTCTATTTTTAAGAAGTTTTATAAAGAACAAGCACCTTTATTTTTACCATGTTAAATTGAACTTCTTTTGTATGGAGTCTTAGTTTTTCTCTAAATGCCCGTGGTATGTGGGATATGTGTCTGACATGCATCCAAATCGATTATAAAAAACATAAAAAAAAAATAAAAATAGAGGAACAACAACAATAGAAGGCCTTAGCCTCAGCTTAGAAGATATGCCAGCCAAGAGTGCAAGTAGTGCACAATCCCAAAATGAAGATTTTGTTGCAGAACATGCAGTGTTTAATGAAGGCAATTCATTGAAGCGACGTCGCCGAGGCTTATTCTCTTTTCTTCGTGTTATTCCTGCCTTCACAGAATCATTTTCAAAATTGATGCATGTTCACAGACGCACATTTCAAGACTACTTCAGCTTAATAATGTAAGACTCAATGTTCGATTCATTAGTATTTATTTGGTTGTTATATTCCATCTACTAGTCATTTATTTGTTTGTTTATTTATTTGGTATGAACACACTGCTGTTTAGTTTTTTGTTTATTTTGGTGAACAAGAAAAAGAAATGACATAGAAAGCATCAGTGTTAAAGTAAAACCAATATTTTGGCAAAAATTTGAATTCAAATAAGTCAGCTGAATTTGAATTGGTCAAAATTTTGATCAAGAGATTTTGCCCATAATCTTGTCCTAGAGAGCATCTGTAACCTTCAGTCTCAGCCCAAGGTTCTAGGGCCTATGCCCTCTAGGCTTTCTAATTAAAGGAAGTGTAACAATCCCATTCCATATTGGAAGTGTGTATAGGTGATCTTGAATATATTAGTAGGATCGATGAATTCAAATAATATCATCATGACTAATTTTTTTTGAGTGAGTTTTCTTGTTTGTTACCCATTGCATGATGTGGGTTATTGTAACTAATTGGGATAGTTGGCTTGTTTCTAGTATATTGAGAGGTTTAACTTAGAACTTAGGCTGTTTGTAGTTTTAATTGTATGTGTAGGTGAAAGGTCAAGCTATCTAAATTTTCATATACATTACTTACTATTCAGAGATGTTTTGACTTTTGGGTGTGGCCCTTTCGAGGTATTGAATGGGTTTAGACTTCTTTAGCAACATGTGGTTGTGGTGAGTGAGTTATTATGACTAGAAAAATTGCCCCCTCAAACCACCCCCCAACACACACACACACAAAATACTAAAATAAATCTTGATATCCGATTTTGAGCCCGAATATACTCCTGTAATATATATATCTATATATATTTGTATATATTTTAAAAAAAGTGGATTGTAATGCAATTATAGTTACTAGCTCCATCTATGTTTAGCATGTTTTGGGTGCAGCCAGGGAGTGTTGTGCGTGTACTTCATAGTTGGAGAGGCGGTCGGGTTGGGAAGAGGCATAGAAAGGCATGGAGGGTGTGGTCTAAACATGTCTATTGATCATTGCTTGGGTGTATTTTTAATGATTGTCCCCTACTATATTTGAACTATCACCTTTTTGTGATTGCAATTATGCAGCTTGCTTTGTTGAAAAATGGTTATTATAGGCTCAAGTATATATGTAAAGGTAAGTTCCATTGCACTTACTGCACTTGCAGAGTATACTGGTGAGTAATAGCTCCTCCACAAAGGCATATCAACCTTGTGAATAATTTTTTTTTCCCTCCTTGAAGGTTTCTTGAATAAAAAGGCTAGTAGTTATATAGAAAGATAACAAAAATAAAGAAGAAGCGTTCAAATGGTAATTGACACTTAAAGAAAGAATACCATTCGGTGAAGATCAAGTCTTTCTCATGAAAAGTTTCTTGGGATTTTTCTTGATACATGTTTATTCTCTTGATTGATCTCTTGCAAACATAATTTGCATGGTTTATTTGTTCTTAGTTGGAGATCAGTTCTCAGATGCTTGGCCGGAAGGACACCTCAAAAAGTGTTTTTGACGTATGGACAGAGGTAAAACAATAATCTGTTAAACTATTTAATTTTCATTTTTGGCATTATCAATTTGCATATAAAATCTCTTTTTATTACTATTACTAATTTTTTTTCTGGATAGATTTTTCAAAAGAGAAAAGTAAAATGAGAAAGGAAGATAGCTAGTGGCTGCAGCAGTATCTCCAATGAATTTGACTTTTTGCACTTCATGATTTCTAATCGGTAGGTTAAGAACTCCAGTTAAAACTTTCATTTTTTCTTTCATCATTTCTAGTGAAAGGTCATCTATCTTGACTATTCAATGATTGCCAACTATCCAGCGATGACTACAATTTAATTTTAGATGGGACCCATGAAAATAATTTGCAACTTCACTATCATGATCCAGTTATGCGAAAGACTGTAAGTCATAATTGCAATAAAAACCTTTTGTGCTATAAAAACTAATACGGACCCATAAACTAGCTTCCCTTTGACAAATAGGACTTGTGACAACTGACGGCATGTAATTCGGACCCATAGGTTGGGAGTTAGAGCTGAATACGCCTTAAACTTAGTTGAAAGAGGGCATTCCGGGGGAAAAAATTGAAAACAGCCCCCAAACCACCATGTGACTCTCACAGACAGCTTCCCCGTGACAAATAGGACATGTGACAATTGTCGGAATGTAATTAGGACGTGTAGGCTTGGAGTTAGACCTGAAAACGCCTTAAACTTGATTGAAAAAGGGCGTTTCGGGGTCAAAAATTCAAAACAGCCCCCAAACCATAATGTAGCTCTCACGGACAGCTTCCCCTTGACAAATAGGACTTGTGACAACTGATGACATGTAATTCGGACTTATAGGTTGGGAGTTAGAGCCGAATACACTTTAAACTTAGTCGAAAGAGGGCGTTCCGAGGGCGAAAATTCAAAATAGCCCCCAAACCACCATGTGGATCTCACGAACAACTTCCCCTTGACAAATAGGATTTGTGACAACTGTTGGAATGTAATTAGAACGCATAGGCTTGGAGTTAGACCCGAAAATGCCTTAAACTTAGTCGAAAGATTTCAAGGGCGACAATTCAAAACAACCCCCGAACCACCGTGCAGATCTCATAGACAGCTTCCCCTTGACAAATAGGACTTGTGACAACTGTCGGAATGTAATTACGATGCATAGGGTTGGAGCTAGACTCGAAATTTCCTTAAACTTAGTCAAAAAAGGGTGTTTTGAGGTCGAAAATTCAAAACAGCCCCAAAACCACTATGTAGCTGTCATGGACAGTTTCCCCTTAACAAATAGGACTTGTGACAATTGACAGAATGTAATTAGGATGCATAGGCTTGGAGTTAGACCCGAAAACACCTTCAACTTAGTCAAAAAAGGGCGTTTTAGGGTCGAAAATTCAAAACAGCCCCCGAACCACCGTGTGGCTCTCATGGACAGCTTCCCCTTGATAAATAGGACTTGTGACAACTAACGGCATGTAATTCGGGCTCATAGGTTGGGAGTTAGAACCGAATACGCCTTAAACTTAGTTGAAAGAGGGCTTTCCAGGGGCGAAAATTCAAAACAGTCCCCGAACCACGGTATGGCTCTCACGGACAGGTTCCCCATGAAAAATAAGACTTGTGACAATAGACGGAATGTATTTCGGACTCATAGGTTTGGAGTTAGAGCTGAAAATTCCTTAAACTTAGACAAAAAGGGACGTTTTGAGGGCGAAAATTCAAAACAGCCCCCGAGAGGGGAAAACTTGGGAGTAGGAGACATAGGTTGGGAGTTAAAGTTGAAAATGCCTTAAACTAAACTGAAAAATTGCATTTCAAGAGGGGAAAACTTGAGAGAAACTTGTCTGGACACGCAACATACGATTATGACTATAAATACACAATTTTGAAAACATTATATACATTCTAGTTTTATATAATTTTCTTTTATAATTTGAAATGATAGTGTTATTCAATCAATACTAATGGTTAATTCTATTTTTACAGATGGTTTTTGGCGTGGAAATGTGAATATTCTTTATTTGTGTGTGAAGGACATTGCTTTTTTTTATAATCTGTTATTATGTTGTCCTTTGTTTTTTGTGGATTACTATTGTTTGTATAGATAACTATTGGCATCGTACAAATTAGTTTTGGCACAGAACATATTACATTTGGTGTGGTATAGATTACCATTTGACATGGTATTGTGGATATTTCTTTTTTTATGTACGAAAGACAGTTTTTGTATAATCCTCTGTTTTGTATAGAATTATTATTTTAAATTAGATTATGCTTGGTTTGTATGGAATTTCTATTGTATTTTGAATTTGACATTAAAAGTTAAATTTTCTTAGATTGTTATTCTTTTGTTTATATACAGGGTACAGGTTGCATAGAATAAATATAGGGCGAAATTAATATAAAACAAAACTTTAGAAAGTTTTTGGTGATTAAACATTTAGTAGTCAAAAAGATGTGAAGTTGTTGACGATGAACTAAATTGGTAGTCAAAACGAAATCAAGGTTTTTTGGTGACTAAATATTTGGTAGCCAAAAGAAATCAAAGATTTTTGACGACTAAATAATTAGTAGCCAAAAAAAAAAATTGAAAAATAAATTTTATAAACGCTACCAATGTCCATTTGTTTTTATAAATGTGATGTAATTTGGATCGTTTCTTTAGGGATGATGTAATGTGGATGTAAATTTGATTTTGGTAATCAATGTATGTGTAGATTATTGATGTGTAAGGTTGTAAATTTGATTTTTGATGCCGATCTATTTAGCATAAAATGCATCCATATTGCAAGAGTACAGAACAATTGATTGCACAAATGATTGTGAGATTGGAACATTGCCTAGTGCCTAATAGATTCACTATGATTTGATTGTCCACAATATTGAAGCAAATTATACAAGGATGCCAAACTTTGGCATGTTTTTTTTTTTTGTTTGTCATGGCCATGGGCTCCAAAATGATTGGCAAATTGATTGGTGTTATCACTTTTTTTGCAAGAATTGATTGACTAATGGGCCCCCAATCAATTTTCAAATCTATTGGAAAATGCACTGCCTTGATAGAAATCAATTGGCCAATCCATTGGCCATAATCCAAATAAAAGCTAAAACCCAAAATCTTGAGTGTTTAGTCAGGCTATGGGCTTCCAAATTATATTTTTTATAATGACAAGGTTTGAAGTTAACAAATTGTATCATTCACAATCTCCACATAAATTATTATTCAATACATTAAAACATCAAGCAAAATACATCATATTTCAAACATCAAGCAACTTATCCTCATTGACAATTTTAAAAAATTTAGAAGAAAGAAAAAAAAAAAAGAAAAGGCAATATACTACCATATTTCAAACAATAAACAACCTGGTGAGGTCATATTCACCAAAACACCAACCACAAGAATTTTTTTATACACAAAACATATCATACTAAACTCCCAAAAGTAAGCAAAAAGTGTTCATAAACAAATTGGGACAACCACAAAACCCATGCCATAACATATTCAACTATCAATTTAGTCTTAAGCATAGTAAAACAATGAAAGGCCAAGGTCAAGGCTCCTTAGAAAATTCATCTCCGTCTTCAACATCTTCTGTTCCCGACTCTTCTTCGTCTCCCTCATCATCATCACCTTCATCTCTTCCCAACTCTTCTTCGTGTCCCTCATCCTCAACTTGTCCTCCATCCTCGTGAGGGGTATCTACATTTTTTTGTCAATTCATTTAATGTCACTTGCACAGATTTTAGATCATTCTTTTCTTTCCCCTACATCTCTTCTAAAATTCTCAAACTTGAATGTCGTCCTCCTTAAATTTCAAACCAACATGCAACTCTTCTATCTTTGAGTTTAAGCTCTCCATATCCAATATGGTAGCAGACACAATTGCTTCCAAATGCTTGATCATAGCATTTGTATGAACAACAAGAAGCAAGTCTATTAATAAAAATTCAGATCAGAAGTCAATTGCTATTATCATGTGATAAGACTTACAACCCCTAGACACTAATCCACTAAAAAAACACTTCAAGCACATGAGTATAGAAGTATGCCTCTGTTTCCAATTGGAATAGCTTATGTAAAACTCCAAATTCATTAAAATTCATTAAATAAATCATTAAGTTAAATGTGTGATATTACTACTATCACTAATATAGGAAGAGCGTGGTGGTAGCAGCAGCAAACTGGTAATAGAAACCGAGCTCAATTCAACTCACTCAGCACTCCTTATTGTTACAACAACTGTTCAAATTGTCTTCAAATGTTAATGATATTATGACAACCCATATTTTGGTCAAATCTATTGATTTCTCAATAAGGAAAGGTGGTCATGTAAGGCATGGACCTCAGCTGCACCTTATTCTAGGCAAAATGTGAACCATTAGGTATGTTAACCTCAAAGTGTTTTCATGCAGCTTTTTTAGGATGCAAGCTTTAATTTGCTACTCATTAATACATTATTTCAATGAATTGGTCTTGAACCAAACTAATTTGAGTCCTGATGGGGTAGGCAGTCCAGAAACAAACCATAAACAGAAGCAATCAATGAAGCCGCTACCTTTTTCCTCAATGACATTGGTAGTTTTGCACTGTTTATCTCTGAAATATTTCTCCCTCTCCTCTTTTTTAATGCTGAGTTCTTTCAACTCTCTTTTGCCTACATTCAAAATTCAAACACATTTCATAACTCTGAAAAGAAGTGAAACAAATAGAAATACCTGGTTCTTTGCTTACAAATTTATGATAAGCTTCTATTTGGCAGTATCAACAGTTCTTATTGTTGGAAATTATCTGAAAACTTTTTATGATATAGTAAATAAGGATAACTTACAATTTCTAAAAATTTCCTCTGAAGACTCAAATCTCAAAGACAACGTCTTCATTTGGTTGTGCAAATTATCAAGAGTTGCTGCACTGGAAGATAGCTTTTCTTCAAAAAATTCCTTGTCTTTCTCAGCTGGTAAAGCAGATGTAGAATACTTACAACTTTGAAAAATATCATAAAGCCAGTTGTCAGAAAGTTGAATAAACTAAAGAATACCTACCATCATGAACCTCATTGTGCCAACACAGTTTTTTTTTCAAACAGTTAGAGGACCCTTAATATCAGATAACATTTACAGACTACCATCTATTACATATATATAGATATACATAGCATGTATATATTGATGAGAATTAAATATATAGGAGAGGTTGAAATGTCCAATTGAAATTAAACTAATTTGAATCAAATTGAATATTTAAAGGACAAAATTAAAATTAGAGATTGAAAGTGGCATGAACTTATTTTAGGAAGCATAAATGTATTTTATCTGGAAAACAAATTAACAACTTTTAGGTTCAAAATACTTACATGGTCCAGTAGGAGATTTCCATGCCTTTCTTCCATCTTCCTTACCTGCAACGACAAATAAGAGCAATGATCCAAATCCAAAAGCAATTTCAAAATGGGAACAACAAAAAAAGTGCTAGAAACAATTGCATGTTCTAAAATTACTATTACATGATGCACTAACCTACTTCCTGTAAGTCTCTATCTGAGTTTTCAACACATGGTTGTATAACAAAATTCATAAAGCTTTGGATAGTTAGCTAAATTGATGCAAAAATGTATTCATTCTAGACACAAGAGGAGAGATTATGAGGGAGTAGGAGAAAGCATTGAAGTAGCAAAAAATGGGAAACTCACACAAGGAGAATAGGAAGATTGAAATGACGTTATCTATATAAAAAAAATGCAAAAAAATGCAAAAGAATAATTTAAAACAGAAGGGCAAAAAAGCCCAAAAAGGCTGTTCACACCAACTGTATAGACAAAACAAATCATTAATGAGCCTCTAGGGTTGCCCAGTGCCAGGCCCTTATGCCCAGCTCACCGGAGTTGGGGGTACAATCCCTAGCTCTACCAATTAGTGAAGCGGTATCGTGCAAGATAATTTATTTATAGCTTTCGAAAAAGGTCTCCAATGAAATTTTGATGAAATTGCAACAAATCAATGGAAAAAAAAATAAATTGTGACTTGAATCGGAAACCAATATCTTAGATCACAAATAAAGGGCTCTAGATCTTTGAGAAAAGTAAAAAAATGTATGTGCTTGGGAGTTAAGTTCAAACACACTCATCATCATGTGCCAATTGGATCTATAGAATGATGTGGATTTGCAAAAAGAAAAAGTTAACACTTTTTCCATGACTTGAGTCAACGAGCAATCAATTACAGCATTTACTGTTACCGACTTGATGCATTTAGATGCATATGCATTTTTTGACTATGTTAACCACGCAACACTATGTACCATAAATCATAACAGAACTTATAAAAGTCGTATAAAACAAGCTAGATTTCACACTTGGCTGCTAACCTTTCCTATGGAGATTAAAAATAAGAAGTGATCTATTTTGCACAAAAAACTGTAAATGTAAAGGTGATAAAAAGAAGCGACGATGAAGAAGAAAAATAATTGAAGGGAAGAGAAGAGGAACAAAATTCTACCTATGAGCCACACAATACGATAGTTCTCAACCATCTAAGCCCGCAACTCTTACCACATCGCTTCAAACCTACATTTATGAAGACAAAAAAAAAAATAAAGAAAAGGTAATGTCTCTTTTTCTCATTTCTTTCTACTATCATTATACTATTTAGCTTCTAAATTGAAATTTCGAATTTATTCTGCTCATGTTTAAAAGAATCAAGCACATTCTTAAGTTGTAAAAAATTTCAATTGTAAGTTAAGTAATCTCAATTTTTTTGGGTTAAAAAAGTTGAAAAAAATCAAATAATCTAGAAATTAGGAGGTAACTACAACTAAAACTAAAACTAAATAATCTAGAAAATCAATTCTTTAGCATTCAGTAACTAAAACTACTCATCATGAGTTCATTGATAGAGATCAGTAGCATTCTTTTTACATTCCTCTCATTACACTCTCCTATCTCATCAATTCAGACTATATGGAATGTGACTAAAATAAAACAAAACAAAGCTGCAACTGTTATACCACAATGGGGAAATCACTGACTTGAACTAATTTACCGGCTACAAAAAAGTAAAAGACAGAATGACGATTATTCAAAGCCTCCACATCTATAAACATTGTATTAAGTTTATCTTAACCTAGAACAAAACAATGTAGACAAAATTTTATTGCAAAATTTAATTGATTGGGCTTTTCGGGGCATAACTATATCATGCCAATTTTATGATTCACAAGACCAAAAAGAAAAGGGGGGAGGGGGAGGGAAGGTAATACTTTAACAAATATGAGCTTCAAAGTTGCATATCAGTCTCCTGTGTGCTTATGTAAGTTGAGCTCGCATAATCCTCAATGGGTTGGATAATTCCTGTCCATAACAATTTAAATACGAGATGTCAAAAAAGTTCACTGGGATTCTAGCAATAAATAAGAACTCAAATTCAAAACATTACAGTGACAATAGTAACAAAGGGCTAACCTCAATTCATTGAAGTGCTGTGAAAGGAGGGAAAAAAAAAATTAGTTCTTTCACGAGAGTTAATCCCTTAATGTTTAAAAGATTCATCAAAATAAACACAAACCTTGAACCCAAAAAGTCTTGTATATTTACATCATGGTCCAACTTCTTAAAGGTTTTCTTTAGTGCCTATATTCTCAAATAGAACACCAAAAGGCTTGAATGAATATGATACGTTTATCATTTCATATTTAATGAAAACAGAGAAAGAAAGAATGAATTGGTGTACTAGAGAAAGACAATATTAATCTTACTTCAAGGCTCTCCAACTTCCTGGTCATTCAAATAAAAATTATTTAGTGACATTGTGACAAATGCAGTTAAAATTTAACCAAAAAAAACAGAAAAGAAAAACAACTCTTTATCCTCATAGATTTAAAGCATATCTGTATTGACCTTTTTGTCCTTTCTTGTAGTGTCAGTTGAGCGAATTTTTTAATGACCTATTCAATGTTGCTGAACAAAAAAACACATGATTTCAAGAAATGATAAATGGTGCACATAAATCCAAGTGAATTTTGTTTAATTTTTCATGCCATACATCAAATTTCACAAACATTTTTGTATAGGCACAATTAGAGACTTGAAAATACCTATGCTCTCTGCGGAATAATGTTGCCTTTCCAGTCGGAGAAAACATGAGAAAGACAATGTCAATGTCACATAATATGGATAATTCTTTAGCTTTCTTCAAGATTCCATTCCTTCTTCTCAAGTATCTTTAACTTAACCCTCACTATATTGTAAACAAATGAAAAAGACCTATAAAACACCAATGCAACTGATGCATCTATGTTTGGCCAATCCTAACCTACTTCAATTCTCCAAGCCAAACACTTGTCTAACAATAGAATGAATTAATTCCAAGAAGCTCCAAAATGACCATGGACACGAAGGGCTGAGATAAATTTTTTAGTTAAGAATTAAGAAAAAATGATTTAGCTCACTTTTGTTAACGCTTTAGAGCTCAACCTTTATTAAGAAATTTAGTTAACGCTTTAGAGCTCAACCATTATTGTTAAAACCTCACTTTTGTATAATATAAACTAGCAAAAATGTCAATACTCCTTATTTGCAATCTTTCCAAAAAATTTGCAAGTTAAATTAGATGGGAAAAAAACTTAAATCAAAGGACACCAGGGTAACTAAGATGATTTAGTTCTATGGATATAGATAAGATGGTAGCATTAAACGATCCATAGGGAAAAGTTGTTACTAATGGTCCAAAGATGCAGAAGTAATTGTGGGGAATTTCATTAAAAGTAATAATAGTCAGAAAACTATGAATTTGTGGGTGAATGTAAATCATATAACTTTAAATTGTTTGAGGTTTATGTGTCATGCATATTCACAACTACAAGTACTTGAAGAAATTGTTCATACACGAAGGAAGAAATTGAAATTAATATCTGTGGCTAGCAGATGGGAACGATTATGACCAAATGATGTTAAAAAACTATTCCATTTTGAACTCAAAATTATATAGATAATGAAAATTATAAAAGGAATAGAGAGGAGGAGCGAAAAGGGGGCCTTGTAATTACTGGGGTGGAAATGTTAGGGATATCATTATCTAATATCAGCCATGTGCATCCAATTCAATTCAAGTTAAATTCAATAATATGTTCCAAAAGCCTCTCTTGCCTTTAACCAAAACCCAAGTTTTTTTTTCTCTGTTTGTGTTTTCTATGATTATTATTTATTACTTTTCTAAAGTTTTTAAGTTCCATGCAAATGACTTTTTTTTTTTTTTCTTTCATATTCATATTGCAAAAGCTTGGAGCATTCTTTGTATCACATAATTAGTATGAAATCCCGTAGGCCTCAAAAACTGGAGAAAAAGGCAAGTTGGGTTCCTTGTGAGCAGGACTCATAGGCATGTTCTTTCCAACAAAACAATCACCTTACTAGATAAAATTATAATAATTTTAACAACAATTAAAATAAAAAAAATGTTTTTTTTTTACGAAGGTAGGTTCGCAAATAATGTGGCCTGTAGTATGTGCTTCTCAAATTCATTGTACTATGCTGAAAATTATTATGCTGCTGCATATGGAGAGGTTATAGTATCTTAGACTATGCTCAAATATTATTGTGCTGCTGCACATGGTGGTCAACTAAGAAATGCAAAACAAACGTGTAAAGATGTTCTTTTTCCCCTAATTTGATCACAAATCTATGGAACACACCAAAAGATTTTATCAACAAAACAATTTGCAGGGATGATTAATTTTAAGCAGGGATTTCTTGCTAAATATATATTATACTTGAGGACGACTATATCATACTTACATTTGAGCTGAAATGGAGAGAAAAATTAGGGCAAAGATGAACTGTTCATCTTCTGATTTCGTTTCTGACGCGTTAATATGCCTCGACGCCTGGTCTTTCTCATCGCAATCAGCCCGTTCAAGATCGCCGTTCTGACGAGTCCGACAATAGTCCTTTGTAGACAAAGGTTCTAAAATAGTTGAGGGGAGTGTAGGGTCTGGATTTGAACATATGGCTTGTAGAGGGATTGGAGAGGATCGAAGGTAGGCTTAGGGTTTTGGACCCGACGACGAGAGTGGAGAAGACGAAGTAGACGACCGGTGAAGAGAATAGGAGAAGAGAGAGAGATGGCGGGGTGGCGGCACCAGAGCCGACGACGTAGGAGGCGGAAGAGATAAAAGAGAGAGGAGAGTGAGAGTGAGGGGGAGTAGGAGTGTTAGGTTAGGGATTGGGGATTTGAGATCGTGATAAACAAGGGGGGGCGGGGCGGGAAAACGAAAGAAATTTCTTTTGTTAATTTTTTTATTTTTTATTTTTTTTGATTTTTCAATTTTCAATTTTTTTTAGGTTACTAAGATTGAAAATTTATTTGTTTCATTTTTATTTTACTGAAAAAATTTATTATTATTTTTATTTGGTAGAAGTAGGGGTAATATTTTAATTAAAAATATTTTCTATTAAAATAAAGTTAATTGTTTGTGGTCAATGGAAAATATTTTTTTGCAGCCTATTTTTTTTTTTTTTTTTGTTACTATGAATCAGGAACTAATTTTTTTTAGCAGAAGAGAGGGTGCGGTAGTAGTGGTGAAGGTGGTGGATAAAAGATAATGACGAAGAAGATTAGTGGTGAAGTTGTGGTAGTGGTAGAGGAGACGGAGTGACGGTAGTGGAGGAGAGGTAATGGTAGTAGTAGTGGCAGCAGTGGTAGTGGTGGTGGTGGTGGTAATGGAGTGGTGGTGATGGTGGTAGTAATGGTAGTCATAGAGGTGGAGTGGCAACAGTAGTAGTAGTGGTGGTAGTGGAATGCCATTTTCAATAATGGTGAAGGTAGTAGAGGAGATCTGTGGTGAGAGAGAGAGAGAGAGAGAGAGAGAGATAGATAGAGAAGAGAGATAGAGAAGAGAGATAGAGACAGAGTATTAAGCGAGAGAGAGACAAAGTGGTCGCTAAAAGTGCATTTTCTTATAGTTGATCGATAAGTCCAGAGGGAGCTTGGCAAGTAGAAAACAGGGGAGGGAGAAAGTGAGCAAGGCGAACACCAAAACATTTATTTGCAATTAATCAAAGAAACATAAATGTGAAGTACCAACACAAAATACTCTTCGAATTACCAAATCTGGAAATTAACATATGCCTAGAACGAAATATGGTGGCTAAGAGAGAAAGATGAAGATATTATGACACGATGGCAGGAAGCAAGAGAGGATGAAGAGGGACAACAAAAGCAATGGAAAGCGGGCTTACCGGTAGGATTAGCTGGTGGTAGCGATGGGTTGTGCGAATGTGGGGACTATGGCGACGGAATAGGGTTTCGCTGTATTCAGATAGACGGTGCCAACGGTGGCATGGTGCCGTAGTGATTAGAAGGCGGTGAAGGTGTATAAGGTAGAGATTGCTAAGAGAGGGAGTCAATTTGTGAGAAATTAGGTCAAAGAATAAGATCTAGAGAAACAAACAGAAATCAACTTACCTAGTCAGAATGAAATACTCTAAGTTCGTGAATTGGCGGTGTCGACTTTGGATTTCGGGCGGTATAATGGTGGAATGAAGCAACAAAATCGTCCGTGAGGGAGGAAGAATGAGAAGAAGTAGTCGTGTGAGAGAGAGTAAGAGAAAGAGACATGAGAAATGTAGGAGGGATTAGGGGCAAAACTTGGAGGGTCCCAAATTTTGAGAGGGAATTTCAAATTAATGTAAAATTTTGGTAGTTACACACATTATACGATTAATTAGACAACAAATTAATTAAGAAAATTAAATTATAGTTAGCTAATTTATATGATAGTGCCAATCACTTTTTTGCTAACGAATCCATTGATGACATCTCTCTTTAACTCGTAAGTTTTTCATTTACTCGCTAGTTCATCTTTGCCTTTAATTTGGTAATTTTTATTTCTTTAGTAGAAATTTCACTTTTTTAATAATTTCACCTAAATATTAAGGTTAAATTTCACTATTTGAAGATAATGAAATTTCACTACTTGAAATGATGGTATGTTTTATGATAACAATGACAAGGATAATAAAGGTGGTGGTAATAACAATGGTGGCTTCATAATGGTGGTGGTGGTGGTGCTGACAGTGACAGTGACGGTGATGATGGTTGCAGCAATATTAGTGATGATTGTAGCAATTGTGAGGTTATAATGATGTATGTTGATGCTTGTGTATAAATATTTACAAATTTAGTTAGCATTAAATAATTATGTAATTTTATGTGAGAAATTCGTCGTAATTTAAATGAATTTTATCCTACAAACTCAAACTCAATTATAATTGGATTCGAATGGATTGGACAAAGGGTACCGCCTCTTACACCAACACCGCAAAATTATGATAATAAATTTTAAATAATATATACTTTGCAAAAAATATAAAAATTATTATTTAGAATTATCTTTACACTATGAAGCATGGGTATAAAAATTATCATTTAAAATTATCTTCACACTATGAATTATCTTCAAACTAGTTACAAACTATAAGAAATTGCACATTTGAAAACTAAATTTTTAATCGTTAAAAATCATTTTTAGTCGACTAAAATTATTTTAGTAGCCAAAAAATACCATTCGTCAACTAATAATTTAGTCGCCATAATTTTTTTTATAAATTTATTTTGAACTTTTATTGACTAAATTTTTAGTCGTAGATAAATTTTATCACTACTATGTTTTATTTATTGATTAAAATATATAGTCGCCAATTCTTTTTTCCATTATTAGCGAGAAATTAATTTTGTAGCCAAACATCTAATTGACTCCTTTAGCTAGCAACCAAACTTTTTTGTAGGCAAAAGATTGTAGCTTTTTTGGTGGCTAAATGTTTAGTCGTAAAAAATATCGACAGTTTTTTTGATGACTAAACTTTTAGTAGGCAAAAACTTCAAATTTTTTGGGCTACTAAATATTTAGTCACCAAATAAAATTTATTTTTTATCTTATTTTTTTTTTACTACAAATTATTTCGACACCAAAAATATTTTCCTTCTTTTGGCTACCAAATATTTAATCGCGAAGAAGCCTTTATTTCCTTTTGGCTACGAATTGGTTAGTCGCCAACAACTTCACTTCTTTTTAGCTACTACATGTTTAATCGTAAAAAACTTTCTTTAGTTTTTATTTTTTATACATATATATATTTATTTCGCCACAACCTGTATTTATTCTGTGCAATCTATACCTTGTATATAAAGAAAATAATAACAATACAAGAAAATTTAACTTTTAACGTCAAATTTGAAATATAATAGAAATTCCATACGAATCAAGCATAATCCAACCTAAAATAATAATTCTATACAAAACAGAGGATTATACAAAAATCATGTTTGCTGTACACAAAAAAAGAAATATCCACAATACCATGTCAAATGGTAATCTATACCGTGCCAAAAGTAATATGTTATATGCCAAAAGCAATTTGTACCATGCCAGTAATTATCTGCATGAACAATGGTAATCCAAGAAAAAAAAAAAAAACAAAGGACAACATAATAACGGATTATAAAAAAACAATGTCCTCCGCACAAAAATAAAGAATATCCACTTTTCCACGCCAAAAACCATCTGTAAAAATAAAATTCACATCTACATCAAAATACAATACATCCACATCTACATCCACATCATTAATTCATTCCCGGTACAAATTATTAATATTTTTTAAAATACAATACATCCACATCTACATCAAAATTCACATTCAAATAATCATATACCAAGGCACTGAGCGGACAACTCGGATCATTGTCACCCACAATGAACAATACAGGCACCTTTATATTAGCAACGACAGATGGGTCAATTCTTGTGCCACAGAATGAAACCCAAATGCCAAAACAGGCACCCCCGTCCTGGGCGAGCCCATCTATTAGTCGGCCACCTCCAAAGCAGAATCCGATGATACCAAGCTTCTTTAAGATGCCTGCAGCTACAAAATCATCCATCATCCATTTTTTCGAGGTTATAATGTCTTTTTCAATCCTTTCCAGAGTTTGTTGTGCCAGCCATTCTTCAAATAAAGTTTTTGGTCTGTCATTTGCCCATGGATCCCCACAAAACAAGTCTAGTACTAGTAAACTAACAATATTTATTTCAAGAAAAACACCAGTAAAAATTATATAAAGGATCATTTTAAAAATCGTTAACAATGCTGACAAAGATATGGATAGACAAGACAACATGGATATCAATGCATAGACCAGCAGTATTAGATACAGAATGCTCAAGTTTGTTCAGGTGCCAAAGGCATAAAACCGTAAATGAAGCCTTTTTAAAAATTTATTTGAAATATATTTTTCTTTTATGTTGAAATGCAAAACAAGTTTGTTCAGGTGCCACAGGCATAAAAAACTTAAATAAAGCATTTTTAAAATTTTATTTGAAATATATTTTTCTTTAATGTTGAAATGTAAAATTACTAATTACATTCAAGTTTAAAACTTTCAATTTCCAAAACGAATTGAAACCAGCAGTATAATATTTATAAAAAAAAAAAATTCGAGATTAAGATATGTGACGCCCTCAAAATAATAACATTAAACCCATCAATAAAGATATTCGTTGACATATGAAATAACCACATTCGTTTATTCATCAGAGTTTCATTACAAAAGGATTACATGTTAACAACAAAAGCAAAATGCCCTACAGGCTTACAGCTTTCCAAGTTAACACTTGGTTACACAAAAGGGTATTAACTCGTTTACACATTAAGCCCTTGGCTTGGATTTACATGTAATACATCAAAAAGTAAAACGACAAATGTATGTCCGCCTCTAGCCTCCTAAGCTATGTCCTTGGAGGTGGCATGCTACCTGTACCTGAAAATGATATTCCCATATAGGGTGAGCCACAGTCCAGTAGAAACACACTAAACCAACCATGAACAATGACTAAAAGATTAGCAATTGATAGATGGCCAACACTGATACATTCACATATTTATGTCATCCGACTTATGAGTCCAAGTTACTTTTCATTTTCCCTTTTTCAACAGATAAGCATGTCAGCCCTATCATCATTTCAACAGATATGTTTAAAAACTATATCCCACATTCACAGATAAGCATATAAGCTGTATCCACACTTCACAAAGATAAGCATATGAGCTCTATCTTCACTTCTCGAGACAAGCATAAGAGTTGTATCTACGGAGTTCATCCCCTATCTTCTCCCAACACTATCCGGTTTAGAGGTACATCCCCTATCTTCCCCTAAACCGCGGAGTACATCCTCCATCTCCTCCTCTACACATAACGTATACAAACACATTGGCTCTATATACAATCACTCAATACATACAGTTAATGTATTCTATCAACCGTCAAATTCCATGACACATTCCGTTGATTAGTTTCCGTTTGCCTAATCATCATGCATTGTCTACAACAATCACGACTATCCTCCACCGATAGCCCAAAGCAGTTATTTCTAAACAGAAAATAAATGCACAATGGATATTCAATCAACATTTCATTTCGGTGAGTGATAAATAGTTCAACTACACCCTTTAACCCCATATATTCCCAATCTCAACAATTTCATTTCATGTTCTCATTTCTCGCAATTAATTATCCCAATTAATCAAACAATGTAATTAAGTCGATTCCCATAATTAACATTACAACCCTTAGGTCCCATTTTCATCAATGATTCAACATTTGTTCCATTTCTCTATGCCAAACATGCATTTAGGTTTATTATAATTAAAACCCCAACTTTTGTAAAATTACACAAAAGCCCCGAACCTTCACGAAATTACCAAACCAAACCCAACATCTCAAAACACTAAAATTTAAAGACAAAATCCATAGAGAGGAGTAGGATATCCCTACCTCGAAGTTTGAGCCAAAAAAGAGATGAAGACTCGAAGATCAACGTGCTCCAAATCCAAACTTTTTCAGATTAAGTCGAAGCTCTCAACGCCCTCTATCTTTTTAACAAAGGCCCTAGGCTAGATTCACACTCTAGGGAGATCAAATCTTAGAGAGAATGTAAGTTTAGAGAGAGAGAGTCTCGGATCTAGGGTTTGAAAGAAAAAGAAAGTGAAAAACTGATGTTCAAAAACGCTACTGTCCGCTGATATAAAACACTCTCGCTCGAGCGAAGACTTTGTTGCTCGAGCGACCAGACACAGAAAAATCTCGCTCGAGCCAAGAAGTTCTTGCTCGAGCCGAAAACTCAAAAGTGCGCTCGAGCGAAAGAATGCTCGCTCGAGCCAACAACTCAAACCCTCAGGTCTGCAACCAGAAGCACGCTCGAGCGACAGACTTCTCGCTCGAGCGAAGAACTAGCCAGACCGCTCGAGCGAAGAAAACTCGCTCGAGCCAAGAAATGCAACTCTCAGGTCCAGAACCAGACGCAATCGCTCGCTCGAGCGAAGCCACTCTGGCTCGATCCACCAGACACGAACTCAACTCTCGCTCGAGTGACCAACTCCTCGCTCGAGCGAAGGTCCAAAAATCTGGGCAGCAACACTAGGCTCCCAAACACAACCAACCTGTAACAAACCTGCCCAACACATCCTATAACTCAATATACAAAGTAAAAAGGATGCAAACAAGATAATAAACAACTACCAACATCCACGGACACATGTCCGGATCACTGTACAACAAGGGTAAACCCGGGATCGCTATAAGATAGCTCTCCCTACTTTTTTAATTGTTAGTGTGATCACAAATGGAAAATCTTATTTGCCTAGCACTAAGGCCACTTCTGACTAGATACATGTATGCCCTATTCCCAGTGTATCAAACATCATCTAATACAAGTATCTTTGGTACTTGTAGTGTAGTACAAATGTATTTTCACACATGATGTCTAAAAATCAGGAAACATACTTGTAACTGTTGCAGGCAACACGATATGCGAAATCTCTAGTGGATGAATCTTCAAATCCTAAGATATCGGACAAGAGCAAGATGTCGGTTCCATTGTTGTTCTTCACTACAGTGAAAAGACAAGCAAGGATACTGTCATCTCCCTCCCCTATCGAAATCTTAACTCCATTGACTAGCTCACAAGCCTCATCATTTATATCGTCTTCAACTTCCACTGGGCTGCGAGATACTTTACAAGCCGTAGATTTTATAAAACATAACGAGGGCAGGCGAGGATTTGAAATTGCAGATTCTCTGGACAATAACTGAAGCCTTTATAGTCAAAATTTCCAATTATGAATAACAACTTTTTAGCAAGATAACATATAAAAGGCAGAAAGAAGACATTTGTTTTAAGTGAAATACTCTTATGTGCTCTACTTCAAGCATAAAATGCAAATCCAAAATATACATATTTGACCAGACCAATTATGAATAAGATATATAAATATTCCATTTTACAGCCAAAAAAAGACAATGACAAGTAAACAACATATGATTGGCACTCCTATCGTTTTCTTCTGTAAATTGTAGAACTAGTTTCCTCTACTTGTTTACAACTAATCTAGGTATGGCTATAAGAAGAAAAAGTTCACTGGGGTTTGAATGATAACAAATTAAATTGATAAATATACCAAATTATCAAAACACACAATTTACATGTTGAAGCATCATTTATTTTGCAAGCAATGTGTCACTGGGATGGGATGGGAAGTGTTGCAGTTACCATTTAAGAAATGCATTTTCGGGTCAACCTTGGTCATGGAAACTCTCTCTTTATACATCAATTTTTCTTACCATATCATGCCAAACAAAATATACCAAATTAAAACCATCAAAGGTCGCATACCAAAAACTGTATGAGGCCATTCACCCCATAGATGAGTATGATGAATAAGACATGGCAAAAGGATTTCAATGGTTAACTGAATGTAAACCATGGTTGGCTATTTCAAGGGCACAAATCATAATTTTTGTAAGTTTCAAAATCAAGAATAAACCATTTTACATTTCTAAAGATCAACAACATAAAGCATTCATCCAACCAAAAACTCAAATATGGGAGCTCTTACTATTAAGATGGTGGTCTATAAAGAGAATTTGTTCCCCACAAATCCTTTTGCTTGGAATCCTTGATGTCCATTTTACAAATGACGCTAATAATGGTGCCACATGTAACGTAAGCTTCAAATTTCCAAATGTGTTGACATTAAAACTTCTATGGATCTTTTAGAACACCGAAATGTCATTCTATTTTCCTTGTACACGAATGTGCTTAAATTATCAAAATTACCACTTAAAACTTTATTCACATACAGAAGCTACATTTCACACACACCAACCATGAACAAATTAGGTGGAGGGGGCGGGGGGAGGTACTATGGCAGAAGGGTCAATAAACATGACAACAATACCAGATACATCTACCTTGCTTAATAATGATTCTAATCTGGTTCATTCCTCAGGCCACAACCACTTCCCATCCCCAACCCTTGCCCAAATCTTGACTCATACATAAATTTGAGTAAACAACCACTAAAACCCCCTCCACTCCTTTACTCAAGCCTATACCAACTTGAGTTTCACTCAAATTTTGACTCAAATCAAGGGAGACTCATTTCCATTACTCAAATTTATATCCAATCAAACCTTGACACATAGGTGCATTTACCCAAATTTTCCAAATTCTCCTTTACTCTAACTCCTGGCATCCACTCAAAACTTAACACTAGGTAATTTTACTAAAATTTGATTTTATCAATTAGAGTGTTTCATATCAAATGAAGCCTTTTACACAAACTTCTAGTCAATTTATTTATGCTTATTTTTATCTTTATTGATTTTATTTTTTTTTGCTAATTACAGAGTAATTCTTTAAAACAAAAATGAAAAAAAAGAAAAAAAACAAAAGGTGTAATATCATTTAATTAATTCAAGATTCACAACTGAATCAACCCAAACTATAAGAACCAGATCAGTAATATAAAAAGCACGAATCTCAACAACCCATTAATATTTCTTCAAAAATCTGAACAATCAATAAAAAAAATTAATAATAATAATAAAAAAAAAGCAATGGAAACAAACTTACAGAAAAGGGAAGCTAAGGAGAAGCAAAAGTTGAAAACAAGTGAGGGTGGTGATGGTTGAGCTGCCTTCTACGTAAGATTGGAGCCGAAAACAAGGGTGATGATGCCAACCCCATAGCCATATCCCTCTACTCTTTTACTCTAAAAATGGTTACAAAATTGAACTGTAGAATGGAAAAAACAAACAAGTGGACTTGACCTAAACTAACTTAAGAATATATGTAACGCCCTCAAAATAATAACATTAAACCCATCAATATAAACATGCATTTATATATATATAATCCACATTCTTCAATTCATCAGAGTATTTCATTACAAAAGTATTACATGTTAACAACAAAAGCAAATGCCCTACGGGCTTACAGCTTTCCAAGTTAACACTTGGTTACAAAAGAGAGTACTAACTCAATTACACATTAAGCCCTTGGCTTGAATCTATATGTAATACAATCAAGAAAGAATAAGGCAACAAAAGTATGTCTGCCTCTAGCCTCCCAAGCTATGTCCTCAGAGGTGGCATGCTACCTGTACCTGAAAATGATGTTCCCATATAGGGTGAGCCACAGCCCAGTAGAAATATACTAAACCGACTATGAACAATGACTAAAAGATTAGCAATTGATAGATGGCCAACACTGATACATCCACATATATCACATCACAATTTCATAACATACGAGTCTATGTTACTTTTCACTCTCCATCTTTATTTAATAGATAAGCATATTAGCTATATCAACACATCAACAGATAAACACATTACACATCAACAGATAAGCATATGAGCTATACCTACACTTCACTAGACAAGCATATGAGCTGTATCTACACTTCACTAGACAAGCATATGAGCTGTATCTACACTTCACTAGACAAGCATATAAGTTGTATATACACTTCTCAAAGATAAGCCTATGAGCTGTATCTTCACTTCTCTAGACAAGCATATGAGCTGTGTCTACGAAGTTCATCCCCCATCTCCTCCAATCCTATCCGGTTTAGAGGTACATCCCCCATCTTCCCCTAAACCGCGGAGTACATCCCCCATCTCCTCCTCTACACACAATGCATATAAACACAAGGGTTCTATACACAATCAATCAATACATAGAATTAATGTATTCAATTCACCGTCATACTCTATGACACATTCACTCGATTAGTTTTAGTTTGCCTAATCATCATGCATTGTCTACAACAATCAAGACTATCCTCCACCGATAGCCCAAAGCAGTTATTTCTAAATAGAAAATAAATGCACAAAATGGATATTAAATCGACATTTCAATTAGGTGAGCAATAAATGATCCAACCACACTCTTTAGTCCCATACATTCCCGATTTCAACATTCTCAATTCAATTCCTCATTTCCAACAATTAATTATACAAATTAATTAACCAATGTAATTAGGGCATATTCCATAATTAACATCACAACCCTTAGGTTCCATTTTCATTAATGTTTTAACATTAATTTCACTTTTCCATGCCAAACATACATTTAGGTTTTATATAGATAAAAGCCCCAACTTTTGTAAAATTTACACAAAAGCCCCAAACTTTCACAAAATTACCAAACCAACCCCAACATCTCAAAATACTAAAATTTAAAGACAAAGCTCATAGTAAGGAGTAGGTTATCCCTACCTCAAAGAATGACACCCAACCAAGAAGATGATGGAAATGAAAATACTCCAAACCACGAACTATTCGGATCAAAAGATAGCCCTCGACGATCAACAACTTTTTTGTAAAGGTCAAAGGTGAGGAAATCACTCCTACTAGATCAATACCTAGAGAGAAGGTAGAGCTCTAGAGTGAGAGGCTCAACAATGGTGTTTTTTGAAAAAGTAAGAGAGAGAAGAGAAGTGGAAAAAGTGATTTAAAAGATCAAAACACGGAGCTTTAACCCAGTCGCCCCGCTCGAGCGTCCAACGCCCCGCTCGAGTGTCACTCACAGACTCCCCCTCGAGCGTCAACAATCCCGCTCGAGCGGAGGATACACACTTCCAGAACTTTTATAGAACCAGGTCTCCGCTCGAGCGTCAACTCTCCTGCTCGAGCGTCACACACAACATCCCGCTCGAGCATCAAAAATCCCGCTCGAGCGTACAACACTGCAGAGGAGATACTAGAAGATGGAAAACTACGCTCGAGCGTCGAAAACCCCGCTCGAGCGGACAGACAACAACGAAGGGCCCGCTCGAGCATCAAAATCCCCGCTCGAGCGTGAAGGCCAAAATCTGGGCAACTACTCTTGGTTTCCCAGTTCAACTATCTTATTTCAAACCTACCCAACACAACCCAAGACTCGAACACAAGGAGTAAAGGGATAGAAAGAGGATAAGACAACAGCATCGTTACGAAACCGAATCCGGATTATAGTTAAACACGAAAGGGAAAACTGGGATCGCTATAATATACATCATTCTATCCATCAAAGAGCAATTAAATTGATCCAACTGCATGTTATCAATTAGAGACAACTAATAATCTCTTCTTTCTAAAGAACTCAATTGAAGGAAAACAATCAGTTAACAATGTATCTTCCCAATTGCTTAGGTTTTCTTCATCAATTACAAAAGTCAAGAAACGATGGATCTTGATACCTGCTTCTGTGGGAAAAGAAGTAGCATTTAAAACAAAAATTTCCCAAATACAAAGGTTCTTGGCCAATATTCACCAAGTGATAGTAGGTTTCCATCTCTTCTCCAGAAACAACAAGGCTACTTGCTCTTAATTTCAGATGTGGAAACAAGCTACTGAGGAAGAAAACTAAATATTGTGACTTGTAAGTAACATAGTAAGACGAAAATGGATTTCCTTGCAATTAAACAAGTATTTTCTCTTCTAAAGATGAACCATGAAAGTACTGTCAAGCATTAAATATGATTGCAGAAGATCAGACATCAGTCAATTGAAAAAATGATTTTCTCACCAATCCATGCAGGAGAAAATAAAAAGAAAATAAAAAGAAATAAGTAACAACAAAAATGGCAACGAAACCTATGGCCCATCCAGCTATGGATTTGCTATCATCACAATATGCATAAAATTCAGCTAAAAAAGGGTGACCCAATGCACAAGTTTCCCACTATAGCGATGTCTAGGGTGGGTAAGAAAAACACAGCCTTACCCTCATTTCTAGAGAGGAGGTGTCCGTAACTTGAACTTGTGCCACCAAGGACACTAATGACAAAGCTTATAGTTAAGCATGGGTAAATACAAAATAAGGTCATTGAAAGATATAACAAAGCAATTTCCTCTTACACTAAGGGTAGTGATAAAGGACAGTTATATAAGTCAGATATGAGAACCATACGGGTAACTTTTTCCCATAGAACTGGAAAATACTTTACATAGCATTATTATGCCTGGACTTTGAGTAGTTTGACTTATTACCATGATTCAGAGGCATTACTGACATAATATGCAGAAGAATGAGATGAAAAGTTCACAGACATGCAGATGAGATCAAAAATATCATCCTACTGAATTCCCATAAACAAAAGAGGCAAAGCAAATACCAAAGTTAAAGTAGATATGCCATCTAAAGGCACCACGAAAGTTGTCCAAATAAGCCTAATGTTGGCTGTCCACAAGAGGATAATAAAATCATGAGTGGAAATACTGATATAGCGTATAATAGAGAATTGATATATCTCACAAGAATCAAAGCAACTAGTCATGAACATAATATAACTCACCCAAAATTGGACCACCGATACCCCTCATACACATAGTTACATATAAGAACATATATGTTGAAAACCCAGAGAATAAATGGAAAATACTTTCTGTGTCCAAATATCTGTAGAAACAAAAATCTGATAAAATATGACTACAATTAGAAGCATTACTTGATGGTGCTGATATTGATGCTACCAAATTCAATCCAAAGAATACATTAAAATTTAAATTTTTAAAATGAAATAAAAGGAGTATTATATAATTTTAACATCTCCACAAATTCAATGATTGTGCAACCTGTCACTGTACCTTAATGTCCAATAGAAAATTCTGAATTTAGTGAAACTTGAAAATAAATTTAACATATCCAAAAAAGCAATTATACCAATTATTATTTGTTTATGAGTAATGCTACAATGACAATTGATTTCTACCATCATATCTTACCATATGATGTGTCAGTCTGTCAGCATTGCATTGGAGATATAGGCAAGTCGTGGGTCCCATTAAACCAGTATTGTGTTGACAAGATGGTAAGAATAATATGGTATAGAAATGTGGGTGTAGCAATATTGTTTGTTATAATATTTACATTAACAGTTTATCATTCTATCTGTATCTCTTCTGAAAGACTATATAGGAATTTTCTATATTTCACTACCATTTCCATACATTCAAAACTTTTTCAACGTTAATAGTTCCATAAATCTTACCATGCCAGTTTGCAGCCTGTTTTTACAACTTACTCATTTTTGGTCTATGTAAATCAGAGATAGTCTCCGTAAATCATATGGCGTGCTAACGATTTGTAACAATAGGCCCATGTGGCATTCAACATGAAGTTCTGAACTACAATTTGAAGTCTTTCTAGGAAAACCAAGCTTTAAGTAGTATCTTAACATTACAATGAGTTCATATCATTTAGATTTAGAATTGTCTTCCTATTTGAATTTTTTTTCTATAAAATTCATGAAAATGGGAGCTGGGATGCAATTTTAGAAGTTAGGTGCCTTATACATTTGATAGCTCCTCCCTTCTATAGCAATAAGGCATATAGGTTTAGGGTTAGGAAATAAGTCTATATAAAGGCTTAAACAAAAAAATGTTAAAAGGGATGATGACATTGGAGTTCATTAAACTGTCAAAGATTCTTTTATCTCCATCATCTCCCTTTTCTATCTTACATCAAGATGCTTGGAAGTCACTTTTGCACCCTTCTTGGAACTCTTTTTTGCCTTACTCAATTTCCTCTTTCTCCCTCTTAATTCCTTCTCCTTCTCTTTCAGTTCTCTTAAGGTTTACAAACCCAGATGAGGTTTAATTCATGTAGCTAAATAAAAGTTTCAATTGACAAATCATTTCTTGTCAATTCTAACTTCCAAGTAGTCCAACTTTACGAAAGGTAATAAATTATGTACACATTACAAGAAAATTCAGGCATCAATTATTAGTAATGAGATGTGAATATCTTGTACATAGTCTAAAAATGATCAATTAAAGAGATCCTTAATTTTTACCCAAAAAGAAAAGAAAAAAAAATGTTTCAACCACCAACACTGGCAGAGGAGAGAAGAGGAGAAACTAATTTGAATTTGTAGAAGGAGCTGACTTTTGAGAAACTCATCATATCACGGTTTAGTCAAAACAAATACACAAAAATATACCGAGATAATCAAGAGAAGGAACAAAAAAAACTGCAGAATTGAACAATTCCAATAGATTAAATGATGAAATCGAAAGTTCATGTAATCATAAATACCAAAGAAATCAATCAATTTGAAAGGTAAGAATCGACTTATATGTATATTTCAAAAGGAAAAAAGAAAAAATTAGGGAAAACATACATGAAGTAGTCTCCATGGTTTACCTTGAAGTTGTGAAACCCTAGAGAAAGAGGGATGAATAATTTAGGCAATAACAGAGGGAAGAGAAACTTGAGAGAGAAACACGAACAGAGATAGAGAGAGACGTAGGGGGAGAGAGAGAGAGAGAGAGAGAGGGAGAGGATTGTAGGGATGAGTTTTTGTTACGGATAACAGAGAACTATAAAATATATGTTGTAACGCCCTCAAAATAAACCCATAAATCATGCATTCGCGACATCCATAAACATAAGAGAAATAAACGTATTTCTATTCATCAGAGTATTTAGTCCAAAGGTATTACATGTTGACAACAAAAGTACATGCCATACGGGCTTACAACTTTCCAAGACAACACTTGGATACAAAAAGAGAGTACTAACTCTACACAAAAATAAGCCCTTGACTTGATAAACATGTAATACCACAAAAGAAAAAAAAACAAAAGAGTCTTCAACTCCCACAACCATCCAAGCTAAGATCTCGGAGGCAGCATATTACCTGAACCTGAAAATGATGTCCCATATAGAGTGAGCCAACGCCCAGTAGAGATATGCTAAACATAATATGAGCAATAACTAAAACATTAGCATTTGATAAATGTTTAACTCACATAAATCAATTCATAATCCATTTCAATTACATGACAAATGTGTCCATGTTTTATTTCATTTTCCATTTCTTATCCAATTTCTCAATTTATAACCGTGGCTTAGAACCTGGCCAAACTATTTAAGTGAGATTACATCTCATATCAACAATACTTCCATTTCAATTGAGATAACAACTCAAATTAAGCACTTCATATTTCACTATAGATACACATCATTGCTGTATCAATCTCAAGTAAAACACTTCCGTACTTCATATATGATACACAGATTTGCTGTATCAATACTTCAATAGATACACATATTTGTTGTATTGATGAAGTCCATCCCTATCTCCTCCCAAACAATATCCGGTTTAGGAGTCCATCTCCTATCTTCCCCTAAACCGTGGAGTACATCCTCTATCTTCTCCCACACAACACAATGTATATAAACACATATCATATACATAACCAATCAATACATAAATTCAATGTATTATTCCAACCGTCATATTTGATGACATAGTCAATTGATTAGTTTTAGTTCGCCTAATCATCATGCATTGTCTACAACAATCAAGACTATCATCCACCGATAGCCCAAACCAATTATTTCTAAATAGAAAATAATCACATCAACATATAATTTATCAACAATTTTCAAAGGTGGGTGATTAATAAATCCAACTCCACCATTCCCTCCCATATTATGTCAATTTCATTATTTCCAACTCAATTTCATAATTCCATGATAAAGTCATTAATTACACTAATGACCCAAATATACCTAAACATGGCATTTTTTTCCTTTTTCTCAATATTGACCCAAAGGTCCAAATATTAACAACAACATCAATAATCTCTTTTTAAGACCCAAAATATACACATATGAGTCAAAAGGACAAAACCCCTCTTTTCAATATAACACATCTCAAACCCTAACTTCCCAAATCAAACCATCCGTACAAATAGCTCAACATCTATGTTAAAGCACATAAGAATGAGTAGTTATCCCTACCTCAAGAGATGAAACCCAAAGGAGATGATGAAGAATTCTCGAAATGCTCCAAAACCCAAGATTTTCGGATTGATATGTAGCCCACAACAAGCTCCACACTTTTTACAAAGGGACAAAGATGGGAGATCACTCTAACTAGATCAAACCTTAGAGAGAAGGTATATTCTAGAGAGAAGAGCTCTCAAAATAGGGTTTAGAAAAGTAAGAGAGGGAAATGAAATGTGAAAAGTGATTTAAAATCACCCAGCTGCCATCTGATATATGACTAGTTCGCTCGAGCGGAGAACAGGACGCTTGAGTGTCAAGCACAAAAACTGAACCAGCTCGAGCGCAAAGATGCTCGCTCGAGCGCCAAGACACAACTGCAAAACACACCCGCTCGAGCGCAAAAGAAAAGCCACTCGAGCGCAGATTTCACTCTTCTAGAACTTTTACAGACATTTGACACCCGCTCGAGTGCCAAGAGGCCCGCTCAAGCACGACCCGCTCGAGCATGAAAAACACACCTGCAGAAGTTTTGCAGAGGCACAAAATGCTGAGAGTGTGTAAACTCCGCTCGAGCGCAAAGAGACCTGCTCGAGCGGACCACCAAAAATCTAGGCAACAAGGAATGGGACTAAAGCTCAACCAACCTGTTCAAAACACGCCCAATACATCCTAAAACTCAAATATATGGAATTAAAGGATGACAACAAGACATATACAACAACCAACTCCATGGAATCTAAGTCTGGAGTACTGTTAAACAATGAAGGGAAAACCAGGATCGCTATAACCTTCCCCCCTTAAAGAATTTCGTCTCCGAAATTAAGTAGAAGTTTTTCAAAAACGTGATTTTCTCAATTCTCAATAGTATTACAACTCAATATTCAACAACCTGACCCATTACCGGTCATTCCATCTCTATTCAAGAGGCATTTCACAATATATACTCAATATGCATTATTAGCATGCTTTCCCTTGAAATTTATCAATTTCAACACATTCTCCACAATTCCATATCATATTCAATGTTCATGATATATTTCCATTTCTACAATACATTCAACATATGCAATGTTACATTAAACTTCCATTTCAATGCAAGTTTCAAAATACTTCCATAAATCAAAACATATACAATGTTTTATAACTCAAGACATATCTAATGCTCTTAAAGTTCATCAATTTTACAAAATCCCAATACATGGTTAAACATTTACAAACAAGTCCGGATATTTCTCACGGACATCCACCTTACGTTCCCAAATGGGTTCCTCCACTTCGTGATGTTTCCACAAAACTTTTACCAAGGGAATGGTCTTGCCTCGTAAGACTTGATCCCGTCTATCCAAGACCCGAATCGGTCTCTCCTCATACGAGATATCCTCGTCAACCTCTAAGTCGGTCCAATCCAATACATGTGACGGATCCGGCTCGTACTTCCGAAGCATACTAACATGAAACACGTCATGTACCCCGGACAACTGCGGCGGTAAAGCTAAACGGTACGCAATCTTCCTAATCCTTTCAAGAATCTCAAATGGACCAATAAACCGACGGGACAACTTCCCACTCTTCCCAAACCTCATTAAACCCCGCCTAGGTGATATTTTCAAGAAGACATGATCACCCATCTCAGATGCCAAAGGTCTCCTTCTACGATCGGCATAACTCTTTTGGCGACTCTGGGCTGTAACAAGCCTCCTACGGATAAGCTCAACTTTCTCCGTCGTTTTCCTCACCAACTCCGAGCCTAACAAAGGTGCATCACCCACCTCAGCCCAACAAACTGGGGACCTACATGGTTGGCCATACAAGGCCTCAAACGGTGCCATATCGATACTCAACTGAAAACTGTTGTTGTAGGCAAACTTCACCAAGGGCAAGTGCCTCTCCCACGACCCACTAAAGTCAAGGACACAACCTCGAAGTATATCCTCAAGGATCTGAATAGCACGCTCAGATGGCCCGTCAGTCTGAGGATGATAAGCCGTGCTAAAGGTCAACCTAGTGCCCAAGGCACTCTGCAAACTCTGTCACCACCTAGCAGTAAAACGTGAATCTCTATCAGAGACGATCGACACTGGGACCCTGTACAACCTCACTATGTCCCGAATATACAAGTCGGCAAAATGATCTACCGAATCTCTTACGCGCATAGGGATAAAGTGCGCCGACTTAGTCAATCGGTCTACAACCACCCAAATAGCATCACTACCCCGCTGAGTCCTTGGAAGACCTACAACGAAGTCCATAGTGACATGCTCCCACTTTCACTCGGCAATAGGTAAGGGTTGTAACAAACCCGCTGGCCTTCACTTGCTGACAAGTAAGGCACTTAGACACGGAAACTGCCATATCCTTCTTCATACCCCGCCACCAAAACTGGCGACCCAAATCAAGATACATTTTGGTGCCTCCCAGATGCACCGCAAGGCGTGAATGGTGAAATTCTTGGAGTACCTCCTCTCAACAAGACTCCGGCACAAATAAACAGTCTCGGTATCTCACACTCAGGTCGGGATACACCGTCAAACCCTTCTCAACCTTCCCACTAGAGATCTTCTCTCGGAGGGATTCTACCTCAAGGTCACCTCTCTGTGGCTCTAATACTCGAGTCATAAGTGTAGGTTGCGCAACAATAGAAAACAAGGCCGCAGCCTCAACGGATTCGCCCAGAAGTAAATCAAACTCGCCAAGTGCACCCAACATCTCCCACTCCCGGATGGCTATACAAGTTACATCACTAATGGATTTCCTGCTAAGGGCATCGGTCACAACATTGGCGTTACCCGAGTGATAGTGCAACTCGAAATCGTAGTCCTCAATGAACTCTATCCACCTTCTCTGCCTCAAATTCAAGTCCTTCTGTGTAAACAAATACTTCAGACTCTTATGATCCGAGAACACCTCGAATCTCTCACCGTACAGATAATGCCTCCAAATCTTTAAGGCAAAAATCACAGCTGCTAACTCTAGGTCATGGGTAGGGTAATTCCTCTCGTGTATTTTCAACTGATGTGAGCCATAGGCTACCACTTTCCCCTCTTGCATCAATACACAACCCAAACCTTCTCGTGAGGCATCACAGTAAACTACATAACCCAAGCCTCTCTCTAGAATAATCAAGACCGGAGCGGTGGTCAATCTAACTTTCAACTCTTGGAACAACTTTTCACAAGTCTCACTCCATATAAACTTGACCCCATTCCGCATCAATCTAATCAACGGCGAAGCTAGCTTGGAGAAATCCTTCACAAACCAGCAGTAATACCCAGCTAATCCCAGAAAACTACGGATCTCAAAAACACTCTTAGGCTATGTCTAATCTTGCACTGCCTCTATCTTGGATGTATTAACAAACACCCCTTCTCCAGAGACTACATGGCCTAAGAATTTGACCTCTCTTAGCCAGAACTCACACTTCCCAAACTTGGCATACAGCCTATGGATTCTAAGCAACTCAAGCACCACTCTCAAGTGTTCCTCGTGCTCCTCCTCAGACGGTGAATAAATCAGAATGTCGTCTACGAAAACGACCATAAAACGATCTAAGAATTCCCGGAATATCCAGTTCATCAAGTCCATAAACACTGCCAGTGCATTGGAGAGCCCAAATGGCATCACCAGAAACTCATAATGGCCATACAGCGTACGGAATGCCGTCTTCAGAATATCCTCCTCCCTGACCCTCAACTGGTGGTAACCCGATCTCAAGTCTATCTTAGAGAAATAACGGGAACCCTTCAACTGGTCAAACAAATCATCTATACGGGGCATAGGGTACTTATTCTTAACCGTAACCCGATTCAACTTTTGATAATCAATACAAAGTCTCAAGGCACCATCTTTCTTTTTAGCAAAGAGGGCCAGTGCTCCCCACGGTGAAACACTAGGGTGAATAAAGCCCTTATCTAGTAATTCCTGGAGTTGAATCTTCAACTCACTCAACTCGGCTGGGGCGAAACGGTAAGGTGCCATAGAAATCGGCACCGTGCCGAGCACTAAATCAATAGAGAACTCGATCTCTCGATGAGGCGGCAAACTAACAAGATCCTCGGGAAAGACGTCCGAGTACTCACAAACCACTCTCGGCAACACAGTATGAGTCTCATCACACTCACCGCTCATAAAGCTAGTGAGAAGACCACTAAGCTCACTCCGTCCTCGCGGATCATACACCAGTGGCAACACACTACCAACCCAATCCCCCAAGAAATGGAAATAATCCCCGCTTAAGGTACATACTGTGACCCTCTGGCAGTAACAATCAATAACAGCCCGGTATGACGATAACCAGTCCATATCCAAAATAACATCGAAACCCGACATAGCCATAACTACAAAAGAAAATGGAAGTCAGCGATCAGCTACCTCTATATCGCACCCTCTACACCCTTGTTTCAAAATCAATTCACCCTCAACAGGTGTTGCTACACAAATAGGAGATGCTAACTGTGCCAACTCCAAACCCAAAACAGATGCAAATGCAGCAAATATAAAAGAATGTGATGCACCCGTATCGATCAACACAATGGCAACCAAGTTGCAAAACAAAAAGGTACCTCTAACAACAGATGGAGCCGGTACAAGATCCTGCGTGGTAACAGCATACACACGCCCTGAAGGCCCTTGATCTACTTGCTCACCTTCAGGAACAAAAGGCTACTGCACAGATTGGGATGATTAAGCCCCCTGATTGGCCCTCGAGTCCTGAACTGACTGTGCTGGCTGAAAGCCCTGCGTCTGCCTAGAATCAAACTCGCCCGATGTGGCACTCAACTACAGGCAAAACCTCTTCAGGTGCCCCGCCTGACTACACTGATAACAAGAGAGTGGCTGGCCTCTGCCTTGACTCTGGCTCTACGGTCGAGCCGGAGATGAAGCTGCTCTCTAATCTCTTCCCCTCTGTGGGTAAGCTGGAGACTTGTGGCCCAGCTGACCACACTTGTAACAAGTAATGTCTCCGTGACTGCCTCTTCTAGAGCCTGCACTCGGCACTGGAAAGGTTGATCTAACAAAAGAACCCTGGGACTGCTGAGGGTTAGCACCCCTCTGCCTCCTACCGTCCCCCTGACCATCTTGACTCCTCTTAGAGCCCCTCTGCCTCTCCTCCTCCTCCTGCATCATAATCTCCATATGGGCCGCAGCATCCACAAGACGCCCATATTCCCGGGTCATAGAACTCCTAACTCTCATTTTGAGCCCATGCCTTAACTTCTTCTCAAATTCCAGACAATGGCGTTCCTCAGACGCCACTAGCTCAGGTGCAAACCTGGACAAACAAGTAAATACGGTCTCAAACTCGGCTACTAATAAACTCAGCTGCTTAAGCTGATAGAACTGATCTCTCAACTTCTCCCTAACAGCGGGAGACAGAAACTTCTCCTGGAAAGCATCCACGAAGGCCTCCCAAGTACCACCAACACGACCCCTCATGAATTTCCACCACTGACCCGCATCTCCCTTCAACTGGAAAGACACCAAGGTCACTTTCAAAGCCCTGTCTTCGATGCCAAGCATCTCAAACGTCTTTGTCATTTGCTCTAACCACTCATCAGCCTTAAGTGGCTCTTTCAGATCCCCAACAAACTCATCCGGATTAGACCGGAAGAACTCCCTCTTCAGAAAAGAAGGCCATGCCTCTGTAACATGGGCCTGGACCTAATTTTCAGCTCTGAGAATGCCAAAGGATTCCCTCAAAGCTCCTGCCATCTCACGGACAAAGGCGCCTATGGCCTGTTGACCTACTGGCTCGGCCACATTGGCCTGACCAACCCCCTCCTGCTGCTCCGGAATTTCATTCGGTATAGGCATCTCCTTCCTCCTAGGCCTACCTCGCCTACTTCCTCGTCCTCGTCCTGACATCCTAATAAAGGTAACGAAGAACATTAGCACATTCATAAATGTGTCGAAGCTACAACACTCGCGTCCTAATGCATTGGACAACTGTAATTCATTCCACGTAAGAACATAATCACATAAGCACCTACGAATTTCATTTATGGATAATGATAGTCCCGAGGCGTTACTAGAGTTCCGGTTAGAAACAGCATTGATCAAGTGCTTTTCCAACAAGACTCACAGAAACCCAAGGATCCAATCAACATCCTAGAAACTAAATCCCATAACCAAATAGTCACGTAAACTTGTTATCACGTAAGTATATAACATTACATCTAAGTCTCAAACAAGCGAGACAAGCCCATTGTGATATTAATCACTTCCCACGTACCCAAAGTATCCAAACCCAGTACGCTCTGATACCAAGTTGTAACACCCTCAAAATAATCCCATAAATCATGCATTCGCGACATCCATATACATAAGAGAAATAAACGTATTTCTATTCATCAGAGTATTTAGTCCAAAGGTATTACATGATGACAATAAAAGTAAATGCCCTATGGGCTTAGAACTTTCCAAGCTAACACTTGGTTACAAAAAGAGAGTACTGACTCTACACAAAAATAAGCCCTTGGCTTGATATGCATGTAATACAACAAAAGAAAAAAAAAACAAAAGAGTCTTCAACTCCCACAACCATCCAAGCTAAGATCTCGAAGGCGACATATTACCTGAACCTGAAAATGATGTCCTATATAGGGTGAGCCAACGCCCAGTAGAGATATGCTAAACATAATATGAGCAATAACTAAAATATTAGTATTTGATAAATGTTTAACTCACATAAATCAATTCATAATCCATTTCAATTACATGACAAATGTATCCATGTTTTATTCCATTTTCCATTTCTTATCTAATTTCTCAATTTATAACCGTGGCTTAGAACCTGGCTAAACTATTTAAGTGAGATTACATCTCATATCAACAATACTTCCATTTTAATTGAGATAACAACTCAAATTAAACACTTCATATTTTACTATAGATACACATAATTGTTGTATCAATCTCAAGTAAAACACTTTCGTACTTTATATATGATACACAGATTTGTTGTATCAATACTTCAATAGATACACATATTTGCTGTATCGATGGAGTCCATCCCCTATCTCCTCCCAAACAATATCCGATTTAGGAGTCCATCTCCTATCTTCCCCTAAACCGTGGAGTACATCCCTTATCTCCTCCCACACAACACAATGTATATAAAAACATATCATATATATAACCAATCAATACATAAATTCAATGTATTATTCCAACCATTATATTCGATGACATATTCAATTGATTAGTTTTAGTTCGTCTAATCATCATGCATTGTCTACAACAATCAAGACTATCATCTACCAATAGCCCAAAGCAATTATTTCTAAACAGAAAATAATCACATCAACAGATAATTTATCAACAATTTTCAAATGTGGGTGATTAATAAATCCAACTCCACCATTCCCTCCCATATTATGTCAATTTCATTATTTCCGTCTCAATTTCATAATTCCATGATAAATGTCATTAATTACACTAATGACCCAAATATACCCAAACATGGCATTTTCTCATTTTTTCTCAATATTGACCCAAAGGTCCAAATATTAACAACAACATCAATAATCTCTTTTTAAGACCCAAAATATACACATATGAGTCAAAAGGAAAAAACCCCTCTGTTCAATATAACACATCTCAAACCCTAACTTCCCAAATCAAACCATCCGTACAAATAGCTCAACATCTATGTTAAAGCACATAAGAATGAGTAGTTATCCGTACCTCAAGAGATGAAACCAAAAGGAGATGATGAAGAATTCTCGAAATGCTCCAAAACCCAAGATTTTCAGATTGATATGTAGCCCACAACAAGCTCCACACTTTTTACAAAGGGACAAAGATGGGAGATCACTCTAACTAGATCAAACCTTAGAGAGAAGGTATATTCTAGAGAGAAGAGCTCTCAAAATAGGGTTTAGAAAAGTAAGAGAGGGAAATGAAATGTGAAAAGTGATTCAAAATCACCCAGCTGCCATATGATATACGACTAGTCCGCTCGAGCGGAGAATAGGACGCTCGAGCGTCAAACACAAAAACTGAACCCGCTCGAGTGCAACGATGCCAGCTTGAGCGCCAAGACACAACTGCAAAACACACCTGCTCGAACGCAAAAGAAAAGCCGCTCGAGCGTAGATTTCACTCTTCTAGAACTTTTACAGACATTGGACACCCGCTCGAGCGCCAAGAGGCCCGCTTGAGCGCGACCCGCTCGAGCGTAAGAAAATCCGCTAGAGCGTGAAAAACGCACCTGCAAAAGTTTTGTAGAGGCACAAAATGCTGAGAGTGTGTAAACTCCGCTTGAGCGCAAAGAGACCCGCTCAAGCGAAGCACCAAAAATCTAGGCGACAAGGAATGAGACTAATGCTCAACCAACCTGTTCAAAACACGCCCAATACATCCTAAAACTCAAATATATGAAATTAAAGGATGAAAACAAGACATATACAACAACCAACTCCATGGAATCTAAGTCCGGAGTACTATTAAATAATGAAGAGATAACCGGGATCGCTATATATATGGGTTGTGACCGAAGTGGGAAGTCGTGGCCGCTGCTGCTACAAGCAGTCCGTGAAGGTAACGTGAAACCAAGAGAGAGAGAGAGAGAGAGAGAGAGAGAGAGAGAGAGAGAGCGAGATTGTTAGGGTCTGTGTGAGCGAGTATGAGAGGAAAGAAGAAGAGAGGAGAGGAGGGTTACCTGGAACTCTTCCCACACTGGAGGTGTTGGGGATACGAGAGAGAGAGAGAGACAATTGGGAGCGAGAGAGAGTAACAGTGACGACTGGGAGAAGACTGATGGTTTTTTTTTTTTTTTTTTGATCTAAGAACTGAAAAGATAGGGCAGAGGATGTAAAAGAGTGGGAAAAGAGGGAGGGCAAAAATAGAACATTTTGCGACGGAGGAATAAAAGGAGTCGCAAAAAAATTAAAACAATTGCAAAAAGAAAAAAAAAAAGCGTAACAAATTGTCACATATAATACTATTTTTTGCAACGGTCTTAGATTTTCCGTCGCAAAAAAATTAAATTGATGACAGCTTTGTTTGCCATGGAAAAAACATGATTTTTGCGACGATTTTCACACCATCGCAAAAGGTTCCATGTCCAATACTCCCTTTTCTAGTAGTGTATGTCCCAACAGGTCGTACTTGTCACGAGCAAGCTGCCGGTGACATCCCTAGAGTGGTTTACGCACTGTTTCGTATTTTTACCCCCTCTTATCAACTAAGTTTAAAGCGTTTTGAACTCTAATCCCCAACCTATGTGTCCTAATTACATGTTGTCTATCCCCACAGGTCGAATTTATCACAAGCAAGCTTCCTGTGACATCCCTATAGCGGTTCGCACCCTGTTTCGCCTTTTTGCCCATCGGACGCCCTTTTTCGACAAAGTTTACAACGTTTTGTACTCTAACTTCCAACCTACGTGTCCTAATTACATGTATTTTGTTCCCACAGGTCGTATTTGTCACGATCAATCTTCTCGTGACATCCCCAGAGTGGTTTAGGGGCTGTCTCACATTTTCACCCCGGAACGCCCTTTTCGACAAAGTTTAAGGAGTATTTTACTAACTTCCAACCTACATGTCCTAATTACATGCCGTCTGTCTCCATAGGCATATTTTATTGCATAAGCCAACCTTAACGAAGTAAAAATATGAAATTGTATTACAAAAAATGGATGATTATTATTGAAATTATATTTGTCGTCCATTATTTTAAAACAAATATGATTCGAACATATAGCTACCAATGTCCAATCATCTTGATTTTTGCATGAATATTCTACTTAACAAGTCTAAAGTATTGTCTCTAAATAATGAAAAGAAATTTAAATAGGCATAAAATATCACCATTGTTAACAAAACTAGACAAAATAGAGCATATTCAAAAGAGAAAACAAAAAAAGAATATACTTCTAGAGAACCTTATAAATTCCACCAATTATAGGGGGAACAACATATACTGCGTTAGGTGAAGCATTTTATAGAATACAAAGTATACATATTACATATAGACACGCACATAACCTAAAAAAAAAAAAAAAAAAAAAAAATTGATTATACCCAAATAAACAAAATATGTTGAATCAAATTCTCAAATAGTGGATTTAGAGAGGAAATGAAAGAGAAAAGGAGCCAAACCACAAACCATTATATTTGCTTGGAGAGAAGTGTGTACAAAGTGTCTACGTGTAGAGGTCGTAAGACAAAGCTCTGAGTTGCGAACGCAGTGAACACTACAATTAAGAACGAGAACAAAAATAGAAAAACCCACTATGAAATTTGGGACCTTACGTAGCATAATTGACAAGAAAAAAAAAAATTGAAACTCATTATCAAGTAACCATGAAGATTATAAATTAATCGAGAAAATGTATAGGCACTCTATAAAGAAACCATTGAGACTCAATAAAGAAAACATATTGTAACTCAATAAAGAAACCATTGACACTCTAAAGAGACAACTCATTTAGGTGCATTAACACTAGCCACCGAATTCAACGACCCTCAAAACCCTATAATATTTTTCACAAACCCCAATTAGTATATCAAAACCACAAAAATAAAATAAAAAATATAAATAATTCATTTAGCAATTGATTGTTGGTTCATAAAAAGCTAGAGAATTTAGTAAGAGGACTTGATCATACATTCAACAATGAAAAATAATCAACAATTAAATGCACACCTAGTAATATCTATCATGTACAAATTAATATGTGCCTTCTCAACAAACTTGGAGAAAGTGAGTCTAATATGTGAGAGAGAAAAGGTTCCATGTAGGAGGTCAATAACCCATTCCAACTATTTCTAGCCTTAAAAAAAAATATTAGATCAACCTCATCAAGATGAAGAATAATTAAAATGTAATACGAATGACAGTTGAAAGAAAAAAGAAGTTATTTAAAAAAAAAAAAAATTATACAAGGTTGCATGAGAATTAACAAAGTTGCATTTTTGTAACATCCGTGACAAGAAACTTCATGTCTTCTACCGAAGAAAAAAACTACTTGAGCAAAGGGCATAATTCATACAAATATAGATCACACTAAAACTATTAAGCATAACAAACATTTTGTTCCTGGAGATGATATCATTTTTATTGAGTTCTTGATATATTTATTTGCCGACCCCATTTAATGGGACTTAAGACTTGGTTTGGCTTGGTTAGGCTTGGTTTGGTTTGGTTTGGTCTGGATATATTTATTTCATTTTCTAGACTTGTTCGGTAAATCAATTTTCTATTCAAGAATGAGCTACTAACTAGCCGCCATGGGTAGACTACATATAAAAAAGAAGTTATTTGCAAGAAAGTATGAAAAATTACGAGAATCAACAAAGTTGCATATAGAAACTTAGCTCAACAAGACCTGAATCCCATATATTAAACTCATATATACCTGCCACATTGCAAGACAAATTGCCAATTTAATTCTTCAACATATCCAATCAACTAAGGGTTACAATCCACAATGATAGTTATACCTGCCACAGTACAAGAGAAATTGTCAATTTAATTCTTCAGCATGTCCAATCAACTAAGAGTTACAATCCACAATGACAATTACTTTAGTGAGGATCAAAACCCAAGCAAGGGCCCTGGTATTTGATAATATTTCCAAGTTAATGTGAACAATATAGAAAAATCTAGCTGAAATCCAAAAATTATAGAATCCAAAAGCTTACTAATTCAACAAGGACAATAAATTGGTAGACCGTGGAATTAAGATACACGGGCAACAGATTAAAAGATCTCAATTCAAGTAATGTTGAACAACACAATAATCTTACTTTTTCTACACATAGAATATATCATTCACTTTCCACACATTCCATTTGTTAAATTCAACAATAGTCATGAACTAAACTAAAATTTAACCAAATCACCATAACATGCAAAACCTATAAATATTAAAATCATATATTTTTCAAAAAATACATTAAACCCATTATCACCAAATAGAGAAGCACATAGCCAATTAAACCTGTTAAGGAAGAATTGACAATGTCCTTCCAAACACAAACAATTACCCACCCGTTTCCTACATTTATTTTTCTTCATTCATTTCGTCATTTTTTTCCCTTTTTTCTTCTTGTGTTCATCAATATCAAGTCCCCCTTTCTTTCCTTTGTGCTTGTACAAATAGAGTTGGGTTAACAAACCAACTATGCAATGCAAGTGTGCATGTGTGTGTTTTCAATTATTAAAGCACACCATATATTCTATAATTAACTTGGAAAATGAAACTATGACTACAAGGAGCAGAAATAGAATTGATTTAGAAGTGTGATGGAGATGGAGAAATTGATCGATCATGAAAAAAACATAAAGTCGGTGCATGCCAAATATCGATTAAGAGAGATTCTTAGGGCTTCTCAGAAATTGATTTGAGAGGGAGAGGGGATTATTGTTGCAGATGGAGGAATTTTGAGTTGTGGAAGTGGTAGGGGTGTGGGAGTTAGGATGAGGCTTTGGTAGAGGGAAATCATTGAAGTGAAGAGGGCAAATAGAGAGAGAGAGAGAGAGAGGTCCATATATACCTGATATCTATCTAGTTGGAAAGAACACCTTTACTTCAACGATGGAAGCTAATAGAGACTTATAATCTATTGTGGCTGGAACTCAATAGAAGCTACTAGTTATTGCAGGAAATTAAGGATTACACAAAGATAGTGAGAGTAGCAGAGGAGGAGGATTGAGAGACGAAAAAGAGAGAAAGAAGCATAATCGTTGTGGGTGTGGGGGAGTGAGAGGAAAATAGGAGGAGAGAGGGTTAACTGGTTGCTCAGGTTTCCCAATTTTTTACCATTAAACAAACCAATGGCCCTGGTCAATTGTTTGTAATCCAAGGGCAGATAATTGGGTTGCATATGATGTGCAACCTTTAATGGGTTGCACAGCCAAACAGCTCCCTAAAAGAATATATATGTCATTCTTTTTCTATCTTGTATTATCTTTTTATTTTTCACCAAAAAACTTCTTCAACCTATTAGAGATTATTTCTATAGTATTTAATTTTTTTTTTCTATATATACATACAATTTATATATCATATTTATACATACATATATATATATATATATTCGTATATATGATAAAAAAAATATTTTTCTTTTAACCTCACTAATAATAAAATGTTGGTTTCGTCCTTGGGCAAAAGTACAACATAATGATCCCCATTATCTTCAATTTGACTTCATCCTTCAATTTGAGAAAAATGTGCAGTGTAAAAGGAATCTTTTAGTTGTTCCTAATGCTAAACCGTCCAAAACCTTTGATTAAACTATGATTGCCAGCAAACTTTCCTACTTCCTTGAGAGAAATTATTCAATATTCTCAGAGTATTACGTATCTGTACTTCTTAGTCAATAAACCCTAGCTTGGACTAAGTTTCCAACGTAAAAAAGAAAAACACTAAAAAAAATCTAATAATAAGCAAAAAATGATACCCCAGCTGCGTAGGTCGCATTACCTTAATAAACAGACTAAAGTTTGAGTCTCTCTACCTTACCTAACAGAAACATGACAAAGGAAAAGAAAATACGATCAAAACATTTTATAAAAGAAGAAAAAAAAAAGAAAAAAGAAAAAAATGAAGTAAGAAGAGGATAGAGACAGAGGACAGTATATCATGCAACACTAAACTTAGGCTGCTATCCAGCTCAATTTCCCCAAGGTTTAGTTTGGAAAGCAAAGAGCATACAGGTCAGGCCTCCACCAAGGAAACACAATCACTATAGCACTTAGTTATCTATCCTAATAGATGTACTTATCAAAAAAATTAAATAAAATTGAATTTCATTAAGGCAGCGTCATGTTACTAAGTGAACAACCTCAACCTCATCATAGGGCACAATCAAAGCTAGAAACTATCAAGTTGTGCTAGATACAATTTATGAATTCAATTTTACCTTTCATTTTGGAGTGGCTTCCCAAAAATAAAAGTAGAGGTGGAGATTATAAAATGCTAGTGGATGAAGTCAAAGCAACCCAACATAGTGTGAAAACCCACATGCACTTGCTTAGGGCTTTATTTTTCCCGTCAAAAAGTCTTATTCAAACTTGAAAACTAAAGCCATAGTTGTGTAAGTATCAATGCACCTTCCCTATTAACATCCACCCAACCCTAGCTTCATCAAATTAACCTCATAAACCCTAGCTTCATCAATTAACATCTTTCAAACTCAAAATTATACAAAATTAAAAAACCAAAATCAAAACCCTAGCAACTTTTGTGTTCTATACCAAACACTTGAAAAAACGTACACACAAAATCAACTTACAAAACCTAAAGAAACAGAACAATAACACTCTAGATTTATAGATTAATATAAAATAAGCATCAATTGACCAAAATATAAATTAAAATTACACTCTTAACAGCAATCAAAATGATAAAAATTGAACAAATTTGAATGAACCAATGAGAACACACCTCACGCACAGATAATCAGTGTGATCTTGAAAGCATCTTCAATGTCATTGAAAATGTACAATAACAAAGATTGGGAACATAGCTCTGTTTGTTATGAGAGAGAGAGAGAGAGGGAGAGAGATTTGCAATTCGCACCTCCAGAAGATCATTGACTGTCAATTGAGAACAACTTGAAGGAACTTGATTCAGAACAACCTGAATTTCCTATTTACCATTGCTCCACCAGCATTGAATAATTTCTCCTATTTACCAACTGAATGAAAATCAAAATCAAGTTATGCAGACAATTTAATCAATTAAAAATATATTAAGTTAACTACAATGGATACAGAAATAATCCCAACCCCAAACCTAATTTTTTCAATCCCTAATTTTTCAATTGAAACCCATAAGGCCATGAAACAAATATTACATTCAAACTGTAAATAGGCAAGAGACGAGATAAAATATAGAAAACAAAATTAAGAAAAGAACAAGTAAGACAGTAAGTAACCAACTAGGCAAAGAATCCATTATTATTAGATATAATGTATCAAATTCTACTAACAAATTTCACCCAATATATCTTATAATCAAGTTGTGCGAGAAACAGTTTGATTCATGAAATTGCCTATTTATCGAGAAATAGAGCTTTAGGGATTTCAAGCCATACCTCTTCAATGAGAACTCTTTTGAACCAATAAGCTACTGGAGAAGACAGAGATCTTCAAGAAGCCTTTGAAAGTAAGAGACGAGAGTGACAGATGATAACGAGCAAGAGAACGGACAGAGAAATCAGAGAGAGAGAGAGAGGGGGAGAAACCATAGATTCGGAGCAAGGAGAGAAATTTTTAGGGATTTCAGAGCCCTACCTCTTCAATCCTTGCACAGCCTGTGACTTCGATCTCCATTCATGGAAAATGACCAGAGAAGAGAGAAGGGAGTCCTGTTTAGCCAAACGACAGAGAGAGAGAGAGAGAGAGAGAGAGGCGACTGATGAAA
Organism: Camellia sinensis; assembly: GCF_055761805.1. Classification (NCBI taxonomy): domain Eukaryota; kingdom Viridiplantae; phylum Streptophyta; class Magnoliopsida; order Ericales; family Theaceae; genus Camellia; species Camellia sinensis. Next base: position 101,169,603 of record NC_138972.1, read on the forward strand.
GTGGAGAGAATGTCTGGGAAAGTTTCAACCGGTTTGGCAAGTAAATGGTATAAACTGTATAAAATATTGAAGGGTTTAGATTAATTTAATCAAATCTAATGGCTAAGAATTAACTTGCATATGGTGTGCAAGTTTCAAGCCTTGCACACTACAACAGCTCCCTACAAAGTATGGTGACTTTTTTTTTTCTTAATTCAATGATGACAGTGTTTGGCCTTCTTGCTTTTGAACTTGAGTCCTCTGTCATGGGATCTGGAATTAAATGATATTATTTTGTTCTACGTCATCTCTCTCTCTGTCTCTCAGGTGTGGCGTTTATGGTATGTTGCTTCATTTTGTTGGCGGGTTTTGTTGGACAATCTTCACTTTACTTAAATAGATTAAATTTAATTGTGTACAACAATTAAAATATAAAAAAATAAAGGAAATGAGAAAATTTGTTTGATTATAAAAATCAAACCGGCAATAAAAATAATAAATAAAAATAGATTTTATTTTGTTACCAAAACAAAATTACAATCTGATTTAAACAAACAAATAAAACAGAATAATAAATTAAATAACTTACTTGATTAATTTCTTTGAATTAATAATCTGATTAAGTCCAATATTTGACACTATATTTTAGAGAGGTCAAACTCAATCTGAGCCACCCATGTAATTATGCTCACTTGAAGTCTGTCCAATTTATAAATGAATTTAAATGGGTTGCATTTTGTGAATTAAGTGATATTTTGGGAAGTTGATAAAAAATTAACTTTTGACCTTTTTAGCTAAAAAAGCTAGCTTTCGGTTTTTTTAGCTAAAAAAGCTGGCTTTCGATTTTTTTAGCTAAAAAAATTAGCTTTTTGGGTAGCAACTTAGGTAAAAAAATTAACTTTTTTACCTAAAAAAGTTAAAAACTAGCTTTTTGCTAGCTTCTCAAATGGGCCCTAAATATAAAATGGATTAGATATGGATATTCATTTATTGGTATCAACACAACTACCCAATGAAACGAATCAATTTGGCAGTTGGATTAAAAGTTAAAATGTTAATTTTTTGACTTTTTAAAATTATACTCTTTATGTCCCAAAATAATGATTCCTTTTAAGAAATTCAAATTTTTTTGATAGTATAATTATTGCACTTTAAAAAAGTTGATTTTTCTAAATTAGCCTTTTGATAGTATATTTTTTGAGAATATCAATGTCAATTGTACTTTTTATATTATTTATTAATTTAAAAGAATGACAAAATATAAAATTTATATTATTTTTGTACTTGATTTTTGAAGATGAACTAATATTTTGAAACAATAAAAAATAAAATAAAGAATTAATATTTTGAGATGGAGGAAGTAATCACTATGTTTAGTTTCATTTTTTTGAGTTATTTTTCAAAATTTTGATTTGAGAACCCTGTTTTGAAAATGGACTATTCTTTGGTTTACTTTTTTTGAATCTTGCAAGTGGAATTCAAAATTCTCTCAAACTAGGATTTTGAACACGTAATTCTGTAGGTCAACAAAGAATAAATGAAAAATGTCAACACAAGTCACATCAAAAGGTCAACGAATGTTTGTTTATAGGGTCATGCTGTAGAGCTCTAATTTGAGTTGTTACAGTGCAGTTCTAATGAACTGTCTATCTATTTTAAAAAAAAATAATAATAATGAAATAAAAAATAAAAAATAAAAATTAGAAAAAAAGAGAGGACAAATTAGAGCTTTTCTTTTAGAAATCTAAATCATTTTTGCTGTTTATATATTTTTCAGCGGGCAATAGGCAATTTGTCGAGGAAAGAAGTAGGGTCATTATTGACTGCTGCCGATCTAATCAAATTAAGAATATTTCATTTTCCAAGTACATCCAAAAAAAAATAGAATTTTGAAAATTTGTTTTTATTGTTTGGATAACCAAACAAATGCAGTGTCTGGAAAAGATTTTTTTTTTTGATTTTTTTCACTAAAAGTCAAATTAGGTATAAAATTAAAAAAAAAATTTAAACAAAATATCACATCAAATTTTATAATTATTTTTTTTTTTCTCACAAACATCATATATAATCACAAAAAACACAACTATCTTTCCAAATATAAATTTTTTTTTCTCTAATAATATCCTACAAGTAAAAAAATCTATAAAAAAAACTCGCTTCCCAAACACCCACAAAAACTCTAAAATTTATTAAAATTTGTATTTAGAATTTAGGAACCAAACACAGTGATTATCTCTTTATTTATTTTTTTACATATTTTTTTTAAGAAAAAGTCAAAAAAAAATAAATTTTAACCTACTTATTAAAATAAGCTAAATAGATTAGATTGATGAAGCTAATTTGTCAAACTCGTTTATCAAATTTAGCAGAAATCATTTTAACTCTTTAATGGACAGGTATAAATTGAATTGTTATAATACACAATGGCCAAAAGTGCATTCTGAGGAATTTTTATTAGTGCATATGGTTTTCTCTTTCTCTAATATTATTTTTTTATTGAGAGATTTGAGAAGGAATTTTAAAAAAAAAAAGTGTATAAAATTATATAAAATATAGATATATTTTATTCACATTTTGCATACATTTTTCATTTTCTTTTCTAAATCTCTTTCTGAATTTCTCAACCAAACATAACGACTCTGCATCAAAAAAGATAAAATATCCATTTTGATTTTGGCTCTCCAAAACTAACGAGCATAAGCAAGAGGGTTTCCTCTATCTGCCACCAACTTCTTGCTCCATCTACTATTGTTGGGCTTGTTTCAACCCATTTGAATATATGATCGTTTGAAAATATTTTTTTTAATAATTTAATATAAAAATGGTTTAAAATTAATTTAATTATATATTTAAAATATATATATATATATATTTATAAATGTTATGTTAACATATTCATTATGTCATAAAAAAATTATTCATTTATTTATCTATGTTTATGACATTTTTTTAAAAATATTAGTAAAATTAATTTGATTGATTAACTAAAATAAAAAATATAATTACTAGTTAGGCAAAATAAAAAATATAATTACTAGTTAGGCAAAATACTTTTATAACATATTTTGGGTATGTTTGGTTTGAGTTTTAGAGATGAGTTTTAGAAAAAAAAATTTCCAAAAATTGTTTGGTTTGAGAATTTTCTCAAAAAATTTCTAAAATCACTTTCTCTCTCTTACACATTCATCAATCACTTTTTTTCTCTCTTCTCTCCTTCTCACACATCTATTCAATTACAACAAAATATCAAATCATCCCAAACTTTCACAAAAAAATTTCTCTCAAAATATACAACCAAACAAACTAAAACATTTCTAAAATAACTCTCCCAAAAATAAACCAAACAACTCCTTTGTCTCTTACCCTTATGCCGCAATGTTTGATTAAAAAATTTGAAAAGAAATTTAAAAAATATATATATATATATATAATTAAATAAAATATAAATATATTTTATTTATATTTCACCTATTTTTTATATCGGCACTGCTACGTAGCTCGAAAATCAAATGGCTCGAATGGCTCGAAATCCCAAAACGACGTCGTTTTAGGGTGTTTTTTGATTCTCTTACAGGTAAGATAATATTTTCGAGCCATTCGAGCTCTACACATTCAAGCCCTCACGCATTTTCCTTTTTATATTTTTTATTTCCAAACCCTTCTCAAATCTCTATTTGGGAAGATAACACAACGTATTCTTGGCTCAAAATTTCTTTCTCACAGCAGACACGCTTAAGGAAAGTGAGACTTCAAAATGTCATGTTAGGCAAAATACTTTTATAAGATATTTTGGGTATGTTTGGTTTGAGTTTTAGAAATGAGTTTTAGAAAAAAAAATTTCAAAAATTGTTTGGTTTGAGATTTTTCTCAAAAAATTTCTAAAATCACTTTCCCTCTCTTACACATTCATCAATCACTTTTTCTTTCTCTTCTCTCCTTCTCAATCATTTTTTTCTTTCACACACATCTATTCAATTACAACAAAATATCAAATCATCCCAAACTTTCACAAAAAAATTTCTCTCAAAATATACAACCAAACAAACCAAAAAATTTCTAAAATAACTCTCCAAAAAATAAACCAAACAAGTCCTTTGTCTCTTACCCTTATGCCGCAATGTTTGATTAAAAAATTTGAACAGAAATTTAAAAAATATATATATATAATTAAATAAAATATAAATATATTTTATTTATATTTCACTTATTTTTTATATCGACACTGCTACGTAGCTCGAAAATCAAATGGCTCGAATGGTTCGAATGGCTCGAAATCCCAAAACGACGTGGTTTTAGGGTGTTTTTTTGATTCTGTTACCGGTAAGATAATATTTTTGAGCCATTCGAGTTCTCACGCATTTTCCTTTTTATATTTTTTATTTCCAAACCCTTCTCAAATCTCTATTTGGGAAGATAACACAACGTATTCTTGGCTCAAAATTTCTTTCTCACAGCAGACACGCTTAAGGAAAGTGAGACTTCAAAATGTCATGTCAGAAGAGATTCAACTGTACACGACTATAATAATAATAAAATGAGCTCAGCGCTTAGCTCAGCACCAGTAGTATATAATAAGGAACATTTGTCTCTCCTTGGACACAACTCAACTCAGAGAGAGCCTACGTGAGACAGAGAGAATGGAAAAACTCATTTCAAACAGGTGCAACATTTTTGAGTCGGTGCCGGAATCTTATATATTGCCACCAGAAAGAAGACCAGGAAAGCAAGTGGTTCCTCCATGCAATGCCATCCCAGTGATTGATTTCCAAGGACTCCATCCCCTGGAATTGCAGCACCAAATCATGAAGGCTAGCCAAGATTATGGATTCTTTCAGGTCAGCTCACTATTCATATTTTTTTATTGTTCTTAGTATTTACCTGTAATGATTGAATGAACTTGGTTCATCTGTAGTCCTAATAAAAGGGTGCTGCCCATTTTAATAATTTGATCCCTTTATTTTTATTTTATGTGTAGATGATCAATTTAATGATAACTGTATGATTTACATCATAGTTGTTCAAATAAATGGACAAGAAGAATGATTTCAGAACTATGCTACATATTCTTTGAAAACAACTATGATCAAATTATATAACTATGTTTGTCGGACCAACTTGATTTTTTTAACAGAAAATTCACGTATAAAGACTTAGATTCAGAACAAATTGGATGATTGAAATGAGAGAGCTAAACTAGACAGATCCAGTTTTTAGAGAAGCCTATTGCAAATTGAACGTGCTGGTAGTGGTCCTTTCCAAATATAGTAATCAGAATTTAGACTAATCATAACTTCAACTTCAAGGATTCTCTTCGGTACATATATTCAGGAATATAATTATTTGCACATGTACTTGAAAGTTTGCGGGAAAAAAAAAAATTATTTAAAAAATAATTTTACAAAAAAACACCACCTAATTATACAATTTAAAATATCTCAATCCAAGTGTATAGCGATCCAAATGTCTCATATGTTGCTTTTATTTTTGTGTATTTTTCAATCGACTTACAAAATTTTGATGTCTAATTTTTGTACCAAATATGTCTAATATATATATATATATACACCACACACGATAGAGTTTGCATATAGTGGGATCCTTAGGATCTCTATTTTTTAGTTATGGGAATAAAATAAAAGATATATCTTTTATGTTGAATTTGCAGGATACAACTTATCTAATTTTTCATTTAATTATCTTTTAAATAGATAATATAGAACTTCCACTAATTGTAATAATGTCCATCAACACATTACAATTGAACCCCTAAAAGTAGGGAATTACAAGTAAGGCCCTTTCTTACAATTAGTCACAAACTTCCTTGCACCAAACTATATTCCACATGAACTACTACATATGAACAAATTTATCACTATCAAAAACCCTTAACTCATATAGGTGAATTCTAAATTTTTCTTTCTTTTAATTGGACACCAAAAGCAATTTCCAAAAATATACTTTTATAATTATATAGTACAAATAAAAATATTTTTTTGAAAAAGTATCGGCCGATTTTCCTTTGGTCTAACGTTCCATGTTAAACACCTATATAAATCAATTATCACTCACATAACTGAACATGTCCGTATATAGCCTTTGGTTTAGCATCACCGATTGCCAATATCAAAGTTAAATGAATAGTAAATTAATTTATATGAGTCTCTCAGGTCAAAGGAAAATAGGTGTATTGTAATTGACCTATCCTTTAAACTGACAGTGATCATTTCATAGGTGTTCTCAAAACCGATCTTGTTCAGTGCATGTATTTATTGCATAACACCCACCTATTTGCCTAAGATCACTACCTCAATAATGGAGTTAATCATTCTATCATATAGCAGGTGTAGGCCATAGTAGTGCGACGCCCAATCAACACCCAAAGCCTAGAACATTAATTGGGTTTACAAGGCACCAAAAAATCATAAGTCTCAGCTTTTGGTTCATTAACCATTAGTATGTTTTTCTACAATGTTACCCAAGGGACCTTATGTTCACATCATATGTAACATTAAATATAACATTACCCATAATAATATACAAAATTGCAAAATAAAATGCCAAACAATTTATTTAATCAATTAATAAAGTCAAATAATTGATTTTTGAGTGCACACATACTAACATTCTATATACAAACAAGACACAAGTGGGTGAGATGAGACCTACCATCTTGTGTCTTGGCTATGAACTATTTTGTGAATGGCTTTTGCGCATTGAGCATAGTTGCATTCTCAATTGAATGATTGAGGCTCAAGATTTTCATATTTTAAGATTTTTGTCAATGAGTGAGAGAAATTCCATACACACAACTATTATTGTTTCAAGGATAATTCTAATATTAAAAAAAAAATTACAGTTGATTAATCATGGGGTATCATCAGAGTTAATGAAGGATGTATTGATAGTGGGGAAGGAAGTGTTTGAGTTGCCTGAGAAGGACAAGGAGAAATTCTACTCAGAGGATCCAAAACAGAATTGTGGATTTAAAACAAGTATAACCTATACCAATGAGAAAGTTCATTTTTGGAGAGACAATTTCCGCCACCCTTGTCACCCAGTGGAGGATCATATCCACCATTGGCCCTCCAATCCTCCTCGATACAGGTAAGACTACAGACACAAAATCAATCATATAAAATAATCATGGTATACATATTCCACTTGTATTTTATGTGGTTGATTCGGTGGTGTCCATAAACAACTTGAGTTGGTGTAGGTTTGTCACGCTTTTTAACTTTTTCTAAAAGTCACTGATATATGCTCAGATCAAAATTTGTAGCTATTTACAGTTTTAACAGCATACCCATCGAATTTGCACACAGCTAATAAATATACTCCTATGTTATACAATTTTTAATTTGAGCAATTTCAGTGAGCTGCTACAATAAGATATCTTCTCCAACTGCCTAGGAAAAAATGGTCTGTGTTAACACTGTTGAACCAAGAAAGTTTTGATCTAATGGTTTGGATGTGAGAATCTAACATACAGAAATAGACAATGATTTGGATGTCGCAAAATGACATTTGCGCTAGTGGAGTAACATTTGTACTAGTAATGTAACATTTGCTAAAATTTAACATTTTAGTATTATAGCATTTTTTTTAGATTATCGACAAAAGAGATTGTCACCGGTGATGATGTGTAGTGGAGTCAACTGCCCGATAGTTGTTGCCAACAGTGGTTCTTCTCATAGTGGAAACTTGTGTACGGTATTTTGATACTGTAGCATATCAAATTATAATTCTGTTATGATTATTTTAGCACTAACTAGTGGAGTTTGTTCCTATAAACCCAAATTAGAGAATCTCTGCTGGTGTCCTAAAACATCCACTGAAGTCAAAATTAGCAAAGAGTTCTATTAAAATGTCTCCAACATCTATCATGCTGCCAAATTATATCATTGTCAAAACTTACACCAAATTTGGGCAAAAAAATGAAGAATGTCAAAATTTCTTCGAACGAGCCTACAAATATTATTTTGTCAGGTATTTTGTGAAAAAGAAAACAATTGACATTGGTTTTATTAGAGTAGAATTGTCAAATTATAATGTTGAAGTGTAAGATGTTTAAAATTGAGTTTTTTTTCTTTGTCGGAATCAAAATTTGACTTTGATGTTGCTCTTTGGTATCAACTACCGGAGATTCTCTCATTGCATTAGCACTAGCTCCTCTTTGATCATGACAAATTTACGGATTCAAATCACCTGTCCCTCCATGGATTCAGATCACCTGTTCTTTTTTATGTACAATGCTCTATCCCCTTGAATTTGATTGGTTTATAGGATCACTTTTGATGACACGGACAACTCTATGAACCAATAAAACATAATAGGACAGAGAAGGGAGTACAGAAAGGAACATGTGATCTTGATCTTGATTCCAAATTTATGCTTTTTATTGGGCTTTTGTTCCCACAGAGAAGTGTTTGGACGTTATTCAATTGAGGTGCGGAAACTTGGCTTGCAAATCTTGGATCTGATTTGTGAAGGGTTAGGACTTGAATCAGGATACTTCAGGGAAGGACTGAGCCACGATCAGTTGATGAGTATTAACCATTACCCAGCATGTCCAGACCCAAGCTTGGTGTTGGGATTGCCTAAACATGGTGATCCTTTCCTTCTCACCCTTCTTAACCAAGGGGAAGTGTCTGGCCTTCAAGTCTTGAAAGATCAACAATGGCTTTCTGTTGAGCCACTCCCTAATGCCTTTGTGGTTAACATAAATCACATGTTACAGGTATTTTCTCTCTTTTCCCTTAATCAATCAACTCTATTGTTGCTTCAATGGGCCACATATTCCATCTCATGCTTTATATCAATGTATTATCGGTAACACTTAGCACCCTTGCACTTTTATTAAATCTCACTTTGATTCCTCTACTTTAACGGTGAATACCTTTATACTTTTATAAAAATCTCACTTTAACCCCTTATACTTTTAGTATCCTTAGTTTCTCGGTCAATTTTTTAAACGAAATTATTCGATTGGAGTGTAAAGTATAAGGGTTCAAAGTGTAATTTTTGTTAGAAAAAAATTAACGAAATGACTAAATTGAAATTTAATTTAAAGTATTGTTTAATTTAAAACAATAGCAACCAAAGTGAAATTTAAGTCAAACTATAGTAACGCAGAGTATAGTTTAACCATTTTATTTTTAATGACATTTTTGGTTAATAATTAAAAAGAATATGTATCATTCTATTTTGTAGATAATCAGCAATGGGAAGCTGAAAAGCTCAGATCATCGGGTTGTGGCAAGCTCAGTTGAGCGAACAACCGTAGTAAGCTTCATCCAACCTAGTAATGATAGCTGCATCGAACCTGCGAAATCACTGGTTAACGAATCTAGTAATCTCCCATTATATAAATCTTTCACATTCTCAGATTTCAAGACCACCTATACCACTGATGTTTGTGAAGGCAAAGATGAGCTCGAGCGTTATATGATCATCCCATCTCAAGCATCATGATGGTTCTGCAAATGAGCACATTGTTTCCATTGGAAAACTGTTGAATCCATGATTATTCTTGCATCTATAACTCTATATAGTAGAAATAATGCTCTCATTGGATCTTTCGAAACATGGCAAACAAAATAAATGATTGTACTTTTTCACTATCGTTTTCGGGTGAATAATAAATAAAGAAAGATACATGTGTTGTTTTAGTTTATTTGGTTTGTATTTTGACGAATAATCTTGGGCACTTGGAGGTCATAATTAGTTTTGAAAGTTTTGAAACAATTGGCTCAAATTCTATTATTTTTATTGTTATAAGGATAATTATAATTTAAAACATCATATTACTCTCAACTATAATAGTAGTTGCAGGAAAAATTTATTGTGATGGTGAAAATTTTCTAACTTTATACAATTTTAATATATTTAGTTCGTGAAAATTCTCTAAACTAATTCAGACAGATTTCTCTTATTTTTTCACAAATTTGACATAATTACACGGATCTCTCTTTTAGATTAAATGGATCGACACTAATTCAGATGATATGAAAATACAAAAATAAACAACATGACATTTCATGTAAAATAGATAAAAATATTATTTTTTCATTCATATAACTGACAAATTATTGATGAAAATGAAGCTAAGCAGGTGACTATGGCCAAAGCTAGTAAAACTGCCACTTTGGGCTCCCAAAAATTGAGCCCAAAAAAGCCCCACTTTTCTTTTAGTTATTATACTAAAAAAAATAAAAATAAAAATAAAAAAATAAATAAATAAATAAATCTGAATTTGAAAAGCCTCAATAAAGTTTGGTTAAAATTAAAAACTAATAGTTGATTGATGTGGTGAATTACTTAAAACAAACGAATGATTGTTTTTACTGGTAAAAATTAAAAAATCGATTGATATGATGAATTATTTTAAATTAATGGATGGTTGTTTTTGAATGGATTGGGTATAAAATACGATTAATTTTAACGGTTACATTTGTTTCCCGGAAATAATCTTTTTAAACTTAAAATTGATTGAATTTTACCTTGGTTAGCTATGTCACAAAAAAAGATTTAATGTATTAGCAATTAATCAAGGGGCATTGATCCATAAGTCCTAAAATTAGAATTTATAGACTAACTAGTCCCATAATTATTTTAATGAATACATAAGTCCTTGTTTATGTAAATTGACATATTTATCACTCTTTTTATGATATTGTTGGGGAATTTTCAAAATAGTTTTTAAAATTTATAGTTTAATTTTTAGGTGTTTTCAAAACCTTCATTGTCTTTCTTTGGAAAGTATTAATTAAGCTTGGGGACTTTGTCCTATATTGGAAAGAGAGCAAAACATGGAGCACTTGATGAAGTGATACATGGAACATTCTTTTGAATATGGAATTATGGGATGAAAGCTAGTGTGCATGCACCCACACCGCAAAGATGGTGCTTCCACCATCAGCACACGCACACGCGCGCTCATGTGGTGTAGGCAGTGGGCTATGTGGCGTTTGATGGCGTACTTTGCACTTAGCACGGATGCAAGGCGCCATGAGGGCGCTTTCCTATTTGCATATTTGCATCGGACAGGTTGGAGCGATGACGTGGATTCGACGTGACATGGGTGATGTGGAATACAGTCAGCTCCACGCAGCAGTGACGTGTCATCCGTTGGCGATGAGTCAACCAACTGATCAAACAGTTGTGTGTCCAAAATCAGCCATTTCATTCCATCCAAAATCCTGAAAAGCATTACTGCAATTCTCTCTCTCTCTCTCTCTCTCTCTCTCTCTCTCTCTCTCTCCCTCCCTCTTGATTTTGAATTTTCGATCAAGAGTTTCTTAAGAAAATTTCTGTTTTTCTTATTGATAATCAAGTTCTACAGATTTGATTATCAGTGTCTTGGTTTCTTGATTATATCAAGAATGTTCTGATCTATTGTCGTCAGTGCAGACGCCGATAGACTAGATCTTTAGATTCGGCTTCATTTTATCCTGGAGACAAATTTGTTATAACCCCCTGCACACCTTTTGGTAGGTACAAATATTATCTTTAGGGAAGCGACTTAGTAACGCGACTTGAAGCACTAATTTTCTGTTCTATATAAATAAAGTCATTGCCAAATTTTGAAGACCCGAAGACCACCATTTGAAGAATTCAAGACCCTTTGTTCCAACAATCTAAAGACAATATTTGGATACGGCGATGTCTATTCAGAAAATGACTCAAGATTTTATGAAACTTGACCGTTTTGATGGAGGAAATTTCCGACGCTGGCAAAAGAAGATGCATTTTTTGCTCACTACTCTCAAAGTGGTCTATGTGCTAACTACCCCCTATCCAACGGAGCAAGAAGATGAGACTGTGGAGCAAACCCGTGCCAGAACCAAATAGGAGAATGACGGCTACATTTGCCAAGGACACATTCTGAATGCACTGTCAGACACTCTATTTGATGTGTATCAACATCTGGAAATGACAAAGCAACTCTGGGACTTATTACATCAAAGTACCTCACCGAGAATGCCACCAGTAAGAAATTTCTTGTTAGTAATTTTATGCGTTTTACAATGATTGATACAAAGAGCATTGTGAAACAATTCCATGAGATCCAACATATTCTAAGTCAATTTTGACAAAAGAATATGAACATGGATGAATCTATTGTAGTTTCATCGATAATAGATAAACTACCATTTTCTTGGAAGGATTTTAAAAAAACTCTGAAACACAAAAAGAAAGATCTTACTTTAAAGGAATTGGCTTATTGGAAATCAAGCAAGCTATTTGTTAATGTAATAATACCAGCTGCATGCTTATATCATTAATATATATTTAATAGTTAGTGCTTCTCCATCAGATGATTTATTGTAGTGCTTTAGGTAGTGCCTTCAACTTTCGGCTAGTGCCTTCAACTTTCGGCTACTTTTTATTTTTATATATTTTCTTTCATAATGTAGTATCATAATGATGTTGTATTAGCTCTCCTATATAATGGAGCCTTCTCTTCATGTTTAATACACAATTGAATCACAGAGTGTATTAGCTCTTTCAATCACTCTCTCAATATTTCTTTCATGGTATCAGAGCAGGTGTAATCCTGTCTCATCATCAATATTTTTTGTTGTCTCTCTCTTCTACTCAAATCTATTCTTCTATTTCATGCCTAAATACGGTCCAGCTTTTGGAATGGCTATCGACTCATCCTCCTCTTCTTCTGATATTATCATCTCATCATCTTTATCCTCTCATCAAATGGAAACCTCTCATCTTCCGATCACCGCCCATAAACTGAATGGGCACAATTATTTGCAATGGTCTCAATCCATATTAATGTTTATACGGGGAAAGGAGAAAGACGACTACATCACCGGAGCCTCAGCATTACCAGAAACCACAGCATCAACCTACAAAAGGTGGATAGCTGAAAATAACATGGTCATGTCGTGGCTCGTCAACTCTATGACCACTGACATTGGCGAAAATTTTCTGTCATTTGATACTGCCAAAGAGATCTGGGACATGGCAAAAGAAACGTTTTCAGACAAGGAAAACACATCTGAAATCATCCAGCTTGAAAGCTCCCTCCATGATTTACGTCAAGACAATCTTACGGTAACTGAATATTTCAATATCCTTACTCGTCTATGGCGTCAACTTGATACGTTTGAGGTTCATAACTGGCAGTGTGTTGCTGATGGTTTGTTGTATAAAAAGATTGTCGAAGGGAAGCGTGTGTTTACATTCTTGTTAGGATTAAACACAAATCTTGATGAAATCAGAGGAAGAATTATGGGAGTAAAACCGCTACCTAGCCTTAGAGAGGCATTCTCTGAAGTCCGTCGCGAAGAAAGCCGGAAAAAACTCATGATGGGATCCCATCAACAACTGAATATGGCAGAAAGCTCGGCTCTTAAGACTCAATTCGCTCCTATTGACAACCGTCAGAAAAATAAAGGAGGTAGGCCTTGGTGTGATCATTGTAAAAAGCCGGGTCACTCGAGAGAAACTTGCTGGAAGATTCATGGAAAGCCAGCAGATTGGAAGCCACGTCAGCCTCTTGAGAAAGAAGGACGAGGTAATCATGTAGGTACAAATGAACGATCACCACAACCTGAAGCAAGCCCTTTCACCAAGGAGCAAATGGAGATGCTCCAGAAACTACTACAGTCACAATCTGGTTCGTCTTCCAACCACATCATTGGATCCGGAACCTTGGCTCACAAAGGTAATTCTTTGAACGCCTTTACTGTTGGTAAGAAACGTAAAAAACCTTGGATTGTGGACTCAGGAGCATCTGATCATATGACGGGAGATGCAACAATTTTTGATACATATAGCTCATGTCATAATAATTTAACGGTCCGAATAGCAGATGGTTCACTATCAAAGGTTGCTGGTATAGGTTCAGTTGTGCTGTCTAGGAATCTTATTCTCAACTCTGTTCTCCTTGTTCCTGATTTGGACTGTAATTTATTGTCAATTAGTAAACTCACTAAGGAAAAGAGGTGTGTTACTAATTTTTTCTCCACTCATTGTGAATTTCAGGATTTGGATTCGGGGAAGACGATTGGCAATGCTGAGGAATGCTCTGGACTCTACATCCTTAAGGAACGCCACTATCCACAGGAACAACCTCAAACGGCAATTCGTGGTAGTTCTTTTTCGGTTTCGTGTCAAAATAACGATAGAGCAATTATGTTGTGGCACTATCGCTTAGGTCATCCGAATGTTATGTATCTCAAGCATTTATTTCCTTCATTATTTAAAACTCCAAAACCTTTTGATTGTGAAATCTGTCAATTGTCTAAGCATGTACGGTCCCATTTTCCCATTCAATCCTATAAAGCGTCTCGTCCATTCTCACTAATTCATAGTGATATCTGGGGTCCATCAAGAATAAAAAATGTAACTGGTACTAGGTGGTTTGTCTCATTCATAGATGATCATACTAGATTAACCTGGGTCTTCCTCATGAAAGACAAATCTGAAACAAGCCAAATTTTCAAAAATTTTCAAATTATGATTCAGACACAATTCCAGTCAAAAATCCAAATTCTAAAATCTGATAATGCTCGGGACTATTTCAACTCCATTCTAGGAGAATTTTTAGCCAAAGAAGGGATAGTTCACTTAAGTTCATGTGTTGACACCCCACAACAAAATGGCATCGCTGAACGGAAAAATAGACATTTGTTAGATGTTGCTAGATCGCTAATGTTTTCCACAAATGCTCCACAATTCTTCTGGGGGGAAGCTGTTCTTACAGCAGCCTACCTTATCAATAGGATGCCATCTAGGGTACTACAATTCCAAACTCCTTGTCAACTTCTCCTAAAATCCTTTCCAACTACTCGCCTCATCTCCACTATCCCACCAAAAATTTTCGGGTGTTCTGTCTTTGTTCATATCCATCAACAGTATCGAAGTAAACTTGATCCTAGGTCGCTCAAGTGTATCTTCATTGGGTATTCGTCACATCAAAAAGGGTATAAGTGTTACTCTCCAGTCACAAGGAAATTCTACAATTCCATGGATGTCACATTTTTTTGAAACCCAGTCTTACTACCCTAAAATCGTTCTTCAGGGGGAGACTCCAACCCAGGAAAATCAATTTTGGACCCTTGAGTCATTTAGTGAGCCATCCATCACCACCAAAAATCCCACACCTCCTGAGTCATTGAATCAATCTTTACCTGCCGAAAATTCTGAGTCCATTGTTGACTTGCGGGATAATGAGCACATCCAAGAGGAAACGGAGGAAGGAGCAATTTCTCAACAATCCCATGAGGCTGAACCGGGTTCTAATCCAAGCAACATTCCAGGTGACAATCTTCCTCCCACAGATAGTACTGATAATTCTGAGTTAGAAAATAGTATTCTTAATATGCCCATAGCTTGGAGAAAAGGAGTTAGATCATGTACTCAGCATCCCATTGGGAACTTTATTTCTTATGATAAGCTATCACCTTCGTTTCGTGCCTTCACTTCTAGCATCACGGAGATACCCAGTCCTCGGAATATTCAGGAAGCTTTCAAGTATCCGAAGTGGAAGGCGGCAGTCAATGAGGAAGTTCGGGCTCTGGAAAAGAATGGTACTTGGGCAATTACTGATCTTCCAAGAGGTAAGAAACCAGTTGGGTGTAAGTGGATTTTCACAGTAAAACACAAGGCAGATGGTAATGTAGAACGTTATAAAGCTCGGTTGGTCGCCAAAGGATTCTCCCAATCCTATGGCATTGACTATCAAGAAACCTTTGCTCCAGTTGCCAAGCTCAACACTGTTCGTGTACTTTTATCCCTGGCAGCTAATCTCGATTGGACACTTCACCAACTTGATGTGAAAAATGCCTTTCTCAATGGTGACTTAGAGGAAGAAGTTTACATGGACATTCCTGCTGGACTTGAGACAACATTAAATTTCAACAAAGTTTGCAGACTCCAAAAATCCTTGTATGGTCTCAAACAATCTCCCAGGGCCTGGTTTGAACGGTTCACTAAGGCAGTGAAAGGGTACGGTTTTGTTCAATGTCAATCCGATCATACATTATTTGTGAAGCACTCCCTAGGAGGGAAATTGGCAATTATCATTGTTTATGTGGATGACATAATTCTAATAGGTGATCATGAAGAGGAAATTGGCTTACTTAAAAAATTCCTCACAAAGGAATTTGAGATTAAAGATCTTGGAAACCTTAAGTACTTTCTTGGAATGGAGATTGCTAGGTCAAAGAAAGGTATAGCAGTCTCACAACGTAAATACGTTCTAGACTTACTGAATGAAACAGGGATGCTAGGATGCAAGCCAGCAGACACACCTATGGACACAACTATCAAACTGGAAGAAAGTGACGGTAGTGCACCAAGTGATAAAGGGAGATATCAACGTCTTGTGGGAAAACTCATTTATCTTTCTCATACAAGGCCAGACATCGGCTTCTCTGTTAGTGTGGTCAGTCAATTCATGAATAATCCAACCGAAAAACACATGACTGCTGTGATCAGAATATTGAGGTACCTAAAAAGGACACCGGGAAAGGGTCTCTTCTTCCAAAGAACAACAAATAGAAAAATTGAGATTTTTTCAGATGCAGATTGGGCCGGTTCATTGACTGATCGAAGATCAACTTCTGGCTATTGTTCGTTTGTTTGGGGGAACGCGGTTACATGGCGAAGCAAGAAACAGTCAGTGGTAGCCCGTAGTAGTGCTGAGGCAGAATTTCGTGCTATGGCACTAGGTATCTGTGAGGGAATCTGGTTGAACAGGATGTTAGAAGAATTACGGGTTCCATCTGAGCATCCCATGGTTTTATACTGCGACAACCAAGCCGCCATCAGTATAGCTAAGAATCCGGTTCATCATGATCGAACGAAACACGTGGAGATAGATCGACACTTTATCAAGGAAAAGATTGAAGAAGGAGTTTTTCAAGTCAGCTACACTCCAACAAACTATCAAAAGGCTGACATTCTCACAAAAGCTCTTGCTCGCGTTCACTTCGAAGATCTGACGGAAAAATTGGGAATGATTAATATCTACAACGTAGCTTGAGGGGGAGTATTGGAAATCAAGCAAGCTATTTGTTAATGTAATAATACCAGCTGCATGCTTATATCATTAATATATATTTAATAGTTAGTGCTTCTCCATCAGATGATTTATTGTAGTGCTTTAGGTAGTGCCTTCAACTTTCGGCTAGTGCCTTCAACTTTCGGCTACTTTTTATTTTTATATGTTTTCTTTCATAATGTAGTATCATAATGATGTTGTATTAGCTCTCCTATATAATGGAGCCTTCTCTTCATGTTTAATACACAATTGAATCACAGAGTGTATTAGCTCTTTCAATCACTCTCTCAATATTTCTTTCATGGCTCAACACCTCCGAGTTGAGGAAGAGTCAAGGTTACTTGAAAGTAAAGATAACCAATTGACTCAGACGTCCAAGATCCATATGGTGGATGATAGTAAGAGGTTCAATAACAAGAAGCGTAAGCATGAACCTCAATCCAAGGAAAATGCTAAAAAGCCGAAAAGCGTTTGCTGGCACTGTACCAAGCCAGGGCACTTCAGAAATGAATGCTGGTCATACAAGAAGAAGCCAGAAGCATCAAATGCCAAGAACAAGTTCGTGGCTGTTGTATCTAAGGTGAACATGCTTGAAGATGCTAGTGACTGGTGGATTGACTTAGGAGCAACAAGGCACGTTTGCAATGATAAGAGTCGTTTCACTACTTATGAACAAGTGAGTGATAGAACAGTTCTCTACATCGGCAACTCTTCAACTGCAGTTGTCAAAGGCAAAGGGACGATGGATCTAGAGTTTACATCTGGAAAAGTCCTAAGTCTTAATGATGTTTATCATGTACCTGATGTCAGGAAAAACCTTGTATCTGGAAGCTTGCTTAATAAACATGGTTTCAAGTTAATATTTGAGTCAAACAAATTTGTCTTGTCTAAGGGTGGGATTTTTGTTGGAAAAGGCTACATGTATCAAGAAATGTTCAAACTTAACGTTATCAATAACACATCTATTTTTGCTTATATTGTGATTCTCTTTCTTTATGACATGCTCGTTTGGGCCATGTTAACACTAGGAAAATGCATGATATGGTTAATTTAGATTTAATTCCTAAATATAATATTGATATGTTTGGAAAATTCAAATTTTGTGTACAATCTACAACTACTCGGATTCCATTTCCTAAAATAGATAAAACCACGTCTCTGCTTGAACTTGTGCGTAGTGATGTATGTGACATGCATAATACCCCCACTAGAGGTGGTGAAAATTATTTTTTAACATTTATTAATGATTTTTCTATGTACTGTCATATCTATCTTTTGCATTCAAAAGATGAGGTGCTTGATAAATTCAAGATTTTTAAGACAAAAGTAGAAAATCAGAGTAATGGTAAAATAAAGAGACTTAGGTTTGATAGAGGCGATGAATACCATTTTCCAGAATATTGTGAAAATGTTAGTATTATTCATGAGAAGTCTGCACCCTACACACCACAACAAAATGGAGTAACTGAAAGAAAGAATAGGACATTAACATAAATGATTAATGCTATGCTTTCTTACTCCAATTTAAGTTCCAGTTTTTAGTGTGAAGCCTTACTCACTGCCTGTCACATACTCAATAGAATTCCTCTCAAGGGAAGAAATATTACTCCTTATGAACTTTGGAAAACCAAGAAACCTAATCTTGGTTACTTGAAAACATGGGGCTATAGAGCAATAGTCAGATTGCCTGAACCTAAAAGGAAGAAAATAGGTGAAAAAGGAATTGAATGCATATTCCTTGGCTATACTATACATAGCAAAGCATATAGGTTTCTGGTAGTAAAGCCCAATGGTTCAATGGAAACAAATACCATCATTAAATCACGTGATGCGATATTTTATGAGAATCGTTTCACAACCATTCCAAGGTTGGATTCTAATCAAGAAAATGAATCAACTCCTCTGATGTTTACAGAGGAAAGTTAACGACATGAACCTATTGAGCCTAATGAACCTAATAAGCCTATTGAACTAAGGAGGAGTAAGAGGGTTAGGACTGAAAAGTCATTTGGCCCTAATTTCATTGTTTACCTTGTAGAAGGAACTAGAAAAGCTTATTATAAGCAAACAATGTAACGCCCTCAAAATAAAACCCATTATATACATTTCATTGACATCCATCATTTAAAGAAAACAATTTATTAATTCATTCATCAGAGTATTACTAAACGAAAACATTACATATAACATCAAATTAAATGCCCTATGGGCTTACATCTTTCCAAGCCAACACTTGGTCACAAAGAAATGAGTTCTAACTCAAATACAAATTAAGCCCTAGGCTTGAATGTTTATCAATTAAAAACAAATAACTACAGATAGTCTTCAAAATCCAAGTCCTTCCAAGCTAAGTCCTTGGAGGTAGCTTATCACCTGAACCTGAAAATGATGTTCCCATAAAGGGTGAGCCACAGCCTAGTAGAAATATACTAAAGCAAATATAAGCATTGAATAAAGCAATAGCATTCAATAGATGGTTAACCAAGATAATCAATTACATCATTATACCGTTTCATGATATTAATGTCTAAGATACGTTTTACTTTCCAACATTATCAATATGGCTCAGAACTTGGCCAAACTTACAACAGTGAACTATATATATATATCAAATTCACATTCTTCCAATGTCAACAAACAAATGAGACTCAGGCTCAAATCAAAACACTTCATACTTCCAGTTTGATACACATTTTAGTGTTGTATCAATAGAACACTTCAATATAGATAAGCACACATAAAAGTGATGCTAATGGAGTCCATCCCCTATCTCCTCCCAAACAAAATCTGGTTTAGAGGTCCATCCCCTAAACCGTGGAGTACATCCCCTATCTCCTCCCACACAAAACAATGTATGTAAACACATAACATATACAACACACAATCAATACACATAATGTCTGTATTAATTTAGCAGTCAAAAGTGATAACTTAATCAATGATTAGTTTCAGTTATCCCTAATCCACATGCAGTGTCTACAACAATCATGACTATCCTCTACCGATAGCCCAAAACAGTTATTTCTAAACTTGGAAATAAATATAACAACAATTCAATAGGTGAGTGATTTAAATTATCCAACTACACCATTTAATCAATGAATTCCCCAATTTCATGAATTTAACCAAATTCCCCAATTCCCTTAAATTAGTTATACAAATTAATTAATTAATACAACTAGGGTTTTTTCCCAAAATTACCAAAGTACCCCCAACATATCAAAATACTAAAACTTAGAACAAAACTTATAAGATGGAGTAGGAAATCCCTACCTCGAAGAAATAGCCCCAAAAGAGAAGATGGAGATGAAAACTCAAACTCCAAAGTGCTCCAAATTGCCAACAATTCAGATTAAATGGAAGCCCTCGACCCACTCTATCTTTTTAATAAAGGATCTAAGGTAGAAACTTACTCTAAGTAGATCAATCCTAAGAGAGAAGGTGTGTAGAGGGAGAGAGAACTCGTAACTAGGGTTTGGAATATGAAAGTGCAAGAAAAACAGATCTGAAACACGCTGCTGCCTATTTAAACCTGGCAGGCTCGCTCGAGCGAAGACTTGGTCGCTCGAGCGACCAGACACAAAAAAAACTACGCTCGAGCCAAGGAAGCCTTGCTCGAGCCAACAACCCAAAATCTCGCTCGAGCGAAAGAAAACTCGATCGAGCGAAGAACTCAAACCCTCAGATCTGTAACCAGACACACGCTCGAGCGAAGGAACTATCGCTCGAGCGAAGAACGAACTAACTCGCTCGAGCGAAGAAAAGCTCGCTCGAGCCAAGAATGCAAAGCTACTGGTCCAAACCAGACGCAAACTCTCGCTCGAGCTACCAAACCCCGGCTCGAGCGAAGAACCAAAACAACATCTCGCTCGAGCGACAAACTCCTAGCTCGAGCGAAGATCCAAAATTCTGGACAGCAACACTTGGTTTCTAAACCCTACCAACCTGAAACAAACCTGCCCAAACATATCCTATAATTCCAAATGAGAAAATAAGGGACAACAACAACAACAAATATACAATGACAGAATCTACGGAACCTAAGTCCGGATACAATAATCAAACGGGAAAAGACCGGGGTCGCTATAACCTCCCCCCCTTCAAAGAATTTCGTCCCCGAAATTAAGCATAAGTTTTTGAAAACAGATTTTTTTTTTTTACAATTCATTAGTAAACATCTTGACCCAAAACTGGTCCTTTCATCTCTTTATCAAGAGGCATCTCACATATATATATAAACAACATATATTTCAACCTGTATCATTATTATGCATTATTCCACTCAAGGTTAATAATTCCCATATCATATTCAATCGCATGATATATACAACCCATTCAACAATGTACTCAACAGATGCAATGTTACACTAAACTTTTATAATGAAGCAAGTTTCAAAATACACCCATTTACCAATACAAACTCAATGTTTTACAACTTAAGACATATATAAAGCTCTTAAGTTCAATAATATAACAGAATCTAATTATAAGATTACAAATCAACAAACATGTCCGGATATTTCTAGCGGACTTCCAACTCGCGTTCCCAAGTGGCTTCCTCCACTCCGTGGTGTTTCCACAAAACTTTGACCAAAGGGATGGTTTTGCCTCGCAAAACTTGATCCCGCCTATCCAAGACCCGAACCGGTCTCTCCTCATACGAGACATCCTCATCAACCACTAAATCGGTCCAATCCAACACATGTGATGGATCTGGCTCATACTTCCGAAGCATACTCACATGAAACACGTCATGTACTCCGGACAACTGCGGTGGCAAAGCTAAACGATAGGCAGCCTCGCCAATCCTCTCAAGGATCTCAAAAGGACCAATGAACCGAGGGGACAACTTCCCGCTCTTCCCAAATCTCATCAAACCCCGTCTAGGTGATATCTTCAGAAAGACATGATCACCCACCTCAAACACCAAAGGTCTCCTCCTACGGTCGGCATAAGATTTCTGACAACTCTGTACTGTAACAAGCCTCTTACGGATAAGCTCAACTTTCTCTGTCGTTTCCCTCACCAACTCCGGACCCAACAGAGGTGCATCACCCACCTCGGCCCAACAAACAGGAGATCTACACGGTCGGCCATACAAGGCCTCAAACGGTGCCATACTGATACTAGACTGGAAACTGTTGTTGTAGGCAAACTCCACCAACGGCAAGTGCCTCTCCCATGACCCACTAAAGTCTAGAACACAACCCCGAAGCATATCCTCAAGGATCTGAATAGTACGCTCGGACTGCCCGTCAGTCTGAGGATGATAAGCCGTGCTAAAGGTCAACATAGTGCCTAAGGCACTCTGCAAACTCTGCCACAACCTGGCAGTAAAACGAGGATCTCTATCTGAGACGATCGTCACTGGAACCCCGTGTAACCGCACTATGTCCCGAATATATAAATCGGCAAGATGATCGACTGAATCTCTTACGCGCATAGGAATAAAGTGCGCTGACTTAGTCAACCGGTCCACAACTACCCAAATAGCATCACTACCCCGCTGAGTCCTCGGAAGACCCACAACGAAATCCATAGTGACGTGTTCCCACTTCCACTCGGCAATAGGCAAGGGTTGCAACAAACCCGCTGGCCTCTGATGTTTGGCCTTCACTTGCTGACAAGTAAGGCACTTAGATACGAAAGCTGCCACATCTCTCTTCATACCCCGCCACCAAAACTGGCGACCCAAATCCCAATACATCTTAGTGCCTCCCGGATGCACCGCAAGACGTGAATGATGAAAATCTCGGAGTACTTCCTCTCAACAAGACTCTGGCACAAACAAACGGTCTCGGTATCTCACACTGAGGTCGGGATACACCGTCAAACCCTTCTCAACCTTCCCACCGTAAATCTTCTCACGAATAGATTCTACCTCAAGGTCACCCCTCTGAGCCTCTAACACTCGAGTCACAAGTGTAGGCTGTGCAACAACAGAAAACAAGGTCGTAGCCTCAACGGATTCGCCCAAAAGTAAATCAAACTCCCCAAGTGCACCCAACATCTCCCATTCTCGGATGGCTATACTAGCTATGTCACCAACAGGTTTCCTGCTAAGGGCATCGGCCACCACATTGGCCTTTCCCGGATGATAATGCAACTCAAAGTCATAATCCTCTATGAATTCCATCCACCTCCTCTGCCTCAAGTTCAAGTCTTTCTGTGTAAACAAATATTTCAGACTCTTATGATCCGAGAATACCTCAAATTTCTCACCATAAAGGTAATGCCTCCAAATCTTCAAGGCAAATATCACAGCTGCTAACTCTAGATCATGCGTAGGGTAATTCTGCTCATGAATTTTCAACTGACGTGAGCCATAGGCAACTACTTTTCCTTCTTGCATTAATACACAACCCAGACCCTCTCGTGAGGTGTCACAATAGACTGCATAACCCAACCCTCTCTCTGGAATAATCAAGACTGGAGCGGTGGTCAGTCTAACTTTCAACTCCTGAAACGACTTTTCACAAGTCTCACTCCATACAAATTTGACTCCCTTCCGAGTCAATCTAGTCAAAGGCGAAGCTAATCTGGAGAAATCTTTCACAAATCGACGGTAATACCCAGCTAACCCCAGAAAACTGCATGGCCTAAGAACTTGACCTCTTCTAACCAGAACTCACACTTCCCAAACTTAGCATAAAGCTTATGGGCTCTAAGTAACTCAAGCACTACTCTCAAGTGTTCCTTGTGCTTCTCCTCAGAAGGTGAATAGATAAGGATGTCGTCCACGAAGACGACTACAAAACGATCTAAAAATTCCCGAAATATTCGGTTCATCAAATCCATAAAAACTGCCGGTGCATTGGTGAGCCCAAATGGCATCACCAAAAACTCATAGTGGCCATACCGCGTACGGAATGCCGTCTTTGGAATATCCTCCTCCCTGACTCTTAACTGATGATAACCCGATCTCAAATCTATCTTCGAGAAACAACGGGAACCCTTCAACTGATCGAACAGATCATCGATACGAGGCATAGGGTACTTATTCTTAACCGTAGCCCAATTTAACTTCCGATAATGTATACAAAGTCTCAAAACACCACCTTTCTTTTTAACAAAGAGGGCCGGTGCTCCCCACGGCGAAACACTAGGACGTATAAAACTCTTGTCTAGTAACTCCTGGAGCTGAATCTTCAACTCAACTAACTCGGCTGGGGCAAAACGATAAGGTGCCATAGAAATCGGCGCCGTACCGGGCACTAGGTCAATAGAGAATTCAATCTCCCGATGCGGTGGCAAACTAACAAGATCCTCGGGAAAGACGTCCGAGTACTCACAAACCACCCTTGGCAACACAATCTGAGTCTCAACATCCTCACTAATCGAAAGGTTAGCAAGTAGACCACTAAGCTCACTCCGTCCTCGCGGAACATACCCCGGTGGCAACACATCACCAACCCGGTCCCCTAGAAAATGAAAATACTCTCCGCTCACGGTACAACAAGTGACCCTCTGGCAGTAGCAATCAATAACTGCCCGGTATGACGATAACCAATCCATACCCAAAATAACATCGAAACCCCTCATAGGCATAACTACAAAGGAAAATGGAATTCTATGATAATCAACCTCTATATCACAACCCCTAACACCTTGTTTCAAAATCAATTCACCCCCAAGAGGTGACACTACACAAATAGGAGATGCTAGCTGTGCTAACTCCAACTCCAAAACAGATGCAAATGCAGCAGACACAAAGGAATGAGATGCACCCGTATCAATCAAAACATTAGCAACTGAGTTGCAAAACAAGAAGGTACCTCTCACAACTGATGGTGCTAGCACAAGATCCTGCGCGGTAACAGCATACACGCGCCCAGACGACCTCTGATCAACTTGCTCAACCCTAGGAGCATAAGATTGCTGCACCGACTGAGACGATGAAGCCCCCTGATTGGTCCTCGAGGCCTGACTCGACTGAGCTGGCTGCTGACCCTGAATCGGCCTCAAACCAGATGCACCAGATGTGCCACCCAACTGCGGGCAATACCTCTTCATATGCCCTGGCTGACCACACTGATAACACGAGAGTGGCTGACATCTACCCTGACTCTGGCTCTGAGATCGAGCCGAAGATGATGCTGCTCTCTGCATTCCTCCCCTCTGAGGACAAACTGGAGACTTGTGGCCCAGCTGGCCACACTTGAAACAGGTAATGTCTCCTTGACTGCCTTTCCCCGAACTAGCACTCGGCACAGGAAAAGTCGATCTAGAAAAGCTACCCTGAGACTGCTGAGGATTAAAACTCTTCTGTTTCCTACCATCACTCTGACCATCCTGACTCCTCTTGGAGCCCTTCTGTCCTTCCTCCTCCTCCTGCATCATGATTTCCATGTGGGCTGCAGCATCAACCATACGCCCATAATCCCGAATCATAGTTCCCCCAACTCTCAGCTTGAGGCCACGCCTCAACTTCTTCTCAAACTCAATACAACGGCGTTCCTCAGACGTCACCAACTCAGGTGCAAACCTGGACAAGCTAGTAAATGCAGCCTCAAACTCGGCCACAGAAGAACTTGACTGCTTAGGCTGGCAGAACTGGTCTCTCAACTTCTCCCTGACTGTTGGAGATAAAAACTTCTCCTGGAAAGCATTCATAAAAGCCTCCCATGTACCTCCTATACGACCCTTAGTAAACTTCCACCACTGACCCGCATCCCCCTTCAACTGCAAAGATGCCAAGGTCACTTTCAACCCCTCGTCTTCGATGCCAAGCATCTCAAACGTCTTCGTTGTCTGTTCAAGCCATTCATCTGCCTTAAGCGGCTCTTTAGGATCACCCACAAATTCATCCGGATTAGACCGGAAGAACTCCCTCTTCAGAAAGGAAGGTCCTGCATCTGCAGCAACATCCCTAGCTTGATTCTCAGCTCTGAGAATGCCTACTGACTCCCTGAATGCCCCTGCTATCTCTCGGGCTAGAGCGCCCATAGCCTGCTGGCCTACTGGCTCGGCCACATTGGCTTGGCCAATTCCTTCCTGAACTACCGGAATCTCCTCTAGCACAGGCACCTCCTGCCTACTCGGCCTACCACGCCTACCGCGTCCTTGTCCTCGTCCTGACATCCTAATAAAGGACACAAAAACGTTAGCACATTTATAAATGTGCCGGAACTAAACACTCGCGTCCTAAAGCATTGGACAGCAATAATTCATTCCACGTAAGCACTTAATCACATAAGCACCTACGAATTTCATTCCTGGATAGTGATAGTCCCCATACGTTACTATAGTTCCGGTTGGAAGCAGCAGTGATCAAGTGCCTTTCCAACAAGACTACTAGAAACTCAAGGGTCCAATCAACATCCTAGAAACTACATTCCATACCCACATAATCACATAAACATGTTATCACATAAGCATATAACATTACACTAAGTCTCTATCAAACGAGACGAACCCAATGTGATACTAATCACTTCCCACGTACCCAAAGTATTCAAACCCGGTACGCTCTAATACCAAGTTGTAACGCTCTCAAAATAAAACCCATTATATACATTTCATTGACATCCATCATTTAAAGAAAACAATTTATTAATTCATTCATCAGAGTATTACTAAACGAAAACATTACATATAACATCAAATTAAATGCCCTATGGGCTTACATCTTTCCAAGCCAACACTTGGTCACAAAGAAATGAGTTCTAACTCAAATACAAATTAAGCCCTAGGCTTGAATGTTTATCAATTAAAAACAAATAACTACAGATAGTCTTCAAAATCCAAGTCCTTCCAAGCTAAGTCCTTGGAGGTAGCTTATCACCTGAACCTGAAAATGATGTTCCTATAAAGGGTGAGCCACAGCCTAGTAGAAATATACTAAAGCAAATATAAGCATTGAATAAAGCAATAGCATTCAATAGATGGTTAACCAAGATAATCAATTACATCATTATACCATTTCATGATATTAATGTCTAAGATACGTTTTACTTTCCAACATTATCAATATGGCTCAGAACTTGGCCAAACTTACAACAGTGAACTATATATATATCAAATTCACATTCTTCCAATGTCAACAAACAAATAAGACTCAGGCTCAAATCAAAACACTTCATACTTCCAGTTTGATACACATTTTAGTGCTGTATCAATAGAACACATCAATATAGATAAGCACACATAAAAGTGATGCTAATGGAGTCCATCCCCTATCTCCTCCCAAACAAAATCCGGTTTAGAGGTCCATCCACTATCTTCCCCTAAACCGTGGAGTACATCCCCTATCTCCTCCCACACAAAACAATGTATGTAAACACATAACATATACAACACACAATCAATACACATAATGTCTGTATTAATTTAGCAGTCAAAAGTGATAACTTAATCAATGATTAGTTTCAGTTATCCCTAATCCACATGCAGTGTCTACAACAATCATGACTATCCTCTACCGATAGCCCAAAACAGTTATTTCTAAACTTGGAAATAAATATAACAACAATTCAATAGGTGAGTGATTTAAATTATCCAACTACACCATTTAATCAATGAATTCCCCAATTTCATGAATTTAACCAAATTCCCCAATTCCCTTAAATTAGTTATACAAATTAATTAATTAATACAACTAGGGTTTTTTCCCAAAATTACCAAAGTACCCCCAACATATCAAAATACTAAAACTTAGAACAAAACTTATAAGATGGAGTAGGAAATCCCTACCTCGAAGAAATAGCCCCAAAAGAGAAGATGGAGATGAAAACCCAAACTCCAAAGTGCTCCAAACTACCAACAATTCAGATTAAATGGAAGCCCTCGACCCACTCTATCTTTTTAATAAAGGATCTAAGGTAGAAACTTACTCTAAGTAGATCAATCCTAAGAGAGAAGGTGTGTAGAGGGAGAGAGAACTCGTAACTAGGGTTTTGGAATATGAAAGTGCAAGAAAAACAGATCTGAAACACGCTGCTGCCTATTTAAACCTGGCAGGCTCGCTCGAGCGAAGACTTGGTCGCTCGAGCGACCAGACACAAAAAAAACTACGCTCGAGCCAAGGAAGCCTTGCTCGAGCCAACAACCCAAAATCTCGCTCGAGCGAAAGAAAACTCGATCGAGCGAAGAACTCAAACCCTCAGATCTGTAACCAGACACACGCTCGAGCGAAGGAACTATCGCTCGAGCGAAGAATGAACTAACTCGCTCGAGCGAAGAAAAGCTTGCTCGAGCCAAGAATGTAAAGCTACTGGTCCAAACCAGACGCAAACTCTCGCTCGAGCTACCAAACCCCTGCTCGAGCGAAGAACCAAAACAACATCTCGCTCGAGCGACAAACTCCTAGCTCGAGCGAAGATCCAAAATTCTGGACAGCAACACTTGGTTTCTAAACCCTACCAACCTGAAACAAACCTGCCCAAACACATCTTATAATTCCAAATGAGAAAATAAGGGACAACAACAACAACAAATATACAATGACAGAATCTACGGAACCTAAGTCCGGATACAATAATCAAACGGGAAAAAACCGGGGTCGCTATAAACAATGATTTCTTTGAATATGGATTCAGATCATTAACCTTTGAGGAAGCTATGAAGTCTCAAGATGCTGCATTCTGGAAAGAAGCAATAAACGATGAGATGGATTCTATCATGGGTAACAATACCTGGATACTTGCTGATTTGCCACCTGGATCCAAACCCACTGGTTGTATATGGATTTTCAAAAGGCAAATGAAAGTTAATGGCACAATTGACAAGTTCAAAGCAAGATTAGTTGCTAAGGGTTTTACTCAAAAAGAGGGTATCGATTATTTTGATGCATATGCTCCATTGGCTAGAATCGCCACCATTCGAGTGTTGATTGCCTTAGCCTCAATCTATAAGCTTGAAATCCATCAAATGGATGTTAAGACCGCTTTCTTAAATGGAGAGTTAGATGAGGAAATCTACATGCAACAACCGGAAGGATTTGTTGTACAGGGTCAAGAGTCCAAAGTGTGTAAACTCGTGAAGTCATTATATGGATTGAAACAAGCTCCAAACAGTGGCATGAGAAATTTGACAAAGTAATAGTGTCAAATGGCTTTAGGATACATGAATCTGATAAGTGTGTGTACTAACAATAGAGGTGTAATCATATGTCTATATGTAGATGACATGCTTATTTTTGGTACTGACAGTGATGTCATTGAACGTACTAAAAGTTTCTTGTCATCTAGCTTTAGTATGAAAGACATGGGCTTCACTGATGTAATTTTGGGTATTAAGATCAAACGAGAGGACAATAATTTGATTCTAATCCAGTCGCACTATATTGAGAAAATTCTTAAGAAATTTAATCAATATAATTGTACACCCATGTCTACACCTTTTAATTCAAATTTGAAATTGTATCCTAATATTGGAAGAGCTATTGATTGGCTAGAATACTCAAGAGTGATAGGTAGCCTGATGTATGCCATGATTTGCACTGGCCTGATATTACTTTTGCAGTGGGAAAACTTAGTAAATACACTAGTAATCCCACCAGTGTGCATTGGAATGCTGTTAATCGAGTACTTAGGTACTTGAGGAAAACAATAGGCTATGGAATAGTCTATAATGGCTAGCTAGCAGTGCTGGAAGGATTCATGGATGCTAGTTGGATAACTGACCGTGAAGATTAATCGTCCACGAGTGGTTGGATTTTTACTCTCGGAGGAGAAGCTATCTCCTGGGGTTCTAAGAAACAAACATGCATAACAAACTCAACCATGGCATTAGAGTTTGTAGCATTGGCTTCTTGTAGCAAAGAGGTAGAGTGGCTAAGGAATCTCTTGTTAGAGATTAAGATATGGCCAAAACCTATGCCACCAATATCTTTGCATTGTGATAGTGAAGTAACTCTATCACGGGCCTATAGCCATGTCTATAATAGAAAGTCTAGGCATATAGGACTAAGACATAGCTATGTCAGACAGTTAATCACAGAAGGTGTGATTACTATTGGTTATGTAAAGTCAAGTGAAAACTTGGCTGACTCCTTAACAAAGGGACTTGCAAGGGATTTAGTGTGGAAAACATCAAAGGGGATAGGTCTCAAGCCCACTTAACATAATCACTCCTTGTGCAAACTCGATTCAACGCTTGAAGAAACATCAAGTCTTGAGTTCAATGAACCCAAGTACACTACACGTCGTGATTGCAAACACTTAGTTTATTTCATTTTCATCCCGAGGTTGAAGTGCTTGGTACCTGTAATGTGAAAGACGAGGATGAGTTAGCAAACTCTTAATAAGCTTACAACTGTGTTGTTAGGATACTGTAAATTACAGGGGTACTTTTAGTAAGCTTACCTATGTGAGTGTAGGAGGTGGTGTTGCTTCCTATGAGTCCAAGGGCTTGACTCTAGAGTGCTCATGAATCAGGATATTGACACAAGGCCAATCCACGTGTCGGTTTGTTTGAATACTTGAGGTAACCTGTACTATGCGTAAGACAAGTCCGGTTAGTCGTATAAGATCATTAGTTCAAAGACAAGTCTACTGTACCGGCTTGACTAACTTTGAGATGTCTTCACTACGTAAATGATTCAAATCGTAAAATATCTTCACCTATGCATAAGGCTGCCAAGTGAACGAAAAGTCTTCATCTGGTATTTGAAAATGGTGAGGAAATGTTGGGGAATTTTCAAAATGGTTTTTAAAATTTATAGTTTAATTTTTGGGTGTTTTCAAAACCTTTCTTGTTTTGTTTGGAAAGCATTAATTAAGTTTGGGGACTTTGTCCCACATTGGAAGAGATAAAAATATAGAGCACTTAATAAAGTGCTACATGGAATATTCTTTTGAATATGGAATTATGGGATGAAAGCTAGTGTGCATGCACCCACACACCAAGGATGGTGCTTCGCACCATCCACGCACGCGCGCGCGAGTGTGATGTGGGCAGTGGGCTGTGTGGCATTTGATGGCGCACTTTGTACCTAGCACGGATGCATCGGCGCAAGGCGCCATGAGGGCGCTTGCATATTTGCGTCGGACAAGTTAGAGCGACGACGTGGCATGGGTGACGTGGAATACAGTCAGCTCCACGTGCCAATGACGTGTCATCCGTTGGCGATGAGTCAACCAACTGATCAAACGGTTGTGTGTCCGATCTGGAGCGAGTTGATCATAGCCGTTGATTGGAGATGCGCGTGATCGTATAAATAAGATGGCACCAGATCGTGATCAAGTGTAATTAGTCAAGACATCTATTCGGTGTCAGAATGATCTGCACTATATATCGTCAATCCAACAGTTAGAAATGATTGGATGCGATCAAGGGACATGATCATTCGATCAGATCCATTAAGGCCTATAAATAGGCTACGAAATCAGCCATTTCATTCCATTCAAAATCCTGAAAAGCATTCCTGCAATTCTCTCTCTCTCTCCCTTTTGATTTTGAATTTTCGATCAAGAGTTTCTTAAGCAAATTTCTGTTTTTCTTATTGATAATCAAGTTCTGCAGATTTGATTATCAGTGTCTTGGTTTCTTGATTATATCAAGGGTGTTCTAATCTATTGTCATTAGTGCAGATGCCGATAGACTAGATCTTTAGATCAGGCTTCATTGTATCCTGGAGGCAAATTTGTTGTAACCCCCTGCACACCTTTTGGTGGGTACAAATATTGTCTTTAGGGAAGCGACTTATTAACGCAAATTGAAGCACTAATTTTCTGTTCTATATAGACAAGGTCATTGCCAAATTTTGAAGACCCAAATACCACAATTTGAAGAATTCAAGACCCTTTGTTCCAACAATGGTCAATTTGAAAATTCTCTCAATTTTAGTATGTCACATTTCAAAAAAGTAAATTAAAGGATTTTTGTACTCATATTGCTGGTTTGGATAAATCTCATTTCATATTCAATCTATCTAAATCTGAAGATTCTCTTTTCAATTTTAGTTGTTTATGTTTCCCAAAAGTACACTAAAAAAAATTTCATAGTCACATTGTTAGTTTGGAAAACCCACATTCCACATTCAATCCATCTAAAATACAGCATTCCCATTATAGAAATCAACTCTTATGCCACATTTCAAAAATCATATTAAAAAAAATAAAGAAAAAAATGAACCTAACAATCAATAAGGGTAAAAAAGTCTTAACGTAACACAATAATATATTAAGTAGGATCTCATAGAAAATGTTTCAAATGATTAGGACCTACCGATTTATTAAAAAAGAGGGAATTCATAGTATACAAAATTTTGAAGTCAAATTTTCAAGTAAATTTCCCTTTAATGAATTAAAAATGATTAGTTAATAAGTTGAATTATGCAAGTTTGATCAACAATTTTGTAGATAAAAATACGAAAAGAGTGATATTTAAGTATACCGTTTGTTTACTTTTTATTTAGTACTTCAGCTTGAATTATTTTAATTTTTTTATTTATTGTAAATTTTTTTATATATTTAAATAAATTTTAATAATTATATGTATGATCAAAATTTAAATACATATCTTTTTATCACAAATTTGTTTTCAATGTACGAGGAGTCCTGAGTTCACTTTGGACTCTCAAAATGGTAGAGCTAACCCTAGAGTTAAGTGTTATATAAATTAAAATTAAGACAATTCAATTTAATTATGTCAAAACTATAGAGTTTATTATATTTATTTTTAAATATCAAGAAAATGTTGAGTTTTCATATAATTTTATTTTTTAAGGCAAAAATAATTTTTAAAAGGGTAAATTACATTTACACTCTTGAGATTTGGATTTAATACATATCACCCCTAACATTTGAGAAATTACATTGACCCCCTGTCATTGTAATTATTTAAATGAAATTAAGGTTGGTATCAAAATATATTGAATTCATATACTCTCTCTTTTCTTTTCTTTTCTCTTTTTTTTTTTTTTTTTTTTGTGAATGGCACACTCTCTCTTTTCTTATTTTGCGTTACTTCTTTTTCTTTTTCTTTTTTGTTGTTGTTGTTGTTGTTGTTGTTGTTGTTGTTGCCTTTGTTTTACTCTTTTTTTTTTCTAATGTAATTTCGTCTGTTTTGTACCAAAAGTTGTTACTTTTTATATAAATAAGAATTTGTGAAATTAGACTATTAACCACAGAGGTGGAAATATAATTTCTATAATGTCAGCAGTGGATGTAATTAGTGTAATTTACCCTTTTTAAAATAGGCTGCTTGAGTCGGCGTTTCGAAATTGACTTTCCTCTAAAATTAATTTTGCTTTTAAGACCTCTCTCTCACCATCTAGGCGATAACCATGTTCAAAACTACAACCAACCTTAACCGTTCTTCAAACCCAAAACTCCAGACCGTGATTGAGCTATTGAAGACATGTTCAAGCTTCAAACACATCGAATCAACGTACGCCTTCATGTTCAAAACCAACACAAACAACAACTGTTTCTTCATGAACCAATTTGTCACCGCTTGTTCGACCTTTCGTCGAATCGATTATGCATTTCTTGCCATTACATAGATGAAAAAACCCAATGTGTTTGTATTGGCTTTTTTCGGCTTTCGAAGGTTAGTATTGTAATTTTAAATGTGCCAGCAAGGATCAATCAGTCCTTACAGAAGATTAATTGCCAACCAATTATCAGACAATTGTGTTTTAGTTATTTCAGCCTCAACAAAAAGGACTTTTACTAGTGGTTTATTTAGGAGAATTTAGTAAATAACAACTAAATGAAGAATAATTTCAGAATTTCATTATGTAAAATGAAAAACTTACAATGATCTAACCTAGCCTCATAGAGGTTTGCAGCAACAAGCTATTTGAAACTACTCCTATGAATGAAGTGCAGTACAGCAATTTAACGTACATAAATGTAAAGAATTGTAAAAATTGGAAGGGAAGAATAAAGTAAATAAAACTGGTTTTTTTATTTGAGTCTAGATCCTCCTTTTTGAGGCCTTCTCTGCTATTTATACTTCTCAATGATAATCGTCGAAATGGACTTCTAACCGTCGAAACGTCCCTCCATGATTGCTAAACATGCTCTCTCACAGTCAGTCCCACTACGCCACATTTGCAGGTAGCCTTCCCTCCTGATTTTGAATTTGAACCTTGTGAGTAACCGTTAAGCCACATCACCTTATATCCTCGATGATTCCAGTGCCACGCAGACCCATTATGTGTCTAATTATGGTTGGCAACTTGTATTAACTCCCCAAATTGTCCTTTTCATGCCACGTGTTGAATTGTGATTGGCTTATACAAATTATACAACCAACAGTTTGTATATAATGCAATGATAAGAGGCTTTGTTCACTGTTCTTCTCTTATTCAAGCTTTACAACTTTATTTGGAGTTGTTGAGAGCCCATATTTGCCGAGAGCCCATATTTGCCTCATTAGTTATACATTTTCGTCGATAGTTAAAGGTTGAGCATTAATATCAGCTTTTCAATTGGAAGAATTTGTTCATGGGCAAATTTTGAAAAATGGGTTTGATTTACATTTATTTGTTCAAATTGCTTTGGTTGATTTTTATTCAAATTTGTGTAAAATGGTTGAAGAGAGACAGGTGTTCGATGAAATGGATGAAAGAGATGTTTTTGCATGGACTACGATGGTTTCGACTTATGCTCGAGTTGGCAATTTGGGTTCTACTCGAAGGTTGTTTGATAAAATATAGCGATCCCGGGTTTACCCTTGATGTACAGTGATCCGGACATGTGTCCGTGGATGTTGGTAGTTGTTTATTATCTTGTTTGCATCCTTTTTACTTTGTACATTGAGTTATAGGATGTGTTGGGCAGGTTTGTTACAGGTTGGTTGTGCTTGGGAGCCTAGTGCTGCTGCCCAGATTTTTGGACCTTCGCTCGAGCGAGGAGTTGGTTGCTCGAGCGAGAGTTGAGTTCGTGTCTGGTGGATCGAGCCAGAGTGGCTTCGCTCGAGCGAGCGACTGCGTCTGGTTCTGGAC
The DNA here is from genome assembly GCF_055761805.1 of Camellia sinensis. Taxonomy (NCBI): domain Eukaryota; kingdom Viridiplantae; phylum Streptophyta; class Magnoliopsida; order Ericales; family Theaceae; genus Camellia; species Camellia sinensis. Next base: position 101,204,504 of record NC_138972.1, read on the forward strand.
CTAAGAGTTGCATTTTCTGGCTCGAGCGAGATTTCCTTCGCTCGAGCGGTCTGGTTTGTCCTTCGCTCGAGCGAGAAGTCTGTCGCTCGAGCGTACTGGTTGCAGACCTAAGGGTTTGAGTTGTTGGCTCGAGCGAGCATTCTTTCGCTCGAGCACACTTCTGAGTTTTTGGCTCGAGCGAGAACTTCATGGCTCGAGCGAGAGTTTTCTGTGTCTGGTCGCTCGAGCGACAGAGTCTTCGCTCGAGCGAGCGTGTTTTATATCAGCGGACAGTAGCGTTTTTGAACATCACTTTTTCACTTCCTTTTTCTTTCCAACCCTAGATCCGAGACTCTCTCTCTCTAAACTTACCCTCTCTCTAAGATTTGATCTCCCTAGAGTGTGAATCTAGCCTAGGGCCTTTGTTAAAAAGATAGAGGGTGTTGAGGGATTCGACTTAATCTGAAAAAGTGTGGGTTTGGAGCACGTTGATCTTCGAGTCTTCATCTCCTTTTTGGATCAAACTTCGAGGTAGGGATACCCTACTCCTCTCTATGGATTTTGTCTTTAAATTTTAGTATTTTGAGATGTTGGGCTTGGTTTGGTAATTTCGTGAAAGTTTGGGGCTTTTGTGTAATTTTACAAAAGTTGAGGTTTTATTCATAATAAACCTAGATGCATGTTTGGCATAGAGAAATGGAATAAATGTTGAATCATTGATGAAAATGGGACCTAAGGGTTGTAATGTTAATTATGGGAATTGACCTAATTACATTGTTTGATTAATTGGGATAATTAATTGGGAGAAATGAGGAAATGAAATGTTGATTGAATATCTATTTGTGCATTTATTTTCTGTATAGAAATAACTGCTTTGGGCTATCGGTGGAGGATAGTCGTGAATGTTGTAGACAATGCATGATGATTAGGCAAACGGAAACTAATCAATGGAATGTGTCATGGAATTTGACGGTTGATAGAATACATTAATTGTATGTATTGAATGATTGTATATAGAACCAATGTGTTTGTATACGTTATGTGTAGAGGAGGAGATGGGGGATGTACTCCGCGGTTTAGGGGAAGATAGGGGATGTACCTCTAAACCGGATAGTGTTAGGAGAAGATAGGGGATGAACTCCGTAGATACAGCTCATATGCTTGTCTAGAGAAGTGAAGATAGAGCTAATATGCTTATCTTTGTGAAGTGTGGAAACAGCTTATATGCTTATCTGTGAATGTGGGCTATTGTCGTTATACATATCTGTTGAGAATGTGGATATAGCTTATATGCTTATCTGTGAATGTGGGATATAGTTTTTATACATATCTGTTGAAATAATGATAGAGCTAACATGCTTATCTGTTGAAAAAGGGAAAATGAAAAGTAACTTGGACTCATAAGTTGTATGACATAAATATGTGATTTATGTGAATGTATCAGTGTTGGCCACCTATCAATTGCTAATCTTTTAGTCATTGTTCATGGTTGGTTTAGTGTATTTCTACTGGGCTGTGGCTCACCCTATATGGGAATATCATTTTCAGGTACAGGTAGCATGCCACCTCCAAGGACATAGCTTGGGAGGCTAGAGGCGGACATACTTTTGTCGTTTTACTTTTTGATGTATTATATGTAAATTCAAGCCAAGGGCTTAATGTGTATGAGTTAGTACTCTTTTGTTGTAACCAAGTGTTAACTTGGAAAGCTGTAAGCCCATAGGGCATTTGCTTTTGTTGTTAACATGTAATACTTTTGTAATGGAACACTGATAAATGGAAGAATGTGGAACTTTTACATATCAATGCATGTCTTATTTGATGGGTTTAATGTTATTATTTTGAGGGCGTTACAACTTGGTATCAGAGCGTACCGGGTTCGAATACTTTGGGTACATGGGAAGTGATTAGGATCACAATGGGTTTGTCTCGCTTAATAGAGACTTAGATGTAGTGTTATATGCTACGTGCTTAATTGATAACATGCTTATGTGACTATGTGGGTATGGGATTTAATTTCTAGGATGTTGATTGGATCCTTGGGTTTCTGGGAGTCTTGTTGGAAAAGCAGTTGATCAATGCTATTTCTAACCGGAACTCTAGTAACGCCTCGGGACTATCATTATCCGGAAATGAAATTCGTAAGTGCTTATGTGTTTATGTGCTTACGTGGAGTGAATTACAGTTGTCCATGCATTAGGACGTGAGTGTTTAGTTTCAGCACATTTGTGAATGTGCTAATGTTCTGTGTTACCTTTATTAGGATGTCAGGACGAGGAAGAGGTGCTAGGCGTGGTAGACCTGCGAGGCAGGAAGTACCGTTACCGGGGGAGGTTCCGGCAGTGCAGGAGGGAGTTGGCCAGGCCAATGTGGCCAAGCCAGTGGGTCAGCAGGCCATGGGTGCCTTGGCCAGAGAGATAGCAGGAGCTTTGGGTATTCTTAGAGCTGGGAATCAGGCAGCTGAGGCAGGGCCTTCTTTCTTGAAGAGAGAGTTTTTCCGGTCTAATCCGGATGAGTTTATCGGGGATCCGAAGGAGCCACTGAAGGCTGATGAGTGGCTAGAGCAAATGAGTAAGACGTTCGAGATGCTTGGCATCGAGGACGGAGCACTAAAAGTGACCTTGGCATCCTTCCAGCTGAAGGGAGATGCGGGTCAATGGTGGAAGTACGAGAAGGCTCGTGTTGGTGGTACTTGGGAGGCGTTTGTGAATGCTTTTCAGGAGAGGTTTTTGTCTGCAGCAGCTAGGGAGAAGCTGAGGGACCAGTTCAGCCGGCTTAAACAGCAGGGCTTGTCAGTGGCCGAGTTTGAGGCTACTTTTACCAGTCTGTCCAGGTTTGCACCGGAACTAGTGGCGTCCGAGGAACGCCGTTGCTATGAGTTTGAGCGGAAGTTGAGGCGGGGCCTCAAGTTGAGAGTTGGTGGGTCTTATATCTGAGAGTATAGGCACCTGGTAGATGCTGCTGCTCATATGGAAATTATGATGCAGGAAGAGGAGGAAGAACAGAGGGGCTCCAAGAGGAGCCAGGATGGTCAGGGTGATGGCAGGAGACAGAAGGGTTATAACCCTCAGCAGTCTCAGGGTGCAGTTTCTAGATCGACCTTTCCAGTGCCGAGTGCAGGCTCGGGGAGAGGCAATCAGGGGGAGTTTGCTTGTTACAAGTGTGGCCAGCTGGGTCACAAGGTTTCTGTTTGCCCGCAGAAGGGTAGGGGTCAGAGAGCTGCTTCTTCTTCAACTAGACCGCAGAGTCAGAGTTTGGGCAGGGGGCAGCCCTTGTCTTGTTATCAGTGTGGACAGCCTGGGCACCTGAAGAGGTTTTGCCCGCAGTTGAGTGCCACTTCAGGAGCGTCTGGTTCTAGACAGACGCAGGGTTTTCAGCCAGCTCAGTCTGTGCAAGCCTCGAGGGCCAATCCGGGAGCTTCGTCATCCCAGTCTGTGCAGCAGTCTTTTGCTCCTAGAGGTGAGCAGGTAGATCAGGGGCCTACGGGGCGCGTGTATGCTGTTACCGCGCAGGATTTAGTACCGGCTCCATCAGTAGTGAGAGGTACTTTTCTGTTTTGCAACTCGGTTGCTAGTGTGTTGATTGACACGGGTGCATCTCATTCTTTTGTATCTGCTGCATTTGCATCTGTTTTGGAATTGGAGTTAGCATAGTTAGCATCTCCTATTTGTGTGGTATCGCCTTTGGGTGGTGAGTTGATCCTGAAACAGGGTGTTAGAGGATGTGATATAGAGGTCGCCGACTATAGGCTTCCTTTTCCGTTTGTTGTCATGCCCATGAAGGGCTTTGATGTTATTTTGGGTATGGACTGGCTATCGTCATACCGGGCTGTTATCGATTGCTACCGCCAGAGGGTCACGTTATGTACCTTGAGCGGGGAGTGGTTCCATTTCTTGGGAGACGGAGTTGGTAGTGTTTTGCCACCGGGGTATGATTCGCGAGGGCGAAGTGAGCTTAGTGGTCTACTTGCTAGCTTTGAGAGTGGTGAGAGTGGTGAGACCCAGCTTGTGTTGCCGAGGGTGGTTTGTGAGTATTCGGATGTCTTTCCCGAAGATCTTGTCAGTTTGCCACCTCACCGAGAGATAGAGTTCTCTATTGATCTAGTGCCCGGCACAGCGCCGATTTTTATGGCACCTTACCGTTTTGCTCCAGCAGAGTTGGTTGAGTTGACAGTTCAACTCCAGGAATTGCTCGATAAGGGTTTTGTTCGCCCTAGTGTTTCACCGTGGAGAGCACCGGCCCTCTTTGTTAAAAAGAAAGATGGTGCCTTGAGATTATGTATTGACTACCGGAAGTTGAATCGGGCTACGGTTAAGAATAAGTATCCTATGCCCCGTATAGATGACTTGTTTGATCAGTTGAAGGGTTCCCATTGTTTCTCTAAGATAGACTTGAGATCGGGTTACCACCAGTTGAGGGTTAGGGAGGAGGATATTCCGAAGACGGCATTCCGTACGCGGTATGGCCACTATGAGTTTCTGGTGATGCCATTTGGGCTTACCAATGCACCGGCAGTCTTTATGGACTTGATGAACCGGATCTTCCGGGAATTCTTGGATCGATTTATAGTCATTTTTGTGGACGACATTCTTATCTATTCGCCTTCTGAGGAGGAGCACGAGGAACACTTGAGAGTGGTGCTTGAATTGCTTAGAGCCCATAGGCTGTATGCCAAGTTTGGGAAGTGTGAGTTCTGGCTGAGGGAAGTCAAATTTTTAGGCCACGTGGTATCCGAGGAAGGGGTGTCTGTTGATACATCCAAGGTTGAGGCAGTGCAAGATTGGGCACAGCCTAAGAGTGTGTTTGAGATCCGCAGTTTTCTGGGATTGGCTGGGTATTACCGTCGGTTTGTGAAAGATTTCTCCAGGTTAGCGTCACCGTTGACTAGACTGACTCGGAAAGGAGTCAAGTTTGTGTGGAATGAGACTTGTGAAAAGTCGTTTCAAGAGCTGAAAGTTAGATTGACCACCGCTCCGGTGTTGATTATTCCGGAAAGAGGGTTGGGTTATGCGGTTTATTGTGATGCCTCACGAGAGGGTTTGGGTTGTGTGTTGATGCAAGAGGGGAAAGTGGTAGCTTATGGCTCACGTCAGTTGAAAATACACGAGAAGAATTACCCCACACACGACCTAGAGTTAGCGGCTGTGATCTTTGCCTCGAAAATCTGGAGGCACTACCTTTATGGTGAGAAGTTCGAGGTGTTCTCGGACCACAAGAGTTTGAAGTATCTGTTTACACAGAGAGACTTGAATCTGAGGCAGAGGAGGTGGATGGAGTTCATCGAGGATTATGATTTTGAGTTGCATTATCATCCGGGAAAGGCCAATGTTGTGGCCGATGCCCTTAGTAGGAAATCCATTAGTGATGTAGCTAGTATAGCCATCCAGGAATGGGAGATGTTGGGTGCACTTGGGGAGTTTGATTTGTTACTGGGCGAATCTGTTGAGGCTGCGGCCTTGTTTTCTGTTGTTGCGCAGCCTACACTTGTGACACGAGTGTTAGAGGCACAGAGCGGTGACCTTGAGGTAGAATCCATCCGAGAGAAGATCTCCAGTAGGAAAGTTGAGAAGGGTTTGACAGTGTATCCCGACATGAGTGTGAGATACCGAGACCGTTTGTTTGTACCGGAGTCTTGCCGAGAGGAGGTACTCCGAGAGTTTCACCATTCACGCCTTGCGGTGTATCCGGGAGGTACTAAGATGTATCAGGATTTGGGTCGCCAGTTTTGGTGGTGGGGTATGAAGAGAGAAGTGGCTGTTTTCGTATCGAAATGCCTTACTTGCCAGCAAGTGAAGGCTGAGCATCAGAGGCCAGCGGGTTTGTTGCAACCCTTGCCTATTGCCGAGTGGAAGTGGGAGCATGTCACTATGGACTTCGTTGTAGGTCTTCCGAGGACTCAGCGGGGTAGTGATGCTATTTGGGTGGTTGTAGACCGGTTGACTAAGTCGGCGCACTTTATTCCTATGCGCGTGAGAGATTCGGTAGATCATCTTGCCGACTTGTATATTCGGGACGTAGTGAGATTGCACGGGGTCCCAGTGACGATCGTCTCAGATAGAGATCCTCATTTTACCGCCAGGTTGTGGCAGAGTTTGCAGAGTGCCTTGGGCACTAAGTTGACCTTTAGTACGGCTTATCATCCTCAGACTGACGGGCAGTCCGAGCGTACTATCCAGATCCTCGAGGATATGCTTCGGGGTTGTGTCCTGGACTTCAGTGGGACGTGGGAGAGGCACTTACCCTTGGTAAAGTTTGCCTACAACAACAGCTTTCAGTCTAGTATCGGTATGGCACCATTTGAGGCCTTGTATGGCCGACCGTGTAGGTCTCCAGTTTGTTGGGCCGAGGTGGGTGATGCACCTTTGTTGGGTCCGGAGTTGGTTAGGGAGACGACGGAGAAAGTTGAGCTTATCTGTAGGAGGCTTGTTACAGCCCAGAGTCATCAGAAATCTTATGCTGACCGTAGGAGGAGGCCTTTAGCGTTTGAGGTAGGTGATCATGTCTTTCTAAAGATATCACCTAGACGAGGTTTGATGAGGTTTGGGAAGAGTGGGAAGTTATCCCCTCGGTTTATTGGGCCTTTTGAGATCCTTGAGAGGATTGGCGAGGTTGCTTATCGGTTAGCTTTACCCCCGCAGTTGTCCGAAGTGCATGACGTGTTTCATGTGAGTATGCTTCGGAAGTATGAGCCAGATCCATCACATGTGTTGGATTGGACCGATTTAGAGGTAGATGAGGATGCCTCATATGAGGAGAGACCGGTTCGGGTCTTGGATAGGCGGGATCAGGTCCTGCGTGGCAAGACCATTCCTTTGGTGAAAGTCTTGTGGAAACATCACGGAGTGGAGGAAGCCACTTGGGAACGTGAGTTGGAAGTCCATGAGAAATATCCGGACTTGTTTGTTAATGTGTAATCTTGTAGTTAAATTTTGTTGAACTTAAGAGCTTTATATATATGTCTTAAGTTGTGAAACATTGAAAATGTTTTGGTTATTGGAAGTATGTTTTGGAACTTGCCTCATATGGAAGTTGAATGTAACAATATATATGTTGAACATATTGTTGAAATTGGAAAGATAGTGCATAATGTTGTTGCATGTTGAAAGTACATATGTTGTTTACATATTGTGAAATGTCTCTTGTTAAAGGGATGGGATGACCGGTAATGGGTTGAATTGTTAAATGTTAAAAAATGTAACATTATCTAAAATGGAGGAAAACCTGTTCTTTTGAAAACTTGTGCTTAATTTCGGGGACGAAATTCTTTAAGGGGGGGAGGTTATAGCGATCCCGGGTTTACCCTTGATGTACAGTGATCCGGACATGTGTCCGTGGATGTTGGTAGTTGTTTATTATCTTGTTTGCATCCTTTTTACTTTGTATATTGAGTTATAGGATGTGTTGGGCAGGTTTGTTACAGGTTGGTTGTGTTTGGGAGCCTAGTGCTGCTGTCCAGATTTTTGGACCTTCGCTTGAGCGAGGAGTTGGTCGCTCGAGCGAGAGTTGAGTTCGTGTCTGGTGGATCGAGCTAGATTGGCTTCACTCGAGCAAGCGACTGCGTCTGGTTCTAGACCTGTGAGTTGCATTTCCTGGCTCGAGCGAGATTTCCTTCGCTTGAGCGGTCTGGTTTGTCCTTCGCTCGAGCGAGAAGTCTGTCGCTCGAGCGTGCTGGTTGCAGACCTGAGGGTTTGAGTTGTTGGCTCGAGCGAGCATTCTTTCGCTCGAGCGCACTTCTGAGTTTTTGGCTCGAGCGAGAACTTCATGGCTCGAGCGAGATTTTTCTGTGTCTGGTCGCTCGAGCGACAGAGTCTTCGCTCGAGCGAGCGTGTTTTATATCAACGGACAGTAGCGTTTTTGAACATCACTTTTTCACTTCCTTTTTCTTTCCAACCCTAGATCCGAGACTCTCTCTCTCTAAACTTACCCTCTCTCTAAGATTTGATCTCCCTAGAGTGTGAATCTAGCCTAGGGCCTTTGTTAAAAAGATAGAGGGTGTTGAGGGCTTCGACTTAATCTGAAAAAGTGTGGGTTTGGAGCACGTTGATCTTCGAGTCTTCATCTCCTTTTTGGTTCAAACTTCGAGGTAGGGATACCCTACTCCTCTCTATGGATTTTGTCTTTAAATTTTAGTATTTTGAGATGTTGGGCTTGGTTTGGTAATTTCGTGAAAGTTTGGGGCTTTTGTGTAATTTTACAAAAGTTGAGGTTTTATTCATAATAAACCTAGATGCATGTTTGGCATAGAGAAATAGAATAAATGTTGAATCATTGATGAAAATGGGACCTAAGGGTTGTAATGTTAATTATGGGAATTGACCTAATTACATTGTTTGATTAATTGGGATAATTAATTGGGAGAAATGAGGAAATGAAATGTTGATTGAATATCCATTTGTGCATTTATTTTCTGTATAGAAATAACTGCTTTGGGCTATCGGTGGAGGATAGTCGTGAATGTTGTAGACAATGCATGATGATTAGGCAAACGGAAACTAATCAATGGAATGTGTCATGGAATTTGACGGTTGATAGAATACATTAATTGTATGTATTGAATGATTGTATATAGAACCAATGTGTTTGTATACGTTATGTGTAGAGGAGGAGATGGGGGATGTACTCCGCGGTTTAGGGGAAGATAGGGGATGTACCTCTAAACCGGATAGTGTTGGGAGAAGATAGGGGATGAACTCCGTAGATACAGCTCATATGCTTGTCTAGAGAAGTGAAGATAGAGCTAATATGCTTATCTTTGTGAAGTGTGGATACAACTTATATGCTTATCTGTGAATGTGGGCTATTATCGTTATACATATCTGTTGAGAATGTGGATATAGCTTATATGCTTATCTGTGAATGTGGGATATAGTTTTTATACATATCTGTTGAAATAATGATATAGCTAACATGCTTATCTGTTGAAAAAGGGAAAATGAAAAGTAACTTGGACTCATAAGTTGTATGACATAAATATGTGATTTATGTGAATGTATCAGTGTTGGCCACCTATCAATTGCTAATCTTTTAGTCATTGTTCATGGTTGGTTTAGTGTATTTCTACTGGGTTGTGGCTCACCCTATATGGGAATATCATTTTCAGGTACAGGTAGCATGCCACCTCCAAGGACATAGCTTGGGAGGCTAGAGGCGGACATACTTTTGTCGTTTTACTTTTTGATGTATTATATGTAAATTCAAGCCAAGGGCTTAATGTGTATGAGTTAGTACTCTTTTGTTGTAACCAAGTGTTAACTTGGAAAGCTGTAAGCCCATAGGGCATTTGCTTTTGTTGTTAACATGTAATACTTTTGTAATGGAACACTGATAAATGGAAGAATGTGGAACTTTTACATATCAATCCATGTCTTATTTGATGGGTTTAATGTTATTATTTTGAGGGCGTTACATAAAATGCCTGAAAGAAACTGCACTTCATGGAGTATAATGATTGATGGGTATGTGAGAGTGAGGGATGTAGAATCTGCAAAGTTATTGTTCAATGAGATGCCCAAAAGGGATTTAATTTCTTGGACAGCAATGATCAATTGTTATTAGCAGAATAAGCAGTATATAGACGTGTTAGCCATTTTTAATGAGATGAATAGCCATGAGATAAGCTCTGATAAAGTGACCATGGCTACTGTTATCTCGGCTTGTGCCCATATTGGTGCTTTGAACTTTGGAAAGGAAATTCATCTTTATGTAATGCAAAATGAGTTTGATCTTGATGCTTACTTTGGGGTTGCATTAGTTGATATGTATGCAAAGTGTGGGAGCTTGGATAGATCCCCTTTGGTGTTCTTTAAGTTACGGGAAAAAAATCTTTTCAGTTGGAATTCAATAATTGAAGGGCTTGTTATACATGGTTATGCAGAAGAAGCATTGGCAATGTTTAGTAGGATGGAGGGGAAGAAGATAAAGCCGAATGGTGTTACTTTTATTAGTGTTCTTAATTATTGCTTGTACTCATGCAAGACTAGTTGAAGAGGGCCCTAGGAGGTTCCTAAACATGACATGCGATTTTTCCATTCCTCCTGAAATTCAACACTACGGGTGCATGGTTGATCTATTATGTAAGGTTGGTTTGATCAAAGATGCATTGGAATTGATACAGAGCATGTGAATTCTGCCAAACTCTGTTATTTGGGGTGCTTTACTAAGCGGGTGTAAGCTTTACAAGAACTTGGAGATTGCTCAAGCTGCTGTCAATAAGTTGATGGTTTTGGAGCCAAACAATAGTGGGTGTTACACCCTTCTGGTTAACATGTACGCTAAATCAAATCAATGGAATAAGGTTGCTAAGATCAGATCAACCATGAAGGTACAAGGTGTAGAAAAAACATGTCCTGGATCCAATTGGATTAAAATGGATAGCAAGATTCATCTGTTTGAAGCTTCTGATAAATCTCACCCTTATTTGGCCAAAATATATGTGGTGTTAAGTGAACTAAACGGGCAGTTGAAGCTAGCTAGCTATCAACCTAAGGTTGGGTTTATGTAGTGGTTTGTTTTGAACAAAGGAAATGTCATTTGAAGACATTATGTTTGTGAAACAGATACAATTGGGCGCTAGAGACGGGTTGGAGGCACGTGAGCAATTCAAGTTTTGGGATGGCTGCAAATAAGCATTTGTAATTGTGGCAATGCCAGTGAATGATGGAAAACTGCTTGAGCTGCAATGCTAGTGCAACAGAACTTGGATAAACAGATGCAACATTGATCTCCATAAACACGTGGTACTTCAAATGATCTAAACTCACATCCTATCTGCATGTTCTCAGTTTGGCTATTGCTTTGATGATTCATATCATAAAACTTGGACCTTGTCCACGAAATAGTTAGCTAACAAAATCTCTTTACTATTCAATGTTGACAGGAAACATAATGATGGTCCCACTAGTGCTGACAGAGAAGAATGGCATGTCTTCACATACTTCCAAGGCTTGAATTCAAGGAGAAGATGAACTATGATTTATGAGAAGAGCACATATGATTCTGCTATTAAATTGAGAGACTTTGGCTATAGTGACTAAAAATTTCTTGGCTAACATGAGCTCTTGAACTAGAATTGTTGTTGCATAGGTGAGTTCAGGAAACAACTGACCAACTCTGTTAAGCCATGCATGTTCTCATATCTGTTTATGAAAATACCATCTATGAGTTTAAAATAGGAGGTTCTGAAGAGCTACTGTATATTATCTGCCTGTAGTAGTTGTGCGATTAGAAGTTTTAATTTAATTCAAGGGAAACAAATCTTCCTTTCTTCATAACATATATGTCTGCTTCATTTGTCAATGTCATTTACAGAGTTAAAATGTTACCTAATGTTTCATGTGCTTTGTCAATATACCAGGTATAAGCTAATTCAAAGTCTAATGCAGTTTGTGGTCCAAAGATAGAAAGTAAGAGTGAAGATTCAAATACCTTTTGATGAAGTAATACCTTTGTGCTTGGGGCAACAACATAAGTTGCAACTGAGGGCTCATCAATTGCTGGTTGAAAACTATTTTCCTAGGCCACTGAGAATATATGGAAGGGCTCCTCTTAACCAAGAAGTAACGTCCATACATACAGTAGAAAATTTAATGGCCTTTATTAAATGGCTACTTATTTGAACTTCTATCAGTAAGGGACTGACATAAATAATAATAACACTTTTATCACTATTTCTGTATTTTCTTGATGATAGTTATAAGTTGAAGCTCCTCTTGAACTATAGTTTTGCAAGTTAGGATGAACACATATTCTTCACAAAAGTTTTAATTTCGTGTCTGCTATGACACAAGCTTTAAGGTAAGTGTGAAATTTTTGGAGTCCATGCAATTGCATGCTATAATATTATATTGTTTACATTGTTTTTTCAAGAAATGAAGAATAGTTGAAAGTTGAAAACTGCTATTGTGACGACCCCGCCACATGTAATATTTTACATTTAGTTAATCGTGGTAATTTGGATTTTAATTAGTTATTATTCTGATTTAATTTTGGAATTAACGAACATTATTGGGTATGATTCGTATATGATTTTATAAAAGAGTTATTTTGGAATTAGAAATAGAAAGCCTAAATGGCTTAAGAAGGTGAAATTGATGAATTAAATCAATTTAATTTCGAGTATTGGACCACATGGGATTTTAATTAAATATTCTATTCAGTTAAGTAAAATTAAGATTTGGTTAATTGGGTCTGAGTTAGAGTTAATTAAATTATGAGGATTGGGTAAACAGATGTTAAGCATGTCACGAATACAGTTCATAAAAATAGGACGATCTTTCATTTAAACAAAAAGCACCATTTCAAAAAAAAGAGTATAGCATAAGTCAAAAAATACTTATTATTAAACATATCTTTATGAGATTGTTACTCACAGATAACTCCAGAGACAGATTAGATGGACCATAACGCGTGACCTACACAAACGCATAGTAGATACACATTACAACACAATATCACTTCCGTAATCAAACTTGACTTCTCTTGTCTTTTTTCATTTGAACAATACAAAGTTCTACTATGCTTATACTTACTTTCTAAAATAAACTGGGTTCTCATTTCACATATTCTTTCATTACTAAATCTTTTTTTTCCTGATAGACTGATTTCTTACTTGGCTTCTTAATCAATTACTACTAAATCAATGATTTATTATTTAGCATTTAAGTTTATTGTTAACTTATTAATCTTCATTGAGTCATAGTTCTTGCTTAGAAATGTTTGGGAGGAGATGGGATGAAAATATGAGCACATGATGCAAAAACCTTCTTAATTTGTCCAAATTTAAATTTAATTCATTTCTTTCATATCAAACCCAATTTCAAAAATATAATTCAAAAACTTATATACAAACTCTTAAATAATTAAGAAAACTTGATCATCTTTAAACCATTTACATCAAAACTCCTTTAATATAAAAGTTGAGCTCATTCTTCATAGACTCATAATTTTTTCAAAAATTTAGTTCTTGTTTCATCAAGGCATTGAATCAAATCTTCAAACAATAATAGTTATCAAAATTGAACCCAAACTTCACAAATTTAAAGAATCATAACTCATATTCTTCAACCTAACTTAATTTAACATCCAAAACCCAATTTCTATCAATTTATAGAATTAATCTCCAAATTACTTAATCCCTTCATTATTTCTTTCCAATTATATGAAATTGAACCCAATTATTTCTTACTTTAAGCTTTTAGCTAAATTATTTATAAAATCTAAACTTCAATTTCTTACCCAAAATCCAATTTCTTAAAAAATCCATAAGATTAATTTCATAGCTTTCTTAATTTCAAGTTCAATTCCTCAATTCATCCAAATTACATACAGTTGAATCTAATTTATTTCTACTTCCATAAACATAATCTCAATCCTTTTGAATCTCAAGTATTATTTATTTTAGAAAGTAAGTATAAGTGTGGTAGAACTCCAGATTACTTAAATAGAAAAAGACAAGAGAAGTCAAGTTTGATTTAGGAAGTGATATTGCGTTTTAATGTGTATCTGTTATGCGTTTGTGTAGGTCACACGCTATGGTCCGTCTGATCTGTCTCTAGAGCTATGTAAGTAACAATCTCGTAAAGCTATGTTCAATTACAAGTATTTTCTGACTTATGTTATCTCTGTTTCTGAAATGGTGCTTTTTGTTTAAATGAACGGTCATCCTATTTTTATGAACTATATTCGTGGCATCCTTAGCATCTGTTTACTGTTACTGTTACAGAGATTTCTGTCAGTTCCAATCCTTGGAACCTTTGTTTACTGTATTGATGGCCATAGTATATGGTTGTTCGGTCATCATGACCATCTGTTCGGTCGTCATGACTGTCTGTACTGTTCTGTTATTGGATGTACCATGTATAACTACTATGCTTTCTATATGAAATATGGATTCGCTAGGCATATGATTCTGATTTCTTGTTTACTGCTATAATTGACCGATTTGGATTACAATAAGGACACCATTCATAACCTCTTTAAGTTGTTGTTATTCACTGGGTTCTCGCTCATGTTTATATATATATATATATATAGGTGATCAGGCACGCGACCAGGCCTGGAGCTTCTGCCTGGACTCTATCTTGTCAGCCAACCTATGTGCCTTCCGTGGAGGTTCCAGATATGTTTAAGTGCCATGGCTATGTGATTAAAGTTTAACTTTTTGGTTATTCTGTATATAGGTGTAACATGCTTGGGGGATACCCACGTGCGTTAAATAGTTCAGACCATCTATCTCTTTTATCTAGTCTCACTAGTGCAATATGAAACATAGATGAGAGTCCAGATTTGGCCATTTTTAGAAATCCATTTTATTACAAAACCTTTTTCCAGAAATGAACTACACCATCAGATCTCAGAGTCACCACCTAATATTTTTGGAAAATTAGAAAATCCATGACTCGTGCCAAGGCCACTATTCGTCATAACCAAAGTTGTCTTAGTTCGGACCCTTAAGTATGAGAGGGGAAGGTCATTAATTGAGCATCCCCACTCATCCGATCAAAAGATCAGCCCTTAATAAACCATGATATGAATTTTATTTATTTTATATGTTCATATTTCGATTATTTAAAATCCTAAAAATTACTATGTGAAGCATACAAGTATAGGCTATGTCATTTATTTTGGAATAATTTGATTTCATGTAGTTTTGAAAGAGTTTTGGAGATGTAAAACCCAAACAAATTGAGTTTACAAATATGAAAATCAACACTATTCCAAATTAAGCGACACAACCTCCATCCATTGACATTCATACAGTTATATCAAATAAACAAGTAGCCACATGGTAGGATGCTTAAACATAATAAGAAAAAAGCACACTTACGGGATGCTAAAGCATAAAAACTTATATATTTACTGACGTCCCTCGAACAGCTACAAAACAAAATTAGTAAAATATGCATGATCCTATATACAAAATTCTAATATAATACATACATAAGAATGCTTCCAAAGATCCTGCTTCTAAAACATGACATGTTACAAAACATGCGATAGTGCACAAAATCATGTAATAATCAATTAAAGCGTAGAGATGCAAATTTAGCTAGATCTAGGCATAAATCATGTATGTAAAAGCATGAATATGCATGGCATGCAATAATATACATATGTATAGCTAGGGAAAGCGATTAAAGAATGGGATAGATAAGAAGTAGGGATGGGGAATTATTACAACACTTTAAATATTACAAATCTGAGGGAGATGAATAAATATTACAACACAACACAAAAAAAGCCTCACAAACACTCAAAATAAAAAGAAAAGCAGAAACTACATAGGCCTTGGAGATCATCCATCGAAAATTTGTTTGCTGCTCTATTTCGCCTTTGGAAAATCATTTGGGAATTCCTGTTTTTCATGTAGCAAGACCAAAACAAAGCAAACAAAACCTTTCCAAGAGAAATGATATAATATATACAAAAATTATCAATTGAAAAATCTAACAATTATTCACAAGTTATCTCATTTTGTTTGTGGCCAAAATTAAAGCTTAATCTGACAATTTTTTAAAAAAATCATTCAGAATTTCACAATTGTAACTTCACAGTTGTGTCTGAAACGGTCCTTTCAGCTAGGAATAACTTTGCCACATTTCTGAGGACCTTACTGAAAATTCTCCCAGAAAGTTGGGCCACACCACAATTATTTGAAAATTTTGGGCCATAGTGCAATTTTTAGAATTCATGAGATATTTCGTTAACACCAAAGGATATTCTGTGAAACAAGGAATATTCCATTTGCTGATGTCAACGGTGTGTCATGCTGACATCATCATCCACAAATAGTAATATATAAAAAAAAATGAAACAAAAAGACAAATATATTACTATGGAGTTTTGAATCCATGACCAAAGCCCCCATACCCAACATCTTAACCACTAAGGCAAGCCAAACCTTGTGAAGTATTTTTCTATAGATAATATTTAGATAGTAATACCAGTAGGAAATAACACCCAAGCAGATGCTTCAAACAACTTTCATGTTTCTTTTATTTTCCTTTCTTTTATGATAAATATAATGGTGGTTTCACCGACCACCATACCAAAAGATATATATATATATATATATATAAAATATAATATAATATAATTAGCAGAGAAATTTCATCAATCAACCATTTTTAGCAACCCAAGTATCACGTATTTAAAACAAGAGAAATAGAAAGAAAATAAATGAGAAAATTGTGAAATTTCACCTTTGGAGGAAAGGATGAATTTTCTGATTATCAAACTTTCTTCTTTGCACCTTCACGGATATGGCGTATGCTTTGGAATCTCAGCAAGATATTTTAAATTTTAGCTTTAAAAGATGGTATGACAGTGAAGGCGGTATGTGAAAGGTATTGGAAGAAAATAATTTTGACAAAACAAACTCTCTCTGTTTTTAAACAATTCTCTCCTCCTCTCTTGTTTTATTCCTCTTCTGAGCCTCCCCCTCTTCTTCTGAAGTCTTACACCATTTATAGCCATATAAAGTAAAAGCAAAAAATAAAAGATAAACAAAATGGCCGACACCCATCATCAAAGAAACATATTTATATATATTAGGTATGTATGATTAAATTAAGTGCACCTCAGCTACGCACTTTGTCTCTTTCTTTATTCATATAATAATAATATAATATATATATATATATATACATGATTGAATTAGGTGCACCTACGCTGTGCACTTCCTTTTTTTCTTTTATTATTATTATTATTTAATAAAAATACCAAAAATATGTATAAACACGATATAAAATAATTTGGCCAAAACGGTTGAAGATTGGGATTAAAGCTTAAATCTGACTTTTCTACTTAGAAATTTGTAATATAGCATATTCCAATTTTCATCATCGGGTGTTCAAAAGAAAGCACCCAAGTCTTAGGGCTGGTCCAAATGGAGTGTCTACAATAGGGCTAAGTCCCTTTTGTCTTCTCTATATATGTGATGACGCAGGACTAATGTGATAATACATGTATATAAAAAGTTTAAATATTTTCTGTCTCATGTAAGTCTGCACAGCTCAATGGACAATGTATATTATACCTTGCTTCCGCTAGCCCATAATCTTATGTGTCTGTTTAAGAGGCCTTCGATAATCTTAGGATTACTAGCTGGTTATGACACTAAACCTATAGTGGCAAGTTTGGGTCATGACAGCTTGCTTGTTGCCTCCGCTGTGAGGCAACAAAACATTTGTACAAGGCTTGCTGAGTTAGAATCAATGTTTAAGCTTGGCAATGGAAGTGGAAAATCCCTTGAAAGTTTGTCCAATAATAGTGGAGAACATCAACGCAAATGGCCAAATGTTGATTGACGTATCTACTTTTGAGATATACAAGGCTCCTTTAGAATTAAAAGAGAGTGGAAATGTGGCTTTGAAGTGAGCATATGCTCCTCAATGCAAAATCCTTCTTTTTGCCTTTGATTCTTGGTGTTACATAATATTTTGCTTCATCCATACAGATGTTGTACAAGGAATGCAGTATTTTTTTCTTGAGATAGGAGAAGCCATCGCATAACGAAACCTATGGTGGAAAAACGAGGATGTGTTTTATGGTTGAGGTATAATCCTAATTGTGGATGAGATATATTTAGCCTAGCAAGGAACAAAATTTGCATATTTTGATCCTAAGGATAAGATATCTAAATTATTGAGGAACAAAATTACTTGGTCTTTTTCTTCGTGATACATTGTTGCCTTCTTCACTTATCTTTGTATATTCTGTATGAATGCTTACAAGTTGTTCCACTGTTTTGACACTCGTGTATGTCATGGATTTACATTTCAAAATTGCCTCTTCTGAAACAGAGGTAAGGCTGGATACATCTTACTCTCCCCAGATCCCACGTGCACTGCGTCGCCTTTATATATATATAGATATATATATATATATATATAATATTTTGTTGTTCTGCATAATGTAGCTAAATGCCTCATTCCAATAATGTTTATGGAATCCATGGGAAAAAGCCACCTTGCTTTAGTTCATTGATGTACAAAACCCATTTACATGTAATTTAATCAGTTTAGTGTTAATATATAATTTTTATGAATAATCAAGCTAAAACAAAAGGCAATATGAACTTAGTCACCTGTGGCATGCTATTAAATAATTCATGTCAATCAACAATTGTGACCCTATTGAACATGTCATGTTACAAAGAGCACTGCTTAAAACATGCTAATTATAACATGTATGAGCTTGTTCCAATCATGTCTTCCTCGAAGATAAAAATTGGAAGGACAAAAAATCCTTTAAAAGCAAAACAGACTTGTTTTTAAAGAATTAAAATCTTGAGTTGTAACTTTTTCATGTTACCTGTACTATACACTTCAGATGATTTTCATGAAACAAACCACTACCAAACCTGTGGATATATGTGCATAAGTGGATAGTATTTGAAAAGTATGACCCCAAACTTCATGTCTCTCCACTATAAAGTTAAATTTACTGCAAATGTTTTTTGTTCATAAATAATTTTTTAATTTGATGATAATTGTAGGGTCAGAATAAAAGAAGCATGAAGCAGATGGATATATTGTGGGCACTTTGCAAATATTATAATCCAAGACAACGATTTAGAGCTATGACTATCACTACTAGTTATTGTGAGTAAATTTTGAATTGAAAATCATCTCAGGAGCAGGAGCCAAAAGTGCAGGTATTTAGCAATGTAGGACGACAGTCTGAAGGCTATGGCTTGTGCAACCCTTTTGAGTTTGATCCCTTTGTAAGCTGATACTGAGACTGTTTGACGCAGCTTAAAAGCTACTTATTTCAACTTTTAGCTTAATTTAAGCTAAAATATTGCGTTTGGTGCAGCTTAACTCATCAGATTATAGCTTAATTTAAGCCATTTTCATCTTAATTTGGAAAGTAGCTCGAGGGGTGCTTTTGAAAAACGACTTATGTGCATAGGTGGTAAGGAGGGGCTTAAATGACTTAAATGCCCCTCCAAAATTGAGGAAATTACAAAAATGCCATTATATACCCTTTTCTCACTTGACCTAACACTCTCATCTCCTCTTCTCATTTCCTCTTCTCTTTGGCGATCGACGACGAAATCCTTCACATCTCCAAGATCACAGTCGATCGTTCAATTTGGCACCCTGTTTTCCGTTGATTTGCACAAAAAAGGTAAGATTTCATGCCCTTTGTATGTTATATATATATATATATATATACGCATCGATTTAGTTTTTTTTTTTTTTGGATTGCTTTATGAAATGGTGTGCGAGTTGTTATCTCGCTCTCTCTCCCCCCCCCCTCTCTCTCTCTCTCTCTCTCTCTTCTTCCCGTTCTCTCTCTGATTACTGTGAAATGGTTTGATACTCTACCAATAGTCGGGGTTTTTTTTTTTTTTTTTTTTTGGTTCTGGCAAATAGGCTGAATTTGTCTATGGAATTTATTGCGAGATGTAAGGCTTTTTTAACTTCTGGTTTTGACTTCATTTTTATTTTCTATATTGCTATGAAGGAAAATGTCTCCATGATTTGGTTTAATTGAATATGTAATTTTTTTTTTTTTTAATGATTTGGAGCTTTGGTTTTTTGCCGATGTATTGATTGACTAGTGAGAATCATGTAGTTGGCTTGTTCTTTTTCTTCTTCAGAATGCATTGAGATACCAATTGTGCAAAACATCATAATAAAAACATAACATTTGAAGCCAATTAATGTTAGTCAAATTATCTTTTTCTTATGGTTCTATCTTGTGCTGAGAATTGAAATTAACATTTTGCAAGGTTTGGATGTTATGTTCTTACTCAGATTCTATAGGGTGTTGATTGCCATTTTCTAATCATATGTTTATTAATCTTATGTGAATACATTCAGTTCCAAAAAAAAAAAAATTCTTATGTAAATACATGTTAAAATTGGGTTTGTTTTTTTTTTGACTTTCTTTGCAACTAAATTGGTTGTTCATTATCTTGTTGGGAATTTAAGACCAAGTGCTTTACATATGCTTTCTTTGTGATTACTTCTATATTTTTATTGAATTCCTGTCACATTTCAAACTATGGACTTTAGTTAGTTCATTGGTGATATGAATTAGGGAGTGCTTTTGCATTTTTTTAGAATAATGTTAGAAACATTTTATTCAATCAATACTTCTTGGCTGCATTTGCCAAATCCAATGCTCAGCCTCATCACTTTTGTGGCTATAATAGGTGTGTTCTGGGTTCCACATTTACGAAGCAAAAATTTTATGATTCCAGTAAATTATATAAAAAATTGTCATGAATTTCTGATCAATAGCATTATATTTTGAACAAATCTGGTATGATGACTTTAGTTTATAATGAATTAATGAATTCTTGTCTCATTTCAAACTACGGACTTTAGTTTATATTTTATATTTCATTTCAAATTAATGAATTCCTGTCTCTTTTAGAATAATGTTAGAAACATTTTATTGTTTCGGTCTTTTTTTGGTTCATATGTAAGGTGTGTGCTTAGATTTGTGTGAGAAGTATTATCTCAATCATCTTTCATAAAATTGGAATTAGAAAATGACCAAATGAAATGTATTATACAATTAACTTCCCAATCAATTTTAGAGGATTTGGATTCAATTCTTCCTAATTAATGCAGAGGCATGTCATCCTCTAGTAATTATTCTTCTAGTGCTGAGACCTTAGACTTAAGGTATGAGGCTTTGAAATGTGATTGTGGTCTAAGAGCTGCTACAAGGGTTATAGAGTCTGACAAGCCATCTAAAGGGAGGTTGTATTTCATTTGTGAGAAAAGAAATTGTCAATTTTGGAGGTGGTGTACCTTAAAATCTGTGGCGATGGTAGAGAGGCAGAGGAATGAGAGAATGCTTTATCAAAATCAAAATATCAAGACTGTAGGACTAAAAATCAAGAACCAAATGCTTGAGCAATCCTTAACATTCATGAATCAGCTTGTTATGAGTCTACTCACAATTTGTATTGTTATGTCAGTTGCATTACTCTTCAAATGATGATAGGCAGCTTTTAGAGATACTTGGTGTTTTTATGCTATGTAGTTTACCATGAACCATTGTACTAAGCTTTGTTCCCGATGAATGTTGATATGTCTGTCCTAGTTGCCATGTATGGTTATTTTGTACTAATTTAGCTATTGTAATGCAAGCAATCACTACAAGAAAAGGGAGTAAAAAACACGAATTTTTTTGCGGCGGCGCGATTCCCGTCGCAAAAAATGGTTTTTTGCGACGACATTTTAAACCGTCGCAAATAAGCGCTTTAGCAACGGCGTTTTACCATCGGCAATAAAACTACACGGATAGTGTGAAAAATACAGAAGTATTAGCGACGACGTTTGTTGCCGTCGCAAAAAATTTTTTTGTTGAGACGGCATGAGTTGGCTGTCGCAAATAGTGGTTCATTTGCGACGGCAAAATGTCCGTCGCCAAAAAAGCTTATTAAAACGGCGTCGGTTTAGCTCTAATAATTTATCATTTGCGACGGTATAAAATTTACTGTCACAAAAAGTAAACAAAAATTTGCCGCTCTTCCCTTTCATCTTAGCGGTTGCATTTGGGTCCAAATCCCTAAATGTTTGAAATCCCTAAATGTTCGAAATCCCCAAACGACGAACGGCGAAATTTTTCCCCCTCTGGACGAGCGACAAATGGCGACCAAGGTAGCGGTGGTGCGGCGACAACGACAGCGAGGGCCGGACCAGCAACGACTTTCTCTCTCTCTCTCTCTCTCTCTAATCATGTGAAGCAGTTTCTCACATTTTATGACAAGGAACTTCTAGATACTATTTTTCTTCTTTACAGGAAAGTTTGAATATATTGTTTTCTACGAAATGCATTACACTGATTCTCGTGTTTTTCATTTTTCCCTTTTTTATATTAAAAAGGTAAGTTGTTTATAACTTATGACTGTAGCAGCAGCATTTCGCTTGCAACGATAACATTTGGTGAATTGCATATGACTTCAAGCTAGGATTAATTGAACCCTACAAACCAGATCACTGTTTGATTGATTCTGGATCTAACTAGAACATGACACATTGAACTGGGGAAATTGAAATGTAACAGCAGGGGAGGGGGGCAGAAAAAAAATCATTAAGACACACTTAAGTAAACCTTGGCATAGAGATATTTATAAGAATGAATATAACATTTTTAAATTTATAAAATTTATTAGAATGACAAAGGAGGATGTGAAACACTGACAATGTATCATGCTTTAAAAGAGAAAAGAAAGAATGAAGCACTTTTTTTTTTCTTTCTAATCTTTGTGCATAACTGATAAAATTCTAGAAAAAAATATGTGAAGATAGATTTGAGGATAAGTCAAAAATGAGAACAATGAAAGAAATTATATTGCACCTTATTCTGATATATATATGAAAGAGCTTTATCATTTTTGGGAGTCTTGGGTTTATTGTCTAAAGCACTAATGTAGTGGCGGATAAAATTATACATTGTTAGTGCCAAATCCAAAAATAACATTCATTTTTGTTGTGCACTTGTCAATATTGCTATGTACGAAAACCAAACAATGGAGAGAAAGTTAGGCCCGATGGGGAGCATGAACTTGTGGATCTCTTTATGTGCTAAATTCTTTTAGAAAAAAAAAATCAATTTTATTTCAAGGAACACTAACTACAATATTAATTAGTAATGTCAAAGCCAAATCAATTTAGTTTAGCCGTGAGGAAGAGCATTCATCCACAATAAGAATAAGCAATCACATGCATAGGAGACAATGATTCGCAGTGGAAAAAACTCTCCAATAGATAAGGTTTTAAACCCACTGTGACATAATTCACTAGCTTACGCCAATAACCCAAGTTAGAAGTTCTGAACTGGCACAAAATGTAGATCATCAAGTAGACAATCCCCCTTTCAAAGTCATGGAATGTAAGATCATACTGTTCATTCTTTGATTACAGTTACTCTGAATCTGCCAAGTAATCATTTATATGCCCCAAAATGGTAGCTCTCTACTCAACAAAGCATATTTGACATGGAAAAATTTTAGTATAGCAATACTACGAAAGAGTATTTCTTTATGGACCATTGTTTCATATATGCCATTAAGTTTATGGCAACAGTCTTGACGTGCATGAAATTAACATATCATTGGATCTAAAGTCAAAAAATAGGTGCCAAGGTTGCATGTCACTTTTCCTTAATAAAGTCGGTTGCATCACTCTAATAAATTCTCTTTTCAATACTTGTCTATTACATCTCCATCTATAATTTTCCACTTTTATGTCTAGTTTTTCCAATTTCTCTTGGACTTGTGAGTCATCTTGCATTGAACTCCGTTTTCTCTTACAAATTTTGAATTTATAATGAAAGTATATTACTTGGTGTTTTGTAACATTTTTTTGTCTCATGTGTTATTGTATAAGTATTTCATTTTTTATGTTCTCCCATCAAATCGGTAAATAACTAACTGGGATAAGACCACCTACCTATTTGAGAGAAATTGGATGGATAGGTATCGTGGTACATGAATACGTAGGTATTATATTTAGAGTTACTTTGATGAGATATTTTTGTGGATGTGTACAGATGATGGATAAGAGTTGGATTGATTTGCCAAATAGGATGTCGAGCGAATACATTAATGGGATTAATGAATTCCTTGTGTTTACCTACACCAATGAGGTTGAAGGTTCGATGATCAGTCGTCCGTGTAGGAAGTGTGAGAATCGATACTATATTGTACGAGAGGGTGTATGGGAGCATCTGATTTTGAATGGTTTTTTTAAAAAATACAAACATTGAATTAATCATGGGGAATCTTACATATCTCTGCATGGTAATCGAGGGAATGAAACATTAGCTAATTTAGACATTGGGGATGATATGATTGAAATGATACAAAGGGCTATGGAAAATCCACATACTGGTACAAGTGTTGAGGGTGATAAACCACAGGGGCCTGATCCCCATGCATCTGAACCCCAGCTCGGTCCAAATGCAAAGACTGCAAAGTATTTCAAACTTCTTCAAGATGCACAAAGTGAATTGTATCCGGGTTGTCAGAAGTTCATATCTTTGTCATTCATTGTTCGACTTCTACATTTGAAGGTGTTTAATCAGTGGACAGACAAGTCTGTTGACATGTTGCTTAAGTTATTGAATGAGGCGTTCCTGTTGGGTGTGAAACTCCCAGACTCATATTATAAAGCTCAAAAGGTCACAACAGATTTGGGCTTCACATATGAGACGTGGGATGCATGTCCCAACAGTTGCATGTTGTTTCAAAACGAGGACACCAATCTTGATAAATGTGTCATATGCAACAGTTCTAGATGAAAATCAAATGGTGATGGTGGTTCAAATGGTCCTAACAAAGGTGGTAAACAAATAGCTGCAAAACAGATGAGATATTTTCCTTTAAAGCCAAGGTTGCAAAGGTTGTTTATGTCATCCAAGACGGCCAAGTTAATGAGATGGCATGCAGAGGAACAAACTGATGATGGTGTCTTCAGGCATCCTGCTGACTCCCTTGCATGGAAAGATTTTGACTATCAGAATATTGACTTTAGTAATGATTGCCGAAGTGTAAGGCTTGGCTTAGCATCTGATGGTTTTAACCCATTCAAGACGATGAACATAGTTCATAGCACTTGGCCTGTTGTGCTCATTCCATACAACTTGCCGCCATAAATGTGCATAAAGCAACCATTTCTAATTTTATCTGTGCTTATTGACGGCCCGAAAGGACCTAGTGACAAGATTGATGTGTATATGCAACCATTGATTGAGGAGTTGAAAGAACTATGGAATGAGGGTGTGTCAACATTTGATGCATCAACAAATCAAATATTTCAAATGCATGCAGCTTTACTGTGGATAATTAGTGATTTTCTTACATACGCAAACTTGTCAGGATGGAGCACTAAAAGTGAATATGCATATCCTTGTTGTAATAAGGAAACTACATTGTGTTGGTTGAAGCATAGTAGGAAACAATCATACTTGGGTCATCGCAGATTTTTACCTACTGGCCATAAATTTCAGAAGGATAAAGTATCATTTGATGGTAGTCAGGAAGTCAGACTCAAACCAAAATTGTTGTCTGGAACTAAGATGTTGCTACAATTAGAATCTGAGGGTATTTTAACCCAATACAAGAGGGATGACCTTAAGGAGAGGCATAGGAGACAGGTAAAGAAGGAGAAAGCTGGACATCGCACCCATAGCTGGAAGAAAAAGAGTATATTTTATGAATTGCCATATTGGGAGCACAATCTAATAAGAGACAACCTCGATGTGAAGCATATAGAGAAGAATGTTTGTAACAATGTGTTGTGGACAATATTAGGGGTTGCAGGAAAATCGAAGGATGGTGTTAATGCTCGGCGTGATTTACAAGATATGAATATTAGAAAACCCCTACATTTGTAGTTAAGAGGGTCGAATAAAGCCTATTTACCACCAGCACAATTCACGATGACCAAGGATGAAAAAGATTTGTTCTTGAAAGTGTTGAAAGAAGTAAGAGTTCTCGACGGGTATTCATCCAATATATCACGTCATATACACTCACATAATAGAAGTATTGGGGGTCTTAAGAGCCACGATAGTCATATTCTGATGCAACAACTTATTCCATTGGCTATTCGAAGATCATTACCGAAGAATGTAATTGAACCCTTGATTGAATTGAGCAATTTCTTTAGACAATTGTGTTCGAAAGTGAATCGTGCAACGGATTTGCAATATATTCAAGATCGTATCGCTGTAACACTTTGTCATCTAGAGAAAAGATTTCCTCCGAGTTTTTTTGATATAATGGAGCACTTGCCTGTACATCTAGCTGATGAAGCCTTATTGGGTGGAGCGATTCAGTTTCGATGGATGTATCCAATTGAGAGGTATCTTCTTACTTTGAAGCAATACGTGCGTAATAGAGCTCATCCTGAAAGATCAATTGCTAAAGGATATCTTATGGAAGAATGCATGAATTTTTGTGCACAATATCTCAATGATGTGGAAACCAAATCTAGTCGACCCATGAGGAACTATAGTGGTGCTGATAATTTGGGTCATGTTATTGGTGAAAACACAAGCTTTTATCTTGATAATACTTCTTGGGTACAAGCTCATCGGTACATCTTATTCAATACAAGCGTGGTTCAACCATTCATAAAGTAGGTTATGTCACTCACTCAATATTTTATTATGTTTTATTGAATTTTCAACAAAAATTTTGTATTGCTAAAATTTCAATCTACACAGCAAACACCTTGAAGTACTTAAGCTCAAAATGCCTCGTGTCGACGATCATCAACTTCGGCGTGAACATTTTGAAACTTTTCACATTTGGTTCAAGGAACGTGTATGTATTTAACTCTATAGATTCTAGTTACTTGAGTTGAACTACATTTTAAATTTTACATTTTCGTGTTAAATAGGTCCAAACTTTGCGAAGGACTACTGATGTCATATTTTCTGAAGAGATTATTCTATTGGCAAATGGTCCTCATAACCTGGCAAGGAGGTTCAACGGGTATATACTGAATGGGTTTCGGTATCGAGTAAAGGCCATGGATGATCTTCAAGCCACACAAAATTGTGGTGTAGCTTTGAAGGCAGATACCATAAGTTATGCTAGTCGAAAAGACAAGAATCCTCGTGTGGGGTCTGTGTACTATTATAGACAATTGATAGATATTGTTAAGATTCGATATTCTAATGAGAAGAAACATGTGTTGTTTAAGTGTCATTGGATTGGCAACATTCACGGAAAGAAAGAAGATGTCTTCAATTCACATTGGTGAACTTCAATCATTTGTTGTACCGAGATGATCGAATTACCAATGAACCTTTCATCTTGGCGTCCCAAGCAGAGCAAGTTTGGTATGTTGCAGACCCATTACAACCAGACTGGCAAGTCATGGTGAAGATGTCTCAAAGAGGTTTATTTGATATGAGTTCGACTGATCCACAAATCGAGCCATACATGAGCCAACAATTGGAAGAAAATATAATGCTTCGTGATGAAGAAGTTGGTTGGGTGAGGGAAGCTGCAGAAGGGGAAATAGTTTATGTTCAAATAGGCTGATATTTAATCAACATTAGTAATTCAATTAAGGCCAAGGTTGTAGTTAATCATCAATTTCTTAATTTACTTTGTCTTTGTAATTGTATTAGTTCAATTAATGTCATATTATAGTTGATGACAAACCATTGTCTATGTTTCTAATGTCAATTAATGTTATATTGCTTGCAGATTATTATGGAAAATAAGAGGAAGCCTGATCATCTCCGGCGCATGATGTCTGATGTGCTACATAACAAGACATCAGTAGCACCACCATCAGAGGAGGCATCACATCGGCCACTATCGGAGGGGCCATTAGTGCCACCACCATCTGAGGGGCCATTAGTACCACCGCATCGACCATCATCAGTGGCACCACAGCAGCTACCATGTACTCAGACTCCACGTCTACCATCGGTGCGTCCACCATCAGTGGCACCACAGCAGCTATCATCCCGACTAGAGTCATCAGCTTATGAGCCATCTGCAGGTATATAAATTTGCTTTGATTTGTATGAAAATTATTTAAACATACATTTATTTATGCTCATTATTTATAACTTGTTTATTCTCATTGTATTTTGCAGTCCCTTCGACTTTTTCATAGCCCACCTCAGGTATAAGAATTCGATTTGTATTCACATTATTTAAATTTGCATTTGTTTATTACCATTGCATATTGTTTATTGTTATTGTATCTCGCTGGTCTTGTTAGTTCTTCATCAACCTCGACTAGGCGTGGTAGAGGATGTGCCAAGGGCATTAAAGAGTAGGGTACTGGTAAAAAGCTGGACATACAATTTGATGAAAATTACTGCCTAATAGGGGATAACGTGGCTAAGTTAACTACTCAACTTGGCATTATTGTGCAGAATGGTAACATTGTTCCTCTTACTTTTCTTGACTGGAACAATGTGCCTAATGATATTGTTGATGTTATCTGGAAGGATGTGAAGGTAAAAGTATATTTTTGTCCACAAATTCGAATTCCAAAATTGTGTTATTATTATTTAAACTTTGAAATTGTGTTTTATAGGACAAATTGAATATATGTCCAGAGGAGAACAAGCCAATCTGCATGAAAAATTGCAACAGCATATGGAAGGATCACAAGAACAAGATTAAAGCTAAGTATTTCAAGCCTAGAAGTTCTAATCCTAATCTAAAGGATGATGTTCCTTTGCACATTGTGCCAAGCCAATGGGAAGAACTTATGGAGTATTGGCGTACTTCCGATGCTGAGGTATACAAATAAGTTATATTTATGATACTTACATTTGTTGAACCTGTTATAGAAAATTACAAATAGGAAAGCTAAAAATCGGCGAGCTCACGGCATAGCTCATACCACAAGGCGTACTACTTTCTCTCAGATACGGCATGAGGTTTACATTTTATTGTTTTGTTTTTGTATATAAATAAACATTGTATATTTGCAAATTATTTGGATTCTAATTTTCATATTTCTAAAAAAATGTAGATGACAAATAAGGGTGAGTCTACTAATAAGATGAATGTTTGGCTTATGACACGTAGAGCAGATGACTCAGAGGTTATCCAGACCTCGGTAGTTTCCAAACACCTTTGATTGTATTTAAAGTTTATTTTTTGTGTGTCAACCATCTTAATTTGGCATATACTTGTATGTCTTACTCAATACAGGATGAGTTTAATCGTCAACTCTCTATGCTACCTGAGGATTGTCGGACTTTGGAGGCTAGAAATGCCATTTTCCATGAGTTGATAGGTCATGATGGACATGGATATTGTCGCACATACGAGAGAATTGTGCCTCAGAGAGCGATGTATAAAGATGGTGCTGGGCCATCACAGTCAACACCCCAGCCATCGACTATTGATCAGATCACGCAGCAGGTTCGTGCAGAGCTAAGGGATGAGTTGAGGAAGGAGCTGCAAGCAGAGTTCTCTACACATTTACAACAGATGAGAGGTGAGATGATGGCCTTTGTGTCACAGGAGGCAAGTGTGGATCCCAACAGACAGGTTCTATATAAATTAAATTGTTTGATAGTTCAATTTTCACACAAGATTATGTATAAAATTCGAATATGATTAACGCATTATGCATTGACTATCATAGGTTCCTGATGCATCAAGTGGCCACCGGGCATTTAGGGAATCTACAGAAGACGAGAATCCATATACACCACCACCAGAAGATCAGGTATAAAATGTATCTTTGCATTCTAAGCTAAAATGTATCTTTGCATTCTAAGCTAAAATGTATCTTTGCATTCTTTACGTTCTAAGTTAAGAGACTTGTGGGAGAAGATAGGACTAAAATCGGCTTCTTGAATTGGGAGTTAGAGCCGAATTTCGCACGAAACTTGGCACACACAACCGCCTAGGCATGAGAGACTTGTAGGAGAAGACAGGGCTCGAATCAGGTTCCCGATTTGGGAGTTAGAGCTGGATTTCACTTTAGGCCAACTAGTTCCTTAAGAAACTTGAATTCGAGGTTTTAATGTCCCAAAATCACCAAAAGGCATCTGTTTAGCACGAAACTTGGCACACACGACCGCCTAGGCGCGAGAGACTTGTGGGAGAAGATGGGGCTTGAATCGGGTTCCCGGTTTGGGAGTTAGAGCCGGATTTCACTTTAGGCAAACTAGTTCCTTAAAAAACTTGAATTCGAGGTGTTAACGCCCCAAAATCACTAAACGGTGTTAGTTTAGCACGAAACCTGGCACACACGACCGTTTAGGCACGAGAGACTTGTGGGATAAGACGAGACTCCAATCGGGTTCCCGATTTGGGAGTTAGAGCCGGATTTCACTTTAGGCAAATTAGGTCCTTAAGAAACTTGAATTCGAGGTGTCAACGACCCAAAATCACCAAACGGTGTTGGTTTGGCACGAAACTTGGCACACACGACCGCCTAGGCACGAAAGACTTGTGGGAGAAGACGAGACTCCAATCGAGTTCCTGGTTTGGGAGTTAGAGTCGGATTTCACTTTAGGCAAACTAGTTCCTTAAGAAACTTGAATTCGAGGTATTAATGCCCCAAAATCACCAAACGACGTCGGTTTAGCACGAAACTTGGTACACACGACCGCCTAGGCACGAAAGACTCGTGAGAGAAGACGGGGTTTGAATCGGGCTCCCGGTTTGGGAGTTAGAGCCGAATTTCACTTTAGGCAAACTAGTTCCTTAAGAAACTTGAATTCGAGGTGTTAACGCCCCAAAATCGCCACACAGCGTCAGTTTAGCACGAAACTTGGCACGCACAACCGTCTAGGCACGAAAGACTTGTGGGAGAAGACGAGACTCGAATCGGGTTTCCGATTTGGGAGTTAGAGCCGGATTTTACTTTAGGCAAACTAGTTCTTTAAGAAACTTGAATTCGAGGTGTTAATGCCCCAAAATCACCAAATGGCGTCGGTTTAGCACGAAACTTGGCACACACGACCGCCTAGACACGAGAGACTTGTGGAAGAAGACGGGGCTGGAATCGGGTTCCCAGTTTGGGAGTTAGAGCCGGATTTCACTTTAGGCAAACTAGTTCCTTAAGAAACTTGAATTTGAGGTATTAACGCCCCAAAATCACCAAACGGCATCGGTTTAGCATGAAACTTGGCACGCACAACTGCCTAGGCATAAGAGACTTGTGGGAGAAGACGGAACTCCAATCAAGTTCCCGGTTTGGGAGTTAGAGCCGGATTTCAATTTAGGCAAGCTAGTTCCTTAAGAAACTTGAATTCAAGGTGTTAACAGTCCAAAATCACCAAACGATTTAGCACGAAACTTGGCACACACAACCACCTAGGCACGAGAGACTTGTAGGAGAAGACAGGACTCGAATCGGGTTCCCGGTTTGGGAGTTAGAGCCGGATTTCACTTTAGGCAAGCTAGTTCCTTAAGAAACTTGAATTCAAGGTGTTAACGCCCCAAAATACCAAAATGGTGTCGGTTTAGCATGAAACTTGGCACGCACAACCGCCTAGGCACGAGAAACTTGCGGGAGAAGACGGGACTCCAATCGGGTTACCGGTTTGGGAGTTAGAGCCGAATTTCACTTTAGGCAAGCTAGTTCCTTAAAAAACTTGAATTCGAGGTGTTAACCGCCCAAAATCACCAAACGGCGTCGGTTTAGCACGAAACTTGGCACACACGACTACCTAGGCACGAGAGACTTATGGGAGCAGACGGGACTCGAATCGGGTTCCCGGTTTGGGAGTTAGAGCCGAATTTCACTTTAGGCAAACTAGTTCCTTAAGAAACTTGAATTTGAGGTGTTAATGCCCCAAAATCACCAAACGACGTCGGTTTAGCACAAAACTTGGTACACACAACCGCCTAGGCACGAGAGACTTTTGGGAGAAGACAGGGCTCGAATCGGGTGGCCGGTTTGGGAGTTAGAGCCGGATTTCACTTTAAGCAAACTAGTTCCTTAAGAAACATGAATCCGAGGTGTTAACGCCCCAAAATCACCGAACGCCGTCAGTTTAGCATGAAACTTGGCACGCACAACCGCCTAGGCACGAAAGACTTGTGAGAGAAAACGGGACTCAAATCAGCTTTCCGGTTTGGAAGTTAGAGCCGGATTTCACTTTAGGCAAACTAGTTCCTTAAGAAACTTGAATTCGAGATGTTAATGCCCCAAAATCACCAAATGGCATTGGTTTAGCATGAAACTTGGCACACACGACCACCTAGACACAAGAGACTTGTGGGAGAAGACGGGGCTCGAATCGGGTTCCCAGTTTGGGAGTTAGAGTCGGATTTCACTTTAGGCAAACTAGTTCCTTAAGAAACTTGAATTCGAGGTGTTAACGCCCCAAAATCACCAAACGGCGTCGGTTTAGCATGAAACTTGGCACGCACAACCGCCTAGGCATAAGAGACTTGTGGGAGAAGACGGAACTCCAATCGAGTTCCCGGTTTGGGAGTTAGAGCCAGATTTCAATTTAGGCAAGCTAGTTCCTTAAGAAACTTGAATTCGAGGTGTTAACAGCCCAAAATCACCAAACGACGTCGGTTTAGCATGAAACTTGGCACACTCGACCACCTAGGCATGAGAGACTTGTTGGAGAAGACGGGGCTCGAATCGGGTTCCCGGTTTGGGAGTTAGAGTCAGATTTCACTTTAAGCAAAACTAGTTCCTTAAGAAATTTAAATTCTAGGTGTTAATGCCTCAAAATCACCAAACGGCGTCGGTTTAACATGAAACTTGGCACACACGACCGCCTAGGCAGGATAGACTTGTGGGAGAAGACGGGGCTCGAATCGGGTTTCTGGTTTGGGAGTTAGAGTCGGATTTCAATCTAGTCAAAATTATTTACTAAGCTATCTTTGTAATTATATAGTAGTTAATTTTTTTATATTTTTCTATAATTAAAATATTAACACCATTATATTGTTACTAATTATTTTTATTTTGTTATTTTCAGATATTTCCTGAGTAGCAGTTTGCTTCTTGTGGAATACGGGCATGTAAAGATTATGACCAACTTTTGTTTTTGTAACCCACGAAAGAATCAAGACGTAAACTTTTGGTTTTGATTTTGACTTATGTTATTTAAATTTGTGAACAACATTATGTATGTATTATGCGACATTATGTAGTGGCATAATTTTTATTATTATGAATTTTTATTTATGTATTATTATGAATGGAACAACATTATGAATTTTCATTATGTGCCAACTTTTGTTTATGTATGTATTTATATTATTATGCAATTATCGGTTTTTTTTTTTAGTTATTTTTCATTTAATACAGGTTATTTTCATATTTTTAATAATTTTAATACAGGGTTTTTTTTTTTAATGTTTTTTGACACGGCAGAACACCCTGTCTTAAAAAGAAAATTGAACCAGACTTTTTGCGACGGCACCTATACTGTTGCAAAAGGTAGGGAATTGAATTGAGGAATAAGGCCTTTAGTGACAGTATCATCGCCGTCGACAACAGTCATTAACGACGGTTCAGGTTGCTGTCTCAAATACACTTTTAGCGACGGAATTTTTTGCCGTCGCAAAAAACCCTTTTAGCGATGGCAATACTGTGCCATCGCAAAAAACTCAGATTTTCATCCATTATTGGTGATAGAAATTTGCCGTCGCAAAAAAAACATTTTCCCATCGCAAAAACAAAGTTGATGGCAAAGTGTCGTCGCTAAAACCCTTTTGCAACCCCTTTTGTTGCGACCCCCACTTGCCGTCGCAAAAAGCCATTTTACCGTCGCAAAAACCTTTTGAGACGGCGTTTGTGTATTTGCGACGGCGTTTTGCCGTCGTAAAAAATAATTTTTTTTGTAGTGAATGATGAATGAGTTTGTTTTAAAGAATTTTTTTTTCCTTTCATAGAATGAGTACCCAAGAGGAAACACAATCTGAAAATAAAAAGAACAAGGAAAAATCAAGTGAATTAGGATGTGTTGAAAAAAGATTACCATTTATGGAATAATCTTTTAAGGGATGAGATAAGCTTAGGCCGTATAGCGTTCTTGGTTTACCCTCTCTTTATTTATTGTATTCCGGACTCAGTTCCGTGGATGTGTTGTTGTCTCATTCTCATTTGAATCCTTTACTCCTTGTATTTGAGTCTTGGGTTGTGTTGGGCAGGTTTGAAACAGGTTGGTTGTGCTTTGAAACCAAAGGTAGATGCCCAGAATTTGGCCTTCACGCTCGAGCGGAGCTTTTGACACTCGAGTGGGCCCCTCGTTGTTGCTTTTTCGCTCGAGCGGGGGTTTTGACGCTCGAGTGTGAATATCCACCTCCCAGTATTTTTCTCTGCAGGCCTTCGTACGTTCGAGCGGGAGTTTTGACACTCAAGCGTGACCCTTTGATTTTGTTCCTCCGCTTGAGCGGGGAGTTTGACGCTCGAGCAGGGACTATGTCTGTAAAACTTCTGCAAGTATGCAATCAACGCTCGAGCAGAGCTTTTGACGCTCGAGTGTGAGTTTGTGTCTGACGCTCGAGTGGGGATTTCCACGCTCGAGCGGGGCGATTTTTATAACACTTCGAGATTTCACTTTTTGGATCACTTTTCACTTTTCTTTCTCTCTCCTACTTTTTTCAAAACTCCATTGGAGAGCTCCTCTCTCTAAAAACACAACTTCTCTCTAGGGATTGATCTAGTATGAGTGGTCCT
The DNA here is from genome assembly GCF_055761805.1 of Camellia sinensis. NCBI lineage: Eukaryota > Viridiplantae > Streptophyta > Magnoliopsida > Ericales > Theaceae > Camellia > Camellia sinensis. The sequence goes on from NC_138972.1 coordinate 101,238,604, forward strand.
TTACCCTTTGGCATTTGTAAAAAGTGTGGGGATCGTTGAGGGCTACATCTTGATCCGAAAATCTTGAAGTTTGGAGCAATTTCGTTTTTCTTCATCTTCTTCCTTGGGTTCATCTCTTGAGGTAGGGATTCCTACTCATTCTTATATGCTTTAACATAGATGTTGAGCTATTTGTATAGATGGTTTGATTTGGGAAGTTAGGGTTTGAGTTATGTAATAATAAAAAGAGGGGTTTTATTCTTTTGGCTCATATATAATTGTTTTGTGTCTAAAAAGGAGGTTATTGATGTTAGTTGTTGATATTTGGACCTTTGGGTCAATATTGGAAAAAAGGGGGAAAATGTCATGTTTGGGTATAATGGGGTTATTTATGTAATTAATGACATTTGTTATGAGAATATGAAATTGAGTTGAATATAATGAAATTGGCTCATTATGAGGTGGAATAGTGAAGTTGGATTTATTAATCACTCACTTTTGAAAATGTTGATAAACTATCTGTTGATGTATTTATTATCTGTTTAGAAATAATTGCTTTGGGCTATCGGTGGAGGATAGTCATGATTGTTGTAAACAATGCATGATGATTAGGCAAACTGGAACTAATCGATTGAATATGTCATCGAATATGACAATTGGAATAATACATCGAATTTGTATATTGATTGAACATATATATGATAGTTGTTTATATACATTGTGTTGTATGGGAGGAGATAGGGGATGTACTCCACGGTTTAGGGGAAGATATGGGATGGACTCCTAAACCGAATGTTATGTGGGAGGATATAGGGGATGGACTCCATTGATACAGCAATTCTGTGTATCTATTGAAGTGTTGATACAGCAAATCCGTGTATCACTTGTGAAGTAAGGAAGTGTTTGTATGTGTTAATGATACAGCAAATATGTGTATCTGTTGAGACTTATGGAAGTATTTTGTTATGAGTTGTTATCTCATTTGAATTATTGAAATGGAAGAACTGTTAACATGAGATGAAATCTCTGTTAAAGTATATGGCCAGGTTTTGAGCCAGGGCTATGGATTGGAAATTTGGATAAGAATTGGAATAAAACATGGACACTTAGTCATGTCATTGAAATAGGTTATGAATTGATTTAAGTGAGTTAAACATTTATCGATTGCTAATGTCTTAGTTATTGCTTATATTACGTTTAGCATATCTCTACTGGGCGTTGGCTCATCCTAGATGGGACGTCATTTTCAGGTACAAGTAGCATGCCACCTCCAAGGACGAAGCTTGAGAGGCTTAGTGGTTGGGACATCTTTTGTGATTACATTCTTGTATTACGTGTATATCAAGCCAAGGGCTTATTTTGTATAGAGTTAGTACTCTTTCTTTTGTAACCAAGTATTGACTTAAAAAGCTGTAAGCCCGTAGGTCATTTGCTGTTGTTGTTAACATATAATACATTTGTAAGAAATACTTTGATGAAATGTATTTTTGCTTTATTCTCTTGTCTAAGCATGTCAATATTTTATGCTTTATGGGTTTATTTTGACAGCGTGACAACTTGGTATCAGAGCGTACCGGGTTTGAATACTTTGGATACGTGGGAAGTGATTAGTATCACAAGGGGTTTGTCTCACTTGTTAGAGACTTAGGTGTAATGTTATGTGCTTATGTGATAACATGTTTATGTGACTATATGGGTATGGGATTTAGTTTCTAGGATGTTGATTGGATCCTTGGGTTTCTGTGAGTCTTGTTGGAAAAGCACTTGATCAATGTTGTTTCTAACCAGAACTCTAGTAACGCCTCGGGACTATCAGTATCCGGAAATGAAATTCGTAGGTGCTTATGTGCTTACGTGTAATGAATTATTGTTGTCAAGTGTATTAGGACGCAAGTGTTGTAGCTTCGACACATTTATGAATGTGCTAATAGTCTTCGTTACTTCTATTAGGATATCAGGACGAGGACGTGGTGGTAGGCGAGGTAGGCCTAGGAGACAGGAAATACCAATACCGGAGGAGATTCTGGAGCAGCAAGAGGGAGTTGCTTAGGCCAATGTGGCCGAGCCAGCGAGTCAGCAGACCATGGGTGCCTTAGCCCGCAAGATAGCAGGAGCACTGAGGGAGTCTATAGGCATTCTCAGAGCTAAAAATCAAGCCCAGGCCCAAGTTGTTGATGCGAGGCCTTCTTTTCTAAAGAGGGAGTTCTTCCGGTCTAATTCGGATGAATTTGTTGGGGATCCGAAGGAGCCACTTAAAGCTGATGAGTGGTGATAGCAGATAACCAAGACGTTTGAGATGCTTGGCATCGAGGACGGGGCACTGAAGGTGACCTTGGCATCTTTCCAGCTTAAGGGGGATGCGGGTCAGTGGTGGAAGTTCACGAGGGGTCGTATTGGTGGCACTTGAGAGGCCTTTGTGGATGCTTTCCAGGAGAAATTCTTATCTCCAGCTGTCAGGGAGAAGCTGAGGGTCTAGTTTTTCCAGCTTAAGTAGATGAGTTTGTCGGTGGCCGAGTTTGAGGCCGCATTTACTAGCTTGTCGAGATTTGCTCTTGAGCTAGTGACGTCTAAGGAACGCCGTTGTCTGGAGTTTGAGAAGAAGTTGAGGCATGGCCTCAAGATGAGAGTTGGGGGTTTCATGACCCGAGATTATGGGCACCTGTAAATGCTGCGGCCCACATAGAGAGTATGATGCAGGAGGAAGAGGAGAGGCAGAGAGGCTCCAAGAGGAGTCAGGATGGTCAAGGGGACGGTAGGAGGCAGAGGGGTTCTAAACCTCAGCAATCCCAAGGAGCTTTTGTGAGATCGACCTTTCCAGTATCGAGTTCGGGTTTTGGGAGAGGCAATTAGGGAGACTTTACCTGTTACAAGTGTGGTCAATTGGGCCACAAGTCTCCAGCTTGCACGTAAAAACGCGGGGGCAGAGAGCAGCTTCATCTTCGGCTTGACCTCAAAGCCAGAGTCAGGGCAGAGGCCAGCCACTGTCCTGTTATTAGTGTGGTCAGGCGGGGCACCTGAAGAGGTTTTGCCCACCGTTGAGTGGCACATCTGGTGCATCTGGACAGAGGCAGAGGCAGAGTTTTCAGCCAGCTCAGTCAGTTCAGGCCTCGAGGGCCAATCAGGGGGCTTCATCGTCCCAGTCTGTGCAGCAGTCCTTTGCTCTGAGGGGTGAGCAGATAGATCAGGGGCCTTCAGGGCGCGTGTATGCCGTTACCGCACAGGATCTAGTACCGGCTCCATCTGTTGTGAGAGATACCTTTGTATTTTGTAGCTCGGTTGCCAATATGTTAATTGATACAGGTGCATCTCATTTCTTTATATCTACGGCATTGCATCGGTTTTGGGGTTAGAGTTGGCACAGTTAGCATCTCCTATATGTGTTGTATCGCCTCTTGGGGGTGAATTGATTTTGAAACAGGGGTGTCGGGGCTGCGATATGAGGTCGCCGACCACCAACTTCCATTTTCTTTTGTAGTTATGCCTATATCGAGTTTTGATGCTATTGTGGGTATGGACTGGCTATCATCATACCGGGCTATTATCGATTGTTACCGTTAGAGGGTCACAGTATGTACCCCGAGTGGGGATTGTTTTCATTTCTTGGGGGATCGGGTTGGTAGTGTGTTACCACCGGTGTATGATCCACGAGAGCGGAGTGAGCTTAGTGGTCTTCTCGCTAGCCTTATGAGTAGTGAGTGTGACGAGACTGGGTCGAGTTGCCGAGAGTGGTTTGCGAGTATTCGGATGTCTTTTTCGAGGATCTTGTCAGTTTGCCACCTTATCGAGAGATTGAATTCTCTATTGATTTAGTGCCCGGCATGGCGCCGATTTTTATGGCACCTTATCGTTTTGCCCCAGCCGAGTTGATTAAGTTGAAGATTTAACTCCAGGAGTTACTAGATAAGGGTTTTATTCGCCCTAGTGTTTCGCCGTGGGAAGCACCAGCCCTCTTTGCTAAGAAGAAAAATGGTGCGTTGAGACTTTGTATTGAGTACCGGAAGTTGAATCGGGCTACGGTTAAGAATAAATACCTTATGCCCTGTATAGATGATCTGTTTAACCAGTTGAAGGGGTCCCATTATTTCTCTAAGATAGATTTGAGATCGGGTTACCACCAGTTGAGGGCCACAGAGGAAGATATTTCGCAGACGGCATTCCATACACGGTATGGCCATTATGAGTTTTTGGTGATGCCATTTGGGCTCACCAATGCACTGGCAATCTTTATGGACTTAATAAACCGGATATTCCAGGAATTCTTCGATCGTTTTGTGGTTATTTTTGTGGACGACATTCTGATTTATTCACCTTTTGAGGAGGAGCACGAGGAACACTTGAGAGTGGTTCTTGAGTTGCTTAGAACCCATAGGCTGTATGCCAAGTTTGGGAAGTGTGAGTTTTGGCTAAGAGAAGTCAAGTTCTTAGGCCATGTGGTTTTCGGGGAAGGGGTGTCTGTTGATACATCCAAGATAGAGGCAGTGCAGGATTGGGCACAGCCTAAGAGTGTTTTTGAGATCCGTAGTTTTCTGGGATTAGCTGGGTATTACCGCCGGTTTATGAAGGATTTCTCCAGGCTAACTTCGCTGTTGACTAGATTGATGCGGAAAGGGGTCAAGTTTGTATGGAGTGAGACTTGTGAAAAGTCATTCCAAGAGTTAAAAGTTAGATTAACCACCGCTCCGGTCTTGATTATTCCGGAGAGAGGTTTGGGTTATGCGGTTTATTGTGATGCCTCACGAGAGGGTTTGGGATGTGTGTTGATGCAAGAAGGGAAAATGGTGGCTTATGGCTCACGTCAGTTGAAAATACACGAGAAGAATTATCCTGCACATGACCTAGAGTTAGCAGCTATGATTTTTGCCTTAAAGATTTGAAGGCACTACCTATATGGTGAGAGGTTCGAGGTGTTCTCAGACCATAAGAGTCTGAAGTATCTGTTTACACAGAGAAACTTGAATTTGAGACAGAGAAGGTGGATAGAGTTCATTGAGGACTACGATTTCGAGTTGCACTATCACCCGGGTAAGGCCAATGTTGTGGCCAATGCCCTTAGTAGGAAATCCATTAGTGATGTTGCTTGTATAGCCATCCGGGAGTGGGAAATGTTGGGTGCACTTGGTAAGTTTGATTTGCTTCTGGGCGAATCCGTTGAGGCTGCGGCCTTGTTTTCTGTTGTTGCACAGCCTACACTTATGAATTGAGTGTTAGAGGCACAGGGAGGTGACCTTGAGGTAGAATCCCTCTAAGAGAAGATCTCCAGTGGGAAGGTTGAGAAGGGTTTAGCGGTGTATCCCGACCTGAGTGTGAGATACCGAGACCGTTTGTTTGTACCAGAGTCTTACCGAGAGGAGGTACTCTGAGAGTTTCACCATTCGCACCTTGCGGTGCATCCGGGAGGCACTAAGATGTATCGTGATTTGGGTCGCCAGTTTTGGTGGCAGGGTATGAAGAAGGACGTGGCAGTTTTCGTATCTAAGTGCCTTACTTGTCAACAAGTGAAGGCCGAGCATTAGAGGCCAGCGGGTTTGTTGCAACCCTTGCCTATTACCGAATGGAAGTGGGAATATGTCACTATGGACTTCGTTGTAGGTCTTCTGAGGACTCAGCGGGGTAGTGATGCTATTTGGGTGGTTGTAGACCAATTGACTAAGTCAGCGCACTTTATCCCTATGCACTTGAGAGATTCGGTAGATCATCTTGCTGACTTGTATATTCGGGACATAGTGAGGTTGCACGGGGTCCCAGTGTCGATCGTCTCAGATAGAGACCCTCGTTTTACTGCTAGGTTGTGGCAGAGTTTGCAGAGTGCCTTGGGTACTAGATTGACCTTTAGCACTGCTTATCATCCTCAGACTAACAGGCAATCCGAGCGTTCTATTCAGATCCTTGAGGATATGCTTCGAGGTTGTGTGCTTGACTTTAGTGGGTTGTGGAAGAGGCACCTACCTTTGGTGGAGTTTGCCTACAATAACAGTTTTCAGTCGAGTATCAGTATGGCACTGTTTGAGGCCTTGTATGGCCGACCATGTAGGTCTCCAGTTTGTTGGGCCGAGGTGGGTGATGCACCTTTGTTGGGCCCGGAGTTGGTGAGAGAAACGACGGAGAAAGTTGAGCTTATCCATAGAAGGCTTGTTACAGCCCAGAGTCGCCAAAAGAGTTATGCCGACTGTAGGAGGAGGCTTTTGGCGTTTGAGACAGGTGATCATGTTTTTCTGAAAATATCACCTAGGCGGGGTTTGATGAGGTTCGGGAAGAACGAGAAGTTGTCCCCTCGGTTTATTGGTCCTTTTGAGAGGATTGGTGAGGTTGCTTATCGTTTAGCTTTGCCGCCGTAGTTGTCCGGAGTACATGACGTGTTCCATGTTAGTATGCTTCGGAAGTACGAGCCGAATCCATCGCATGTATTAGATTGGACTGACTTAGAGGTTGACAAGGATGCCTCGTATGAGGAGAGACCGGTTCAGGTCTTGGATAAGCGAGATCAAGTCTTGTGAGGCAAGACCATTCCCATAGCAAAGGTTTTGTGGAAACATCACGGAGTGGAATAAGCCACTTGGGAATGTGAGTTGGAGCTCCGTGAGAAATATCCAGACTTGTTTGTTAATGTTTAACCATGTAATGGGAATTTTGTAACATTGTTGAACTTTAAGAGCATTAAATATGTCTTAAGTTGTAAAACATTGTATATGTTTTGATTTATGGAAGTATTGTGGAACGTGCCTTGAAATGGAAGTTTATTTTAACATTGTATATGTTAATGATGTTTTAGAAATGCAATATATATTGTTGGCATTGAAAATGTTATGGAATTGTGGAAACTGATATTGGAATTTGTTGAAATTCAAGGGAAAGCATGTTAATAATGCATATTGGACTATATATGGTATTTGCCTCTTGAAAGGAGATGAGATGACCGGTATTGGGTCAAGTTGATAAATGTTGAGTTGTAAAACTATTGAGAATTGAGAAAAACTTGTTTTTGAAAACTTGTACTTAATTTCGGGGACGAAATTCCTTAAGGGGGAAGGTTATAGCGATCCTGGTTTACCTTCTCTTTATTTATTGCATTCTGGACTCAGTTCCATGGATGTGTTGTTGTCTCATTCTCATTTGAATCCTTTACTCCTTGTATTTGAGTCTTGGGTTGTGTTGGGCAGGTTTGAAACAGGTTGGTTATGCTTTGAAACCAAAGGTTGATGCCTAGAATTTGGCCTTCACGCTCGAGCAGGCCCTTCGTTGTTGCTTCTCCGCTCGAGCGGGGGTTTTGACGCTCGAGCGTGAATATCCACCTCCCAGTATTTTTCTCTACAGGTCTTTGTACGCTCAAGCGGGAGTTTTGACGCTCGAGCGTGACCCTTTGATTTTGTTCCTCCGCTCAAGCGGGGAGTTTGACGCTCGAGCGGGGACCATGTCTGCAAAACTTCTGCAAGTATGCAATCGACGCTCGAGCAGAGTTTTGGACGCTCGAGCGTGAGTCTGTGTCTGACGCTCGAGCAGGGCGATTTTTATAACACTCTGTGATTTCACTTTTTGGATCACTTTTCACTTTTCTTTCTCTCTCCTACTTTTTTCAAAACTCCATTGGAGAGCTCCTCTCTCTAAAACACAACTTCTCTCTAAGGATTGATCTAGTAGGAGTGGTCCTTTACCCTTTGGCCTTTGTAAAAAGTGTGGGGATCGTTGAGGGCTACATCTTGATCCGAAAATCTTGAAGTTTGGAGCAATTTCGTTTTTCTTCATCTTCTTCCTTGGGTTCATCTCTTGAGGTAGGGATTCCTACTCATTCTTATATGCTTTAACATGGATGTTGAGCTATTTGTATAGATGGTTTGATTTGGGAAGTTAGGGTTTGAGTTATGTAATAATAAAAAGAGGTGTTTTATTCTTTTGGCTCATATATAATTGTTTTGGTTCTAAAAAGGAGGTTATTGATGTTAGTTGTTGATATTTGGACCTCTAGGTCAATATTGGAAAAAGGGAGAAAAATGCCATGTTTGGGTATAATGGGGTCATTTTTGTAATTAATGACATTTGTTATGAGAATATGAAATTGAGTTGAATATAATGAAATTGGCTCATTATGAGGTGGAATAGTGAAGTTGGATTTATTAATCGCTCACTTTTGAAAATGTTGATAAACTATATGTTGATGCATTTATTATCTGTTTAGAAATAATTGCTTTGGGTTATCGGTGGAGGATAGTCATGATTGTTGTAGACAATGCATAATGATTAGGCAAACTGGAACTAATCAATTGAATATGTCATCGAATACGACAATTGGAATAATACATCGAATTTGTATATTGATTGAACATGTATATGATAGTTGTTTATATACATTGTGTTATGTGGGAGGAGATAGGGGATGTACTCCACGGTTTAGGGAAAGATAGGGGATGGACTCCTAAACCGGATGTTATGTAGGAGGAGATAGGGGATGGACTCCATTGATACAGCAATCCTGTGTATCTATTGAAGTGTTGATACAGCAAATCCGTGTATTACTTGTGAAGTAAGGAAGTGTTTGTATGTGTTAATGATACAGCAAATATGTGTATCTGTTGAGACTTATGGAAGTATTTTGTTATGAGTTGTTATCTCATTTGAATTATTGACATGGAAGAACTGTTAACATGAGATGAAAGTATATGGCCAGGTTCTGAGCCAGGGTTATGGATTGGAAATTTGGATAAAACATGGACACTTGGTCATGTAATTGAAATGGGTTATGAATTGATTTATGTGAGTTAAACATTTATTGATTGCTAATGTCTTAGTTATTGCTTATATTATGTTTAGCATATCTCTACTGGGCATTGGCTCACCCTATATGGGACTTCATTTTCAGGTACAGGTAGCATGCCACCTCCAAGGGCGTAGCTTGAGAGGCTTAGTGGTTGGGACATCTTTTGTGGTTACATTCTTGTATTACATGTGTATCAAGCCAAGGGCTTATTTTGTATAGAGTTTAGTACTCTTTCTTTTGTAACCAAGTGTTGACTTGGAAAGCTGTAAGCCTGTAGGGCATTTTCTTTTGTTGTTAACATGCAATACATTTGTAAGAAATACTCTGATGAAATGTATTTTTGCTTTATTCTCTTGTCTATGCATGTCAATATTGTATGCTTTATGGGTTTATTTTGAGGGCGTGACAGGCCGTGATACGTTGACTGGAGCTATATCTGCATCTGATGAGTGGTGGACCAAGAAATTAGAGGTAAGTGAATTGCTTAATGTACATATTCTGTTTGTTTTTTTGTTCAAACAGACCAAATTTTGTTAGTTGAAATTGTTAAATTTTCCTTTGTAATTGTTGCAGAGGTATCCTGATGCTACTAAATTTCAGCGTATGCTGTTGCAATTCACTGAAGACTTAGACATACTATTCTCAGATACAACTACTATAGGAGAATGGACATACACCCCTAGCTTAGGGGTTATGGCTCATACTGATGAGACTCTGGAGGAATTTCATACCCCACATGATGTTGAATTTCATGATGATGCTGATTTAGAGGTGATTCATCCTTCTAATTTAAACAAAAAAAGGCCCATCAAACACTGTTGGTTCATCAAACAACAGCAAGACAAAGAAGAAAGTTTCTGGTGCAGCTCTACTTAAAAAGACACTTGATCGTATAGTCAATGTGGTTGAGTCATCCTCAGCAACTTCAACACAAACCTCATCAAGATATCCTTCAATTGCAGCATGTTTGGCAAAGTTAGAAAGCATCCTTGGTGTGTCCCCGGATGATGAGCTGTATGTCTAGGTTGGCAGATTATTCTTAAGAGACAAGCATCGTGAGTACTTCATGACATTTCCTACGGATGAAGTTCGGCTGAGGTTTCTAAAGTTGGAGAATGAGATGGAGAAGATCAGCATAGGTTATCGCGACTAATTGTTTTTGAAGTTGGATGTTTTTGAATTTTATTATTATTTCATGTTTAAGACCTTTATTAAGACTTTTATTATTAATGGTGGACTGTTATGTTGGATTCATTAGTTTTTTCTTTTATTAATGTTATGTATGAGTATGTTGGACTAGTTATTTGGACTTTTATTTATATTCTGTTAGATTTTTATTATGTTGGACTTTGTTAGTTGAATGGTTAAATATTTGTGCTGGATGTTGCAATTTTTATTAGGTGGTTGTCATTATTAGTTGAATGGTGGGTGAATGGTTGAGTAGTAGGTGGCATTCATTTTTATTAGGTGGCTATCATTTAGCTCTATTCTCAGATGCAATTTTTGAATGTTAGGTGGATGTCATTCAGCTTTATTCTTATATGTAATTTTTATTAGGTGGATGTCATTTGAATAGTAGATGGCATTTATTTGAATCTTGAAGATGAATGGTAGGTGAACGGTTAAGTGTATATATATATATATAGATGTGTTGGCCTCAGGTATCCATCAATTTCGGTGTTTCAGCTCTCTTGAAGTAGGTCTTTTGCTGGGACAATAGTTGTGTGTTCCATATTTTGGCCCACATATATTTTGGTAAACAAATCTTATTGTCTTTTCAATAATTAGTTGTGTTTTTAATAAAAATCATTGTGTTCATTTCATTCTTATAATAGTAAATAAGAAGCCTTTCAATGAGTAAGTATTTTGGAGATGAGTAACAGTGATGACGATGAATGGAATGATGATCATGATGATGAAGATGTAGAAGATGAAGGCAACACATCGCAAACCCAACAAAATAATAATATGCTCTTAGTTATGGCGGCAACAGTTGCAATGATATATGCGACCAATTATTTGATAAAAGAACCGTGTAAGACATCTTCTCTAATAGGGTGGAAGTGGATGGTAGAATTACAAGAAGGGAATCAAACAAGAATATTTGAAAATTTTCGAATGGAAAAAGAGGTATTTTATCAATTGTGCGATTTGTTACAGAAAAACTATGACCTTGAAACTAGACGAAAAGTCTCGATTCAGGAGCAGGTTGTAATATTTTTGTATATTGTAGGCAGTGACATTCGAAACAAAAATGTCCAAGAAAGATTTCAATATTCCAGCGAGACAATTTCAAAATACTTCAAGGTGTTAAAAGCTGTTACAATGGTGTCTATTGATTGGGTAAGGCCTTAACCGAGAAATGGTGTGCATCCATAACCGCTAATACTATCCTCATTTCAAGGTAAATAATTAACTACAAGTGGAACTTGGGTATTACATATAATTAATGTTGGTAGGATATTTCCAATAATCTTTGAGTAAAAATATTTTTATTTACTATTTTGTAATAGGAATGTGTTGGAGCAATTGATGGAACATACATCAAAGCATATATATCTCCAGATAAGCAACCTCGTTTAATAGGTAGAAAGGGGTATGCAACTCAAAACATAATGGCCGCATGTGACTTTGATATGTGTTTTACATTTTGCTTACTAGGATGGGAAAGAAGTGCACACGATACTCGGATCTTCTCAGATACAATTAGGAATCCTAGTTATAATTTTTCAAAACCACAATGAGGTAACTGTTTTATATTTGATTGCTACAGTAGATACACCACACTCACATCTTTATATTTATTTTTACATTTATAATTGCTTACTTTATTTTGTTAATATTTGAAATTTTAAAATAAATGAGTTTTACTTGGTGGATGCTAGGTATCCAAACATGAAAGGATATATTGCACCTTACAAAGGAGAGCAATACCATCTAGCTGAATTTGAACATGATCAATCCCCCAAAATGCACAAGAAAATTCAACCAAGCACATTCATTATTTAAAAGTATAATAGGAAAAACGTTTGGGATTTAGAATGACTGATGATAAAGGATATCTCACCAAACTAAAAGTGGCCAACCCAAGTCCAACTTGTTTGTGCAACAATGGTAATTCATAATTTCATCCGACGAAGTTAGTCCTGCGATATTGCATTTGACTCTTATGATAAATTCACGGATTATGTGCCTAATGAAAATGAAGGATCAAGGTCTCAACAACCACACAATGACAATCATGTTGAAGGTGATGACAATGAGATTGAAGTGAGGAGACATAACATTTGTATGTCAATTTGCAGACGAAATTAGGAGTTATCTAATACGCAAGAAGTTTTATTTTTATTGCCTTAATAGTAATTTATTGTATTTTTATTGCAATGACATTTTCTTATTCCTTTGTGAAGTCATTATAAAAAAAAAAATTAATTTAAAAAAAATTAAATTTTGAGGTAATGTAAAAATGTACCAATATAGGTACTAATTATATTAATTTCCATTAATAAAATAACTTTTTCAAAATTTAAAGTGAATAAAATGACAAAATTACAATTTTTATGTTCATAAGGGCAAAAATGATAATTACATAGCAAAAAACTATTTTACAACTTATTTACCAAACACTACTCTTCTATTTAAATCCATAATCCCACAACTATACCAAACAGGTTATTAGTTTATGTTGACAACTATAAACTATAATCTGTTAAGTTATAATCTATAATCACTTTCTTACAACTCTACCAAACGGGGCTAGTGTGTTGCAAAGAGCTTCCTTTTGCTTTATATGTTATAAAGTGTATGGAGAAGACATCTGGTTATTTGTTTTGTGGATTTTTAAAAATATTTTTCTTGATTTACCTGGTTGTTAGCCTGCATCATAGTTACCCGACTAATAAGCAATTTCCTAAATTTTATTTTAAAAAATTATCCATGTAATCAAGTGGGCTTGGTGAATTTTAAAGTTTTATTTGTGCATGCTATATGTTTGTTGGTTTGTATAATATTTTTTAGTCGTTTTTTATGTTTTGCTAGCTGTCATAGGATAGATAAATTTTGGAAGTAGGCAAAATGCCTAACCATTGAGAGAACTTGTTGCAAAAAGTTGCCACATTCGGTGGTAAAATCACTTCTTGTAGCAAAAAGTCGTCATGATTGATTATTTTGCCTAATAAACTTCATTTGGATAGCTTGTTAGAACTGTTCCAACAAAACAATTTGTAAATAATTCATTTACAAATGTTGAAGCTTTGGGAAGATGGGTTTCCAGCAAGAATGGATGAGACAAACGAAAGGTTACAAATTTTTGGGAAAAGTAAAATGAGAGCTATGTGGGGTTAGGTGAAAAGGTAAGATGTAATTAAACTATATGGGATTGTAACTTTTTAACGGAAATATATAATGATCGAGTCAGTTTCAATGGCTTTGAAATATTCAAACCCGTTCTCCAAATGTAATACAAACCACTTATGACTGAATCTCATTTTGAAACAACTCATAACTTGTGTGAGTTAAATGAATGGATCTAATAGAACAATTTTTTGAATATCTCTAACTAGTTAAGGATGTATTAAATCTTCTTAACCAACTCAACTATTGCAAAAACTTGAAAAGGCTATAAATATATCTTGTTAGTGACCAAACTATCATTTTCTTCAATTACTTCTATTTTAACATTTTTATATACTTTTCATAATTGAGTTTTTTTTTTTTAATTATAAAAGTGAATGTTCTTTATTTTTAAATCATATTATGTGACTTTTCAAAAAAATTAAATTAAATTCCCTTTATTTTTAATCATAACTAAAATGAATCTAAAACTATAACAATAAAAAAAAATTCATAAGATTAATCAACAAAAGAACATGAATTTAAAAACAAATGTTGCAACATTCATTCAATATCAATGGTGATATTGAAAAATATTATTTCTCTTATTTAATAAAGTCTATCATGGATACTTGATAGATAATAAGTAATTAATGAAAACTAGTTAAATCCTAAACAATATTTATTTGAGTTTTGTAAATGAATAATACTATATGTACCAATTAATGTATTAATTACACTAATTGGTACATGTAGCACCACCGTTCGTAAATAAAGTTTTGTTAACAAGTGCTAGGAACACTTGTTAATGATACATTAAATATGATTAATTACTCCACTATCATAAAAAAGAGGAAAGACAATAAATACATTTTTATTAAAAGTCTAAATTACGTTTTTTTTTTAATTCCTTCTGTTTTAAAATTACACATTTTTTGTAATAGAGTTTTTTTAAATTTTTTTTAATCATAAAAGTAAATGTATCTATTTGTAAATGACATTTGGTGGATTTAAAAAAATAAATAAAGGCTCTCTATTTAAGAAAAATGAATCTAAAAATTTAAAAAACAAATAACAGACATAATTTTTTATATGTGTCATAAAAATAAAGGCATATAAAAATTTTAAAAAATAAAGAAAAATATGTCCTTTATTTTTTTTTTACACCATATAATTTAATTATGATTGAAAATAGAAGGTATTTAAAATTTTAAAAAAATACAAAAAATGCTTTTTAAAAATAAATGTATTTACTTTTATGATTAAATTTTTTTTATAACAAAAACTTTATTACAAAAAAATATAACTTTAAAATATAAGGAATTAGAGAAAATGATAGTTTAGTCTCTAACAAAAACATATTTATTGTCTTTTCTCTTTTCTATGATAATGAAAATGACTAACCATGTTTAATACATGCTCAACAAGTATCCTAAGAATACGTATTAACAAAATCAGAGGGGATTGTAATCCATCGAACTGTTAGTCCTGGGATACATTAAGAATGGCAACGTGCCGGGGCGGGGCCGGGGACTACACTCCCTGTCCTCGATCCCTGAAGGTTAAAAAATCTCCATCCCCATCCCCGTTCCCGTCGGCGTTCGCAATTTTCGGCGAGGGAGCCCATCACCCTCCCATCTCCATCCCCTAACGGGGATCGAGTTTCCCCAACCCCGAAAAATCCCCGAGTTTTTTTTTTTTTTTTGTGAATTTTGTTCAAGAACAACAAGTCCATATATATGATATATCAGTATGTTTCATCATCATCAACATATTTAAATAAATAATAAAAAATTAATCTGAAAAAAATATATATGTTTTCAACAACAATACCAACAATCATCGTCAACAACAATACAATTTGTTAGACTTATTTATTTTGATGATTTATTTAATTATGTTTTAATTTATTTGAAAGAGAAAAATAGAATCCAAAATTTATTTTGATGATTTATTTAATTATACTTTAATCAAAATTTATTTTGATGATTTATTTGAAAGAAAAAAGTAGAATCAAAATTTATTTTGTCCCATTATTTCTCACATAAACCTTTATCCTAAATGTTGTTAGAATGTATTTAATATTTGATTAAATCAGGAGTTCAAATAGCCCAAAACAAAGGTTTAAGCAGCCTAGCACAGCAGCAAGCCAAAAGGTTCAAAAAGGCTCAAGTGGAAGATATTCAAATTAGTAATGATGAAAGTACAACGGCTATAAAAAGCTATAAAAGTTCAAAAGGCCAAAAGGTTCAAAAGGTTCAAGTGGAAGATATTCAAATTTGTAATGATAGATTGGAAAATATTCAAATTGGTAATGATGGAAATACAACGACTATAAATGGCTATAAATTCAAATGACTACAACGACCATAAATTCAAATGAATACAATGGCTATAAACAGTTATAATTTTCATTATATACACTAAAGCCTCTAATGTAAACAAGTTACAAAAAATCTGAAAATATTCTTTGATCTAAAATCATTCACATCTTTTCTCATAAATTATATTCTGAGCCTTCTAGCTTTAAGCCTATCTTTCCTGTGTGAGATTTACAAAAAAATCAAAGCTTCATTTTATATATCTATCTTTGAGAGATATTTATTGTAAGCTTTCTTTGAAAGCAAAAATACCATTTCATCTTGTAAAAGTGTTGCAAACACTGTGTTCTTGAAATCTTGAGAGTGATTGTGAATCACCTAAGATTTGCAAGGGTTTGGGCTTGTGAAGTCTGTGTAGAATCCGTAGAGGATTGCTCCATTTGTAAAGAGATTGCTAGCACCCCTGTGAAGCTAGAAGATAGTGAAAAATCTCAAGTGAAGCTTGAGGAGTGGATGTAGGCTTGGTTGAAACCGAACCACTATAAATCTATTTGCCTCCTCTTCCCTAATCTCTTTACTTTTATACTACTGCTATAGCTATCTAATATTCATATGTTAATCATTTGATTTACCCTGTATATTAGTTATACTTCATTGTTATTTTGCTTGATCATTTACTGCTAAGTTCATCATTGTGCTTGTTAATAATTTGTTGTATTAGTAGTTAATTTTATTGTGGTATTATTAATTTTATTTTGTAGAAACCTAATTCACACCCCCTCTTAGGTTGCTTTTTGGGTAACACAACACTATCAAGATTGGATCAGAAAGAGAGAGAGAGAGAGATAACAGATCTGAGTATAGATCGAACAGGTCTGAGTACACCTTCATCAACAGTGGCTGCGGCGGTGGCTTTAGTGGTGGTGAGAGAGAGATGGACCTTCTGCGACGGTGGTGGCGGTAGCCATGAGGAATAAAGAGAAAGACGAAGTGGAAAGAGAGAAAGAGAAATCGAGATAAGGAGAAGAGAGAGATGGAGGGTCGAGACCAACGATGGTGGTGGTGTCACCGTGTCGGTGACTGTGAGAGTGAGAGAGTTGAGAGAGAGAAAAATGAGAGAGTTGAGAGAGAGTGAGCTAGTTTAGACAGAAGAACGAGAAAGTGAGAGAGTTAAGATAAGAGAGTAAGAGAGATGGTTATGAGCTTGAGATATATAATATAATAAAGATAGGTGAGATAGGTACAAGCTATATAATATAATAAAGATAGGTAAGGTAGGTACAAGTTTTTCAAAAAGATAAATACAAGCTGTTAGCTATATAATAACTATTCGGGGCGGGGCGGGGCCGGGGGTTGAGGAATCTATCACCGTTTCCGGTCCAAAACTCATTGAGAATTTAATTTTTAATATCATTGTGATAACCCCGGTCCGCATTACGCTAATTAATCTTAATTATGATTATGATTATGTGTTTGATATAATTTTGTGTGCCATTTATGTAAATATATGTGGTTTTGAATTTCTATCTGTTCACCGTAGAAAAATCTGTTTGACTTTCTACTTTAGAATTTAAATTGAAGGCCCTATCAGCCACAGAAACTGAAATTGACTACGTCATTGTGATTAGCGTAATTTTTAAAGCCTATGGTGAAATTTAATTGAAAATTGATTCGAATCAAATTAAATAGATTAAATTGATGGTATAGTGCTTAATTAATTAATGCTAACTAATTGTGATTATAGGAGCTCATATAAAAAGGGGCTCTATTACACTTATGTGCATTGTTTTGAGCTCAAATCTGAAAATTATTCTCTAGAGAGAGAGAAGGGCCGAATTTAGAGAGAGATGGAGCTCAAGATAAAGATTTGACTAAGGAACTTGGTAATCTTGAAGCTACACTAAAAAATTAAGCATAAATTGGAAGATTTAAGCCTCTAGGTGAGTAATCAACCCTTAATTCATGGGTTTGAGTTTGTAATCATGTAAATTCAAAGAGGATATGTGATCAAGAACAAGAATTGTGTTGTAATTGATGAATTGAAGTCAAAGAATGCATGCATGAAAGGAATTGCCATGAATTTGCATGTTTAAGCATGAAATACATGATCCATATTGAATTTTTGGTTGGAATTCATGCTTTTGGTCATCCCTTCATCATTTAAATTGAGAATGAGAGCTATATCACACATGCATATACAATCCATAAGAGTATGAGTTTTGAATGCATGAATTTGTTATGTTGGAAATGAGTTCGGTGTAATTTGGGACATGCATGTGATTAATTCATGAAATTGAGCTTCATAATGTAATGAATTTGGTGTTAGATCATGTTAATAAATGTATATGTAAAGTTTGAGTCATAATATGCAAGATATGTTGATTTGAATGCAAGTTTGAAGCTCAAGAACAATTCTGGATTTTCCAGAATTGGGTATGTCTGCTCGAGCGGGGAAAGCGCCGCTTGAGCGGGAAATACGAGCTCCTAGAAGTTTTGCAGACATGGATTCACGCTCAAGCGGAGAGATTCATGCTCGAGCGGGGAGCCATGTAGTGAGACTTTCAGCTCGAGCGTCTGAATTCACGCTCAAGCGTAAAAATGAGGCAACCAATACTTTTGCAGACCTAATGGGTCCGCTCGAGCGGAAAAGTCCACGCTCGAGCGAGGACCCTGTTTCAAAAAATTTGTAAAGATGTTTTACGTTTCGTTTTTCGTTCTCTTTCATTTCTAAGTACTTTTAGGCATGCATTGAGCATTATGAATGAATTAAAAGAATAAGAAAGAAGCCTAAGAGGGATGTATGAATTAAGAACGGATTGGATTGTTTGTGACCCATATGTCTTGTGTAATGTGTAGGGTCGAGCTTAAGGGTGAATCCACCGGCAGAACACTGTGAGCAATGTCTTAATAAAGGTTTTGAAGTATGTCATTTGTCCAACTACTTATTTCTCCATAAGTCTTATAAGCTCGTTAATTTGAATTGTGGACAAATGCTTGTTATGCCAAATGAATGGGCCGAAGGCCAGTCTGACATGAATGAAAGAATGAATGGGCCAGAGGCCAGTCTGACATGAATGAATGAATGAATGGGCCAGAGGCCAGTCTGACATGAATGAAGGAATGGATTGGGACCGACGCCGTCTAGTGTGTTTGGAACCGCAGTTACTTGATATATATACACACACACACACACATATATATATATACTAGATAGAAATACGAATTGAGCCTAAGGCCGTCTGATGTATGTTATTCTAAATACCATTTGTGTATCTTCTTTATTTGATATTATTCGCTGGGCTTTCGCTTACTCTCATTCATGTATCTATAGGTGAGCCAAGGGAGGTCCAAACCCAGCCTCAGTGAAGTTTGTGTGTAACAACCAAGGTTTTGAAGAGTCAGCCCATACGTCTCACGCACGAGACTTGTTTTTGCCTTTTTGCCATTTTGTTATATTTTGTCATGTTGGCTAGAATTTTGGATTACGGCTGTATATAGTTTTGATTGGCTGACCTAGACTTGAATGATCCTGTATGTACAGAACTTTGTGTTAGTACATATTTTGATGTGAGTTATTAACATATACATGTATGGATTGTTACGACGTACCATATAAGCACAGCTCTATGGACAAAAGATTGAATTTGCTTCCGTTTGGCCCCTTTACTCTGATGAGTTATGTCTTGTTTGGTTTGAGACCGCAGGTAATCCCTTGATTACTGGCCAGTTATGTCCTTAACCTATAGGAGCGGGTTCAGGTCATGACAGTCATTCTTGGGTTTATTGGGGATAATTTTCGGGAAAAATTCGTTCTAATCGGAGTAGAGGGGTTAGGTTCTCGTTGGGTCGGGTTCAAATTGTCATCCCTAGGATACATTGTCCCTGGACTATTTAGTCGGAATGGATTTATATCCTATGTTTGTTTAGTCATGGGATTAGACGTCTGAATTGGATTATTTTTAGTGAATCCAAAGTTTGGTTGGACGGACTGGATAAGGATAAATATTCAAAAGACTATTTTTCTCCTGAAATTTATCATTTTTATTTAATATATAATTTATAAGGCCATAATTTTTAATTTATTATTTTCAATTAAATTAAATTTATAATTTATATTTTTTATTTAATATATAATTTTAAAGTAACAACACTAAAAAAATAATTTATAAATGTTCAAAAGACGATTTTACCCTTTTTCAATTGTTTATTAAGTAGTAGCATAATTTTTAATTTATTATTTTATCCCATAATTTTTAATTTATTATTTTCAATTAAATTAAATTTATAATTTATATTTTTTCAAAATGGACATGTCACATACTAGTCTCATGGGATACCAATCCCATGGAAATAATTCCACCCTTCCCCCTAGGATACAATAATCCCTCATATGATGGACTAATAGTCCGAAGGGACTATTAATTCAGAGCAAAAAAAATTGAACCAAACAATGGGCTATTAATCCGGATAGACTAATAGTCCAATCCCATGAAATAATCTCTCAAAACAAACACACTCTTAAGGTTGTATTAAATAAAACCAATCACTTCCAATAATATAGAAGTTAGAAAAAGTAATCAATGTTACATCAAAAAGAATTTAATTGTTTTATAATAAGTCCAAAATATTCTCTTTTAAGTCTTTTTTTTTTAATAAATATTTTAGAACCATTTTTCAACTATAAAATTTTAAAAATTAGAAAGTCGAGTCAAAAACATTTTCATTAAAAAAAAAAATAAATAAAATTCTATATAAAAAAAATACAAAAATTAAATTATGTTTTTCTTTTTTTAAATGTTTTTCAAAAAATTAATAGACAATTTGAAAGAGAAAAAAAATTAAAAATAGAGTAAATTTTTTAAAAAAAAATTAATAAAAACAAAAATAAACTCTTTCTTTTAAAAATATATGACTAAATCAAACACTTAATTCCATTTAAAAAGAAAATGTAAATTTTTAAAACATGATTTATTATTTTAATATATATATATATATATATTTTACATCATTCATTGAAAAGGATATGGCAAGTAAGTTACATTATACAAGTTTAATCAATAATTTTTTAAACTAAAAATGCAATAATATTAAGTAATTTTTTTTTTTAACCAAACATAATAAAAAAACAAGAGAGCTAAAAAGTAAAATTCTAAAATTCTAAAAAAAATCAACTCAAAAGAAAGAGAATATTTTGATGTTATTACAAAAAAAATTAAATTCTTTTCAATAAACCATTCATTATTTTAACTAAATTCTATATTAGTGAAAGTAATTAATTTCATTTAATGCAACTTTAACTAGTGCCCTAAGGACACTTGTTAACAAAACCCACGAATACTTAATAAGAAGTAATTAATAACATTTTATTTTATTTTATTTAACGAGTCTAAAAACTTAACAAATTTTAAATAAGTTAAAAATAAAAAATTATTATACATCTAATTTAATTAATAAATTTAAAATATAAAATTATTCTCAAGACAAATTAATATAACATTAAAATACACCTTAACCAGTACCTGGATTGTTAGCATTAGCCTTGTTTTTAAAATTTGACAACTAAACACCATTTTTTACGAGTCCGGATTCTTGACCGCCTTTCCCGGCAGCCGTTCCAGCAGCCCCCCAAAACGACGTCGTTTTGGGGGTTTTTTTGATTTTTTTTTTTTCTTTCTTCTTCCTCGTTGGAATACAGAACCAGAGGGAAAGGAGGGGAGGGGAGGGGAGGGGAGGGAGAGAGAGAGGGGGAGGGGAGGGGAGGGGAAGGAGAGAGAGAGGAAGGGAGAAGAAGAGAGAGCACCAGACTGGAGGAGGCCATAATCACCGGGGGAGGAGGAGGAGGAGGCGGAGGCAGAGGCGGGCCGGACGCGGAGGCCACGGCAGATCGGGCGACGATCGAACGGCTGGCGAGCTCGACGACCTGCGACGGCGAATCTGGACCCCAAAATCCGGCGAGCTCCCCTCCCCTCCCCTCCAGTGAGCTCCTCTCTCCTCCCCTCTGCTCTGGTTCTGCGGGAAAAAAAAAAAAAAACGAAAAAACGAAAAAACCCCCAAAACGACGTCGTTTTGGAGGGGCTGCTGGGAACGGCCGCCCAGAAGGGCGGCCGAGGATCCAAATTCCATTTTTTACCGCAATTTCCACTGCTTACTCACAACAAGAATATCATAGCATAAACCTCATTCTCATTGTGAATAGAAGGTAAAAAATACAGTAGAAAATGATGTATCTTTAATATTCATTCTTTTAGACTAATGCTAACAAATGCCCGTGGGGAACTAGTAAAAATATATTTAATATTTTATTAAATTATTTAGATACATTTTTAGTTAGATATTTCAATAACTTCTAAATTTATATACAATTATTTTATAAGATCTTGTTAACTTGTAGCTTTAGAACATATAGTAAAAAAGCATTTAATGATTTTAATTACTTTCACTTGTATGGAAAATTATAAAACACAAATAAACTAAATTTGATATAGTGTCAACAACCATTTTTTTTTTTTATTTATATTACCCTCACATTTAGGTTTTTCTTTCTTTCCAAAACAAACATATTAAAATAAAACGTGTCTAGCACACTTGTGCAAATACAAGTTTAAGACTGTAAGGCATTTTCGCTAAAAATTAAAAAAAATTCCTTGACTCAGAAGTAAAAAAAAAAAAAAAAGGCAACGGATATACTGATCTGTCCAAACCAACTGAACCAAACTGATCCACCACAATTTGGACAGATGCATAATGATGAGTAAACGGTTGCAGATTGATTTTTCCAAATCTGTCTAGTTTTGAATGGATGGCGAATTTGAAATTCCTTTGGCTGCAACCAAACCATCAAACCACAAGCACCCTTAGTAATTTGCAAGATTTTGCATTTTCAATTTATTTAGATATTCTATTTGTGTTTTCAATTGAAAAAGAATTTAAATATTCTGTTAAAAAAGAGTTTTCAACTTGAATATATTTTTTGAATTAAAAAAATAAATGTATTATTTATCTATATTTTTTTATTTTTAAATCTAACTCTACAAATAATAAATAAAAAAGATGATATATGCTAATTGATTTTTGTTTTTAAAAACAGATATAAATCCAACAATACAAAGACATACAATCTTTACTACTGTTTTGTTTAAGATTTTCGTGGTTTGAATTGTTTTTATATTTTAAGAATCACATATTGTAATACTTTATGTGAATGAGGTATACGGTGATTGTAATATGTGAATGAGACATGCAGTGATTGTAATATTCTAAAGTTTCAAACTTTCTTTCTTTGGATGAAACATGCAATGATTGTAATACTTTTTTAAGTCATTAATTGTAATACTTTTTTATTTTTTTAAAAAAGTACATAAGTTGAATTATGTTAAAAATTTATAAAATTTTAAACGTTCAAACCGATTCGCATCCATCCGACAATCCGCTCAATCCACATCTGTTAGATTGGCGAACGGATGTGGATTGATTTTCTTTAATTCGCCAATCTGGCGGACGAATGGCGAATTAGAAATTTTATGACCGCAACCGACTCGCGTCCACTCCTACTCAGAAGGCCATATTTCATTATAAAAACAAATTAAAAAATTATAATAAAATAAAATAATACTTCCTTTTTGGATAAAAATAAATATTTCATCACAAAGAAAAATCAAATTATAAATCAAGAAAAACAATACTCCCTATGGCCCATTTTGTTAATCCCGTAAGAGAGTTTTAACTTCTTAAGAGGATATGCAATTGTTAAACTATAATTGAAATTTCAAAGTTTTACTTCTAATTTAAATATATTTATGGCCCCATATGAGGGATAGTTTCGGAAAATTACAAATTTTTTTGTTTTGACTTTTCAAATAATACTAACATTTTGGGACATCCAAAAATGAAAATATACACTTATAAAATAAGACAAAGGGAGAAATACAATCAACTTGTTTAATTTGAATTTTCAATATTCACTTTTCAGATAATTAAAATTTTTTATTTTTTCTATTTTTTTAACTGAATTTTTTTAATATTCTAAATATATATTTTTTTATTTTTAGATAAATCTAAATATACTTAAAAAAAATATAATATTTGTGAAAAAAATGTATAGAAAAATCACTAAATACCAAAAATATAAAAATTCAATACATTTTTCATATTCTTATGTATTTATTAATTTTTTTAAATATTTTAATTTTTAAATACATCTAAGTAAAATACATCTAAAAAAAAAAAATATTATTTACAATTTTAAAAATATTCCCTAAAAGTAATAAAATACAAAAAATAAAAAAAAATCAAATTTTAAAAAATTGAGATCAAACAGACCGAATACTTTCTTCATTTGGAAGTTCATTTAAGACAAAATGGTTCCTTGAAATGCATTGATGAATAATCCATTAATAATATAATATTATAAAAAATAAAAATTTGTTTCTCCTTGTCAGAAAAGATTTAAAAAGTAAATAAAAAAAATCTTGTCACATTACTTGAATTTATCCTAATATGGTCTTATTACCCAAAATAAAAATATTGTAAAGCATCAAGGTAAAAAATAAAATTGAAGACAAAATAGAGGAAAATGCAAAAAAGTATTTTGGTCTCCATGTAAAATAAATTTTGACAGCTTTTATGTTTCTAACATTTTTCATAAAAATAAAAGTAATTAGAATCATTAAATTCTTTCTAACATATACCCAAAGACACATTAACAAACAAAAATGTTAAGAGATCCAAAAATTTTATCATAATTTTTACCAAATGTCTCACATAGATGTAAGATCCACATAAGGCTCACATAGTGTGAATTTCACACCCATATGAGACATTTGATAAAAATTTTGATAAAACTTTTAAAATCTGTAACCTTACTCATTAACAAAAGCCATATAATTAATGTATTATCCACAAAAATAATAATTACATGAGAACTCAATAAAGAGTTATAGTAAGAATTTTAAATAATCTATCAAACTTTCTATTAAAACTCTCACATAAATGTAAAATTCACACATATATGAATTTATATAAATCTTACACCCATATAAAAACTTTAATAAAATATTTAATAAATTATTTAAGATCTATAATATTTTCTCTCAACATATATAGTTAATTATAGCTTAAGAAAATGAAACTTTATTAAAGCATGAAAGCATAAAGTATTAATTAGAAGGAAAGTGACATACAAACAAAAACAAATTCAAAAATTTTCTGACAAACTGATGTAACAAATAATAATAAACCGACATGAGCCCCAATACACTCACATGATAGAAGCCACGTCAATTTGTTAAAAAAAAAATTATTTCATTTTTTCTATAGTGTCGCTTTAATTAGGGATAGGCAAAATACAACTATGATACATATCTTTACTATCCCCCATTCCCATTATTTCCATACACACGTAAGGATTAGTGATTGGTAAGGAAAAAAAAAAAAAAAAACAGCTTTGGTTAATGACCGCCCACTAGAGGTCTCCCCAGTGGGGGTCCCAAGCATTAGGGAGATCCCGAGGACCTCCAGTAGGCAGTCATTGGCCAAATTTTTTTTTTCTCTAATCACTAACCCCCACGTGTATGTGGGGATAGTGAGGGTGAGGGATAGCGGGGGTCTGTATCATGGTTGTATCACCAAATTCACTAAAATCGCATCGATCTATATCAATTAGTATCACTAAATCCGTTAAACACAAGTTAAACTTTAAATTTTATAATTTGTGTTTAAAATCACTTTGTTTCACTATAATTAATACATATATATTTTTTAACTATTAATAAAATATCAAAATAAAAATGAGTATCATAAATATTTAAGATATAAAATTTGTTCCAAATTAATAGTTATATATATAAAAAAAATATTATGTAAAATTAATTTATATTATATATATATAAAATATTATGCAAATACGTTATAATTAATTATAATATTCTTCAATCTGTCCAAAATCACCTAAACCACGATTTGTCAATCCACCACTTAATTTATTTTTACTCTCAAACCACTTAAACCGCACCACACGCATCCCTAACTTTAATTATAAAAGTAATTGTGTTCAACTTTTGTTAAAATATTTAAATAAAAAATGCATTGCTGGTTTGACATCTATGAAAAAAGATAAAAAGTCAAAAAGTTACTAAAAAAGTAAAAAAAATTATCACTATTCACCAAAAAAAATATAAAAAAAATAAATTTACAAAAAAAAGTGCAAGTCAAAAAGTGTATTGAAGTGATATGCTGTCTGCAATGCTGCTGGTACACATTACACAACCGGATGCACTTCTCATGATACACAAGACAATGTTGTTCGGCCCGTGAGGACCCATCACGGGTCCCATTTTGATAATCTACACCATTCAATGTGTAAAACTTGTCGAGTATTATACGTTTGTAAAAAATTACGATGATCAGATATCGATAACTATATGCTCAAATCAGTTTTGTATAAAAAAATGGATGGTACACAAAGTAATGGTTGACAAAAAAAAACTAATCCGATCAGATAGCTATCGATATCCGATCAACGTGATATTTTACAAGCATATAGTACTCGACGAGTTTTACACATTGAACGGTTTCGATTATCAAAACAGGACACGTGGTGGGCCCCCAGAGGCCGAACAGCACCGTCCAGTCCGAACAGGACTGTAGGCAATCTGATTCTATACATCTTGCTACCAACCGTATGCATGACAGTACCATCACTCTCAGTAGACAATTATATATTTAGGGATAATATGGTAATTTGGTATTTTATACAATATTTTAATACACATTTTTTCACAAAAAGTCAAAATATTATCCTAAACAACCATATTTTTTTCTTCTACTTTTTAGTCAAAAAAGTCAAAAGTACACTTATTTAGTTCATCCCAAACAATCCCTTAGAGATGAAAATAAATGTACTTTTTGACTTTTTGGACTAAAAAATAGAAGAAAAAAATATGATTGTTTGGGATAACTTTTTTACTTTTTACGAAAAAATGTTTATTAAAATATTATATAAAATAGCAAAATTGCTATACTACCCCTAAATATATAATTGTCTATTGACAGTGAGGGATGAACTAAATAAGTGTACTTTTTGACTTTTTGGACTAAAAAGTAAAGGAAAAAAAGATGATTGTTTAAAATAATTTTTTGACTTTTTTTTAAAAAAAAAATGTGTATTAAAATATTGTATAAAATAGCAAATTACCATATTACTCCTAAATATATAATTGCCTACTGACAGTGATGGTACTATCATGCATACGATTGACAGCAAAATGTATAAGACTAGATTGCCTACGGTGCTGTTTAGACTGGATTAGGCTTGTGGGGCCCCACCACATGTCCCATTTTGATAATCGAAACTGTCAATGTGTAGAACTTATCTAGTACTATATACTTGCAAAAAATCACGTTGATCGGATATCAATAGCTATCTGATCGGATTAGTTTTTTGTCAACTGTTACTTTGTATAGCGATCCCGGTTTTTAACTTGACCTTTAAGGTGTTTCGAACTCAGATCTTGTGGTTTAATGTTATTGGTTATGTCTTTCCCTCTTATTGCCCTTTGAATTTGAGTTTTGGAATGTTTTGAGCGTGTTTTGAACAGGTTAGTTGGTGGCTGGTTGCCCAGAATTTTGGTCTTTCGCTCGAGCGGGCCTTCTTCCGCTCAAGCGGGGTTTGCAATCACTCAGTATTTTGTGCGTCTGTAAAAATACTACGGAAGTGCTTTTAACACTCGAGCGAGTCTAAGCTCGAGCGGCCCCTTTGGTGCTCGAGCGACTATCTGAAGTTTGTAAAAATACTGGACGAGTGCATTCTACGCTCGAGCGGGTATATTTGTGCTCGAGCGGGTAGTGTCTTGCTGTTGTGTCTTGGTGCTCGAGCGGGTATAATTTTTGTGTCTGACGCTCGAGCGTCAAACTATCCGCTCGAGCAGACTGTACATATATCATATCGCGAAAGTGACTTTTTAAAACATTTTTTTTGTTATTTCTCTCTCTAAAGCTTTCCAAAACCCTAAGTTGAGAGCTTCTCTCTCTAAAATACCCTCTCTCTCTACATTTTGGCCTTGATCTATTGATTTCTGTGACAACCCCCACCACTGCTTACTGATAACATTACTGATTAATGCTAATCTATGATTAAGCATGTTAATTGACTGACTGACTGAATTATTAAACTAATTGATTGATTGTGCTAGTTTGAATGTAATTCTATCGGTTGACTGTTAAATTATCTGTTCATGTTTTATGCTTTAAACTGCAAATTGAAGGCCTTATCGGCAGCCGAATCTGAAATTGATTGATGTTTTGTGCTAATTAAGATTTATATGATTTTATGATATATTTAATTGAAATGTGATTTCGTATGATTAAATTAGATTAAATATTGATAAATTACAAGAGTTGGCCTTATTTACAACCTTGCCACTTAGTGGCCCACTCCATATCATATTTTGAGACTTAGAATCAACACTTCTTTAGCCATTTGCTTGCACCAAACCAAGAGAGAGAGAGAGAGAGAGAGAGAGAGAGAGAGAGAGAGAGAGAGAGAGAGCTAGGAGAAAAATTTGGTTTCATCTTGATTTGCTTGGAGGCTTAGGAATTTTGGAAGATTGGCAAATTGAGCTTCTAGACTTGTAATTGAGAACCCAAGGTAGGATTTTCAACCTCTCATTAATGTATTCAAGTTAGTTCTTGCATGGTTCTTGATTTATGGAAGAAATGAGTCTTGATTTAGTCTAATAATGTTGAATTGGAGTTTAATCCATGCATGCATGTGCATGGTCTTGCATTTTGAGGTTGTTCTTAATGAAATTCCACGTGTATGTTCATATCTTGAGCTTAGTCCATGAATTCATCTTTTTTTTTTTAGGCAATTGAGCTCATTTGAGCAAGTAATTGAAGCTTTGAATCTGATTAATCACATGCATGTTACATTTGAAGTATGTTCTTGAAGTTTGGTTTGAAATTGGGTTTAATTGACTCATCTTTGGGCCTTGATTTTACAAATTGAGCTTTGAATCATGTTATACTATGAGTTTTAAAGTGTTTTCCAGAAAATTAGCCCAAAAGGATCGAATTTGGTATATTGAAACTTGATTTTGAGCTTGAGGTTCAAATCTGGAAATTCCAGATTTTGGACTCTCGCTCGAGCGGGGTAAGTAGCGCTCGAGCGGGAAATTCGCATAGCCAGCACTTTTGTCGTGTTTACAGTCCGCTCGAGCGGGGTTTTGCACGCTCGAGCGAGGACTTGTGTCATACGCTCGAGCGGGTGTCGAGCGCCCATTGAGCGTGATTTTCACACATCCAGTACTTTTGTAGTCCGCTCGAGCGGAGCCTTTTGTTTGCATGTCCGCTCAAGCGGGAAAACCCACGCTCGAGCGGGACCTTTGTTTTCTGAAAATTCTGAAAATGTTTTTAAAGTGCATCTTTGCATCCTCATTCCATTCTAGGCATTCTTAGGCCTAATTTAAGGCATCTTAATGAGGATATTGATGTAGAACCACACCGAGTCAAGATAGGGATTAAGTTATTATTTCCTAACTGTGTAGCTTAGTGTGTGTTCACTCTGTAACTATGTAGGGTTTGCATCCGAGGATGCGTACTAGCTTATCTGTAGCCCAGAACTCTGTGAGTAACTATGTTGTAAAGATATGTTCAATTGAGATTATTTTCTGAATAAATGATTGTACTACTTTATGAAATGACACTGTTTACTGAATGAATATTTGTCCTATTTGTGAACTGTATTCGTGGAATCCATAGCAATTTACTGTTACTGAACTGTTACTGCTATTGTTACAGAGATCTCTGTCGGTTCCCATGTTGGATCCATTACTATTTACTGATATGATGGCCATCAACTGACTGTTCGGTCTGTTAAGACCTTCTGTATTGTTTGCTACTGGATGTACCACTTATGACTGCTATAATTGAATAACTGATATACTGTTCAAATGACTGTTTTAAATACTGAAAGGACATTCATTCTTAACCTCTTTATGCGTATGTTATTCACTGGACTTTAGTTTACTGTTTATATATATATTTATATATATATATATATATATATATATATGTAGGTGTTCAAGCACCGGACCGGAGTTAGGAGTGTCGGATTAGCTCTTGTTTTGTTAAGCCAACCATCGTACCTCACCATGAGGTTCCAAGTGCTGCCAAGCTAAGGTTGCTTTGGGGTGTTTTAGATTTCCCCCTTTTGTATCTGGTTTTGTAACACTGTATAGACTGATATGTGTACCTGTACTGTACTGTTGTGGTAGGGATTTGGTCCCTAACCTGTATGCCTGTATATGATGTATGTACATATTGTTATACTTTGAATGTGTATATGTTTAAAATGTCTTTTGCATATAGACTGTCATAGCTCATTGGACATCTTTCATTTACTGTTTTGGCTTCCGCCAGCCCCTGTACTCTGTATTACTGTTTTATTGTTAAGCAGGCCTTCGGTAATCTCGGATTACTGGCCAGTTATGGTGCTAAACCCATATGGGCGGGTTTGGGTCGTGACAGAGTGGTATCAGAGTGATACTAAACCACGAGTTATACCGCACACACGTGTCCAAATGAGCTATAGGATGTCCTAGAAAAGTAAATAGGGCATTGCATGAACATTGATACGTGTGTGTGGCCAAGACATGAACATCTGTGCTAATGTGTTTAAGTATGCAACTGTCTATGTTTATAATTGCCATAATTGTCTATAGTGAAATGGATAACGCAAGAAATGGATAACGCAAGAACTACTGATGAACCTGAATCATCTGAGGCCAGAATGGCAAGGCTAGAGAGAACAGTGGAAATGTTGACTGAGGCCTTAAAGCTGCAACAACAGAACTAACAGCCCCCACCTCCTCCAGTACAGCCATAGCCACCTGTTAACGATGATATAATAGCTCTGACACAAGTTTAGTAAGGTGAAACTGCCATCTTTTCAGGGAGGCCTTGAACCCTTAAAGGTCGAAGCATGGGTGCTTGAAACAGAAAAGTTATTTGAAGTCTTTCCATGTTCTGAAGCACATAAAGTGCTACTGGCTACCTTCACCTTACAAGAAGAGGCCAGAAGTTGGTGGATGCTAGTCCATGACACCGACACCGTTATGACTTGGGCTCAGTTTAAGGGAGCCTTCTTTGAGAAATACTTCCCACAGTGTGTCAGGGACAGAAAGGTGACTGAATTTGAATAACTGAAACAAGGTACCATGTCCGTGGCTGAGTATGAGTCAAAGTTTACTGAACTTGTCCGATATGCACCACACATGGTGGACACTAACTACAAGAAGGTCATGAAGTTTGAAGGCGGCCTTAATGTAGAAATTCTTGACAGAATTAATGTTTTGTAACTGTTGAAGTATGTGGATGTTCTTGACTGAGCAATCATGGCTGAGTCGAACATCGAGCCACTGAAACAGACTGAAACACCGGGAACCGAGTGGCGTGGTAAGAGACGGGGTTTTAAATTTATGAAAGGCCGGAACAATTCATCGAACAAAAAGCAGAATACAGGGTCAACAACCAGTTCCAGTCAAGGAAACCGTTCTATATTGCCCTGCTCTGAATGTGGTAAAAATCATAAGGGGGTTTGTTATAAACTTTCAAGTGCTTGTTACAGGTGTGGCAAGGTGGGCCACATAGTCAAAAATTGCCCTACCATTCCTCAGGGCAATAAGAAAGCTGCACCAAGCGCCGCAGCATCAACTGCTCCACCAAAACCCAACCCTAAAGCTACTGGGAAAGAGCCTATGAGGCAAGGCCAAGTGTTTTCACTCGTACTGGGAGACGTACAAAATATCGAGACCATCGTGTCAGGTATACTCTCAATTTGTGCTCAAAATGCGTATGTTTTGATTGATTCGGGGTCTACACATTCATATGTATCGCATGCTTTTTCGCGAAAATTGAATAGACTATTGGAACCCATGAACTATCTGTTAGTTGTATCTTCACCTGTTAGGGGATCCATGACTTGTACTTATATGTATCATGTATGTGAGATTATTGTTAAAGATGCGCATCTGTATATTGATTTACTACCATTGAATATAGATCATTTTGATGTGATATTGGGAATGGATTGGTTAGCAAAATACCATGCTATCATAGATTGTGTAACAAAACAAGTTATTTTTCGTCAACCCGGACTACCTGAATTTGTGTTTAACGGAGTTGGAGTAATATCTTCCCCATACCTGATTTCATCCATTAAAGCTTTTAAATTGATTAGAAAAAGATGTAAAGGGTATCTGTGTTCTGTATTGACTATACCAACTGATGATAAAACTGATGTGAACAGTATTCCTATAGTTAGAGAATTCTCAGATGTTTTTCCAGATGATCTGCCAGGGGATTTGATTGATAGGGAGATTGAGTTCACCATTGATGTGATTTCGGGTACACAACTTGTATCTAAAGCTCCGTACATAATGGCACCTACCGAATTGAAAGAGTTGAAAGTCCAACTGCAGGAACTATTAGATAAGAAGTTCATCGGGCCCAGTACTTCACCATAGGGTGCACCAGTCTTATTTGTGAAAAAGAAAGACAACTCACTGAGACTCTGCATTGACTACCGTGAATTGAACAAGGTAACAGTGAAAAATAAATATCCATTGCCTCGCATTGATGATTTATTTGACCAGCTACAGGGTGCCTAAGTGTTCTCCAAAATTGACCTTAGATCTGGATACCACCAGTTGAAAGTCAAGACATGAGACATTGAGAAAATTGCATTTCGAACGAGGTATGGACATTATGAATTCTTAGTTATGCCTTTCGGAGTTACCAATGCACCAGCTGCATTTATGGACCTTATGAACCGAATTTTTAAACCATTCCTCGATGACTTTATTGTTGTATTCATAGATGACATTTTAATTTACTCCCAAAGCATGAAGGAACGTGAACATCATTTGAGAATTGCCCTACAGACCCTAAGAGAACAGAAACTTTATGCAAAACTAACTAAATGTGAATTTTGGTTAGACAATGTTATGTTTTTGGGGCATGTAATCAGTAAAGATGGAATTTCAGTTGATCCACAGAAAATTAAAGCAGTAGTGAACTGGCCTAGACCGACAAATGT
Organism: Camellia sinensis; assembly: GCF_055761805.1. Taxonomy (NCBI): domain Eukaryota; kingdom Viridiplantae; phylum Streptophyta; class Magnoliopsida; order Ericales; family Theaceae; genus Camellia; species Camellia sinensis. Next base: position 101,271,077 of record NC_138972.1, read on the forward strand.
CACCGAAGTCCGGAGTTTTCTAGGCTTAGCCGGGTATTACAGAAGGTTTGTCAAAGACTTCTCCAAAATTGCCCTACCACTGACACAGTTGGCTCAGAAGGGGATATCATTTGACTGGACCGTTCAGAGGGAATCAGCTTTTCAAGAGTTGAAAACTCGACTAGTGACCGCACCGATTCTCACCTTACCCTCAGGTGCGGATGGTTATACTATATTTAGTGATGCTTCTCATAAGGGTTTGGGGTGTGTTTTAATGCAGAATGGGAAAGTGATTGCGTATGCTTCCCGACAACTAAGACCACATGAGAAGAACTACCCAACCCATGACTTAGAACTTGCCGCAGTGGTGTTTGCATTGGAAATTTGGTGTCACTATCTTTATGGGGCGACATGTGAAGTGTATACAGATCACAGGAGTTTGAAATACTTTTTCACACAGAAAGAATTGAACATGAGGCAGTAGAGATTGTTAGAACTGATAAAAGATTATAACCTGCAAATTTTGTACCATCCAGGAAAAGCTAACACCGTTGCTGATGCACTGAGTCGAAAATCGATTGGAAATTTAGCCTGTTTACTCACCGGGCAAAAAGAATTGCTATGTGACCATGAGAGACTTGAAATTGATATTGTTTTACGTGAACAAGGTGGAACCTTAGCTGCTCTTTCTGCTCAACCGGCATTGATTGAAGAGATTAAAGACAAACAGTAACAGGATGACTTCTTGAAGAAGATCATCGAAGAACAGAAATCTAAACCGAGGTCAGATTTCAAATTTGAGAATAATGTGTTGAAATTTCAAGGAAGATTGTGTGTACCGAATGATCCTGAACTAAAAAGAAAAATTCTACAAGAGGGCCACAATTCAAAATTGTCTATCCATCTAGGAAATACGAAAATGTGTCAAGACTTGAAATTGAATTTTTGGTGGCCGGGAATGAAGAAGGAAATTGCTGATTTTGTGTCCAAGTGTCTTCATTGCCAACAAGTCAAAGCCGAACATCAACGATCCGCAAGCTTACTACAACCCTTATCGATGCCGGAGTGAAAATGGGAAATATCACTATGGATTTTATTGTTGGGTTATCTCGCTCCAGTAAAGGTACGGATTCAATTTGGGTTATTGTTGATAGATTGACTAAATCTGCTCATTTTTTACCTGTCAAAACAATTTTTAATGCGGACAAATTGGTTATACTCTATATTGACGAGATTGTTAGACTGCATGAAGTGCCTATGTCCATTGTTTCTGATAGGGACTTGAAGTTTACATCGAGATTTTGGCAAAGCCTACAGACAACATTGGGTACTAAACTGAGACTGAGTAGTGCATACCATCCTCAGACTGATGGTTAGACAAAAAGTACCATCTAGACTCTGGAGGACTTACTGTGGATGTGTGTTCTTGATTTCTGGAAAAATTAGGAAAGTCATCTACCTTTGGCTGAATTCGCCTACAACAACAGTTTTCATTCGAGCATTGGCATGACGCCTTTCGAAGCTTTATATGACAGAAAATGCCGATCTCTGATTTGTTGGGCAGAAGTTGGAGATGGGCCTTTGTTTGGGCCCGAGATTGTACAAGAAACTACTGAAAAAGTGAAACTGATCCAACAGAGATTGAAAATCGCACAGAGCCGATAGAAAAGTCATGCGGATGTCCGAAGGCGAGACAGAGAATATGAAGTGGGTGATTATGTTTTTGTAAAAGTGACACCGATGAAGGGCCAAACTCGTTTTGGGGTTAAAGGCAAGTTAGCGCCGAGATATGTCAGACCGTATGAGATTATTGAGAAAATTAATCCGATGGCGTATCAAGTAGCGCTTCCTCCTGAAATTGAGCATATACATAACGTATTCCATATTTCATTGTTGAGGGAATACCTTCGGGATCCCTTCCATGTGATTGAGCCTACTCGTGTAGTGCTAAGTGATGACTACATCTTTGAAGAACGGCCTATTTAGATTGTAAACAGACAGATCAAAAAGTTGAGGAATAAAGAGATTCCGCTAGTGAAAGTTGACTAGCAAAACCATGGTGGCATGTATGCCACTTGGGAAAGGAAAGATGATATAGTCAAGAGATATCCTGAATTGTTCCCACTGAACCCTGTTTTCTTCCAAAACGAAGGTAATTCGAGTTTAGAGGACCAAACTCTTTATAAGGAGGGGAGACTGTGGCAACTCCCACCACTGCTTACTGATAACACTACTGATTAATGCTAATCTATGATTATGCATGTTAATTGACTGACTGACTGAATTATTAAACTGATTGATTGATTGTGCTAGTTTGAATTCAATTCTATCTGTTGACTGTTAAATTATCTGTTCATGTTTTATGCTTTAAGCTGCAAATTAAAGGCCTTATCGGCGGCTGAATCTGAAATTGATTGATGTTTTGTGCTAACTAAGATTTATATGATTTTATGATATATTTAATTGAAATGTGATTTGGTATGATTAAATTAGATTAAATATTGACAAATTACAAGAGTTGGCCTTATTTACAACCTTGCCACATAGTGGCCCACTCCATATCATATTTTGAGACTTAGAATCAACACTTTTTCAGCCATTTTCTTGCACCAAACCGAGAGAGAGAGAGAGAGAGAGAGAGAGCAAGGAGAAAAACTTGGTTTCATCTTGATTTGCTTGGAGGCTTAGGGATTTTGAAAGATAATTGGCAAATTGAGCTTCTAGACTTGTAATTGAGAAACCAAGGTAGAATTTTCAACCTCTCATTAATGTATTCAAGTTAGTTCTTGCATAGTTCTTGATTTATGGAAGAATTGAGTCTTGATTTAGTCTAATAATGTTGAATTGGAGTTTAATCCATGCATGCATGTGCATGGTCTTGCATTTTGAGGTTGTTCTTCATGAAATTCCACATGCATGTTCATATCTTGAGCTTAGTCTATGAATTCATCTTGTTTTTGAGGCAATTGAGCTCATTTGAACAAGTAATTGAAGCTTTGAATCTGATTGATCACATACATGTTACATTTGAAGTATGTTCTTGAAGTTTGGTTTGAAATTGGGTTTAATTGACTCATCTTTGGGCCTTGATTTTACAAATTGAGCTTTGAATCATGTTAAACTATGAGTTTTAAACTGTTTTCCAGAAAATTAGCCCAAAAGGATCGAATTTGGTATATTGAAACTTGATTTTGAGCTTGAGGTTCAAATCTGGAAATTCCAGATTTTGGACTCTCGCTTGAGCGGGGTAAGTGGCGCTCGAGCGGGAAATTCGCGTATCCAGCACTTTTGTTGTGTTTACAGTCCGCTCGAGCGAGGACTTGTGTCACACGCTTGAGCGGGTATCGAGCGTGATTTTCACACATCCAGTACTTTTGCAGTCCACTAGAACGGGAAAGTTTAAGCTCGAGCGGAGCCTTTTGTTTGCATGTCCGCTTGAGCGGGGAAACCCATGCTCGAGCGGGACCTCTGTTTTCTGAAAATTCTAAAAATGTTTTTAAAGTGCATCTTTGCATCCTCATTCCATTCTAGGCATTCTTAGGCCTAGTTTAAGGCATCTTAATGAGGATATTGATGTAGAACCACACCGAGTCAAGATAGGGATTAAGTTATTATTTCCCAACTGTGTAGCTTAGTGTGTGTTCACTCTGTAACTGTGTAGGGTTGGCATCCGAGGATGCGTACTAGCTTATTTATAGCCCAGAACTCTGTGAGTAACTATGTTATAAAGATATGTTCAATTGAGATTATCTTCTGAATAAATGATTGTACTACTTTATGAAATGACACTGTTTACTGAATGAATGTTTGTCCTATTTGTGAACTGTATCCGTGGCATCCATAGCAATTTACTGTTACTGAACTGTTACTGCTATTGTTACAGAGATCTCTATCGGTTCCTATGTTGGATCCATTACTGTTTACTGATATGATGGCCATCAACTGACAGTTCAGTCTGTTAAGACCTTCTGTATTGTTTGCTACTGGATGTACCACTTATGACCGCTATAATTGAATAACTAATTTACTGTTCAAATGACTATTTTAAATACTGAAAGGACATTCATTCTTAACCTCTTTACGCATATTTTATTCACTGGGCTTTAACTTACTGTTTATATATATATATATATATATATATGTAGGTGTTCAGGCACCGGACCAGAGATAGGAGCGTCGGATTAGCTCTTGTTTTGTCAAGGCAACCATCGTGCCTCACCTTGAGGTTCCAAGTGCTGCCAAGCTAAGGCTGCTTTGGGGTGTTTTAGATTTCCCCCTTTTGTATCTGGTTTTGTAACACTGTATAGACTGATATGTGTACCTGTACTGTACTGTTGTGGTAAGGATTTAGTCCCTAACCTCTATGCCTGTATATGACGTATGTACATACTGTTATCCTTTGAATGTGTATATATTTAAAAAGTTTTTTGTATACAGACTGTCATAGCTCATTGGACATCTTTCATTTACTGTTTTGGCTTCCGCCAGCCCCTGTACTCTGTATTACTGTTTTACTGTTAAGCAGGCCTTCGGTAATCTTGGATTACTGGCCGGTTACAGTGTTGAACCCATATGGGCAGGTTTGGGTCATGGCAGAGTGGTATCAGAGCGATACTAAACCACGAGTTATACTGCACACACGTGTCCAAATGAGCTATATGATGTCCTAGAAAAGTAAATAGGGCATTGCATGAACATTGATAAGTGTGTGTGGCCAAGACATGAACATCTGTGCTAATGTGTTTAAGTATGCAACTGTCTATGTTTATAATTGCCATAATTGTCTATAGTGAAATGGATAACGCAAGAACTACTGATGAATCTGAATCATCTGAGGCCAGAATGGCAAGGCTAGAGAGAATAGTGGAAATGTTGACTGAGGCCTTGAGGCTGCAACAATAGAACTAACAGCCCCCACCTCCTCCAGTACAGCCAGAGCCACCTGTTAATGATGATATAATAGCTCTAACACAGAAGTTTAGTAAGATGAAACCGCCATCCTTTCAGGAGGCCTTGAACCCTTAAAGGTCGAAGCGTGGGTGCTTGAAACAGAATAGTTATTTGAAGTCTTTTCGTGTTCTGAAACATACAAAGTGCTACTGGCTACCTTCGCCTTACAAGAAGAGGCCAGAAAGTGGTGGATGCTAGTCCATGACATTGACACCGTTATGACTTGGACTCAGTTTAAGGGAGCCTTTTTTGAGAAATACTTCCCACAGTGTGTTAGGGACAGAAAGGTGACTGAATTTGAACAACTGAAACAAGGTACCATGTCCGTGGCTGAGTATGAGTCAAAGTTTACTGAACTTGTCCGATATGCACCACACATGGTGAACACTAACTACAAGAAGGATAGGAAGTTTGAAGGCAGCCTTAATGTAGAAATTCTTGATAGAATTAATGTTTTGAAACTGTTGAAGTATGTGGATGTTCTTGACCGAGCAATCATGGCTGAATCGAACATCGAGGCGCTGAAACAGACTGAAACACCGGGAACTGAGTGGCGTGGTAAGAGATGGGGTTTTAAATTTAAGAAAGGCCGAAACAATTCATCGAACAAAAAGCAGAACACAGGGTCAACAACTAGTTCCAGTCAAGGAAACCGTTCTATATCGCCCTGCTTTGAATGTGGTAAGCATCATAAGGGGGTTTGTTATAAACTTTCAAGTGCTTGTTACAGGTGTGGCAAGGTGGGCCACATGGTCAAAGATTTCCCTTCCACTCCTCAGGGGCAATAGTAAAGTTGCACCAAGCACCGCAGCATCAACTGCTCCACCAAAACCCAACCCCAAAGCTACTGGAAAAGTGCCTATGAGGCAAGGCTGAGTGTTCGCACTCGTACCGGGAGGCGTACAAAATACCGAGACTATCGTGTTAGGTATACTCTCAATTTGTGCTCAAAATGCGTATGTTTTGATTGATTCGGGGTCTACACATTCATATGTATCGCATGCTTTTTCGCAAAAATTGAATAGACAATTTGAACCCATGAACTATCTGTTAGCTGTATCTTCACCTATTGGGGGATCCATGACTTGTGCTTATATGTATCCTGAATGTGAGATTATTGTTGAAGATGCGCATCTGTATATTGATTTACTACCATTGAATATAGATCATTTTGATGTGATATTGGGAATGGATTGGTTAACAAAATACTATGCTACCATAGATTGTGCAACAAAACAAGTTGTTTTCCGTCCACCCGGACTGCCTGAATTTATGTTTAACGGAGTTAGAGTAGTACCTCCCCCATACTTGATTTCATCCATGAAAGCTTTTAAATTGATTAGAAAATGATGCAAATGGTATCTGTGTTCTGTATTGACTGTACCTACTGATGATAAAACTGATTTGAACAATATTCCTATAGTCAGAGAATTCTCAGATGTTTTTCCAGATGATCTGCCAGGGGATTTGATTGATAGGGAGATCGAGTTCACCATTGATGTGATTCCGGGTACACAGCCTGTATCTAAAGCTCCGTACAGAATGGCACCTACCGAATTGAAAGAGTTGAAAGTTCAACTGCAGGAACTGTTAGATAAGAAGTTCATCAGGCCCACTACTTCACCGTGGGGCCCGCCAGTCATATTTGTGAAAAAGAAAGATAGCTCACTAAGACTCTACATTGACTACCGTGAATTGAACAAGGTAACAATGAAAAATAAATATCCATTACCTCGCATTGATGATTTATTTGACCAGCTACAGGGTGCCCAAGTGTTCTCAAAAATTGACCTTAGATCTGGATACCACCAGTTGAAAGTCAAGACATGAGACATTGAGAAGACTGCATTTCGAACGAGGTATGGACATTATGGATTCTTAGTTATGCCTTTCGGAGTTACCAATGCACCAGTTGCATTTATGGACCTTATGAACCGAATTTTTAAACCGTTCCTCGATGACTTTATTGTTGTATTCATAGATGGCATTTTAATTTACTCCCAAAGCATGGAGGAACGTGAACATCATTTAAGAATTGCCGTACAGACCCTAAGAGAACAGAAACTTTATGCAAAACTAACTAAATGTGAATTTTGATTAGACAATGTTATGTTTTTGGGGCATGTAATCAGTAAAGACAGAATTTCAGTTGATCCACAGAAAATTGAAGCAGTAGTGAACTGGCCTAGACCGACAAATGTCACCGAAGTCCGGAGTTTTCTAGGCTTAGCCGGGTATTTTAGAAGGTTTGTCAAAGACTTCTCCAAAATTGCCCTGCCACTGACACAGTTGATTCAGAAGGGGATATCATTTGACTGGACCGATCAGAGGGAAGCAGCTTTTCAAGAGTTGAAAACTCGACTAGTGACCGCACCGATTCTCACTTTACACTCAGGTACGGATGGTTATATTGTATTTAGTGATGCTTCTTATAAGGGTTTGGGATGTGTTTTAATGCAGAATAGGAAAGTGATTGCGTATGCTTCCCGACAACTGAGACCACATGAGAAGAACTACCCGACCCATGATTTAGAACTTGCCGCAGTGGTGTTTGCATTGAAAATCTGGCGTCACTATCTTTATGGGGCGACATGTGAAGTGTATACAGATCACAAGAGTTTGAAATACTTCTTCCCATAGATAGAACTGAACATGAGGCAGCGTAGATAGTTAGAACTGATAAAAGATTATGACATGCAAATTTTGTACCATCCAAGAAAAACTAACACCGTTGCTGATGCACTGAGTTAAAAATCGATTGAAAATTTAGCTTGTTTACTCACCGGGCAGAAAGAATTGCTATGTGACCTTGAGAGACATGAAATTGAGATTGTTTTGCGTGAACAAGGTGAAACCTTAGCTGCTATTTCTGCTCAACCGGCACTGATTGAAGAGATTAAAGAGAAACAGCAACAGGATGACTTCTTGAAGAAGATCATCGAAGAACGGGAATTTAAACCGAGGCCGAATTTCAAATTTGAGAATAATGTGTTGAAATTTTAGGGAAGATTGTGTGTACCGAATGATCCTGAACTAAAAAGAAGAATTTTACAAGAGGGCCACAATTCAAAATTGTCTATCCATCCAGGAAATACGAAAATGTATCAAGACTTGAAATTGAATTTTTGGTGGCCGGGAATGAAGAAGGAAACTGCTGATTTTGTGTCCAAGTGTCTTCATTGCCAACAAGTCAAAGCCGAACATCAACGACCCGCAGGCTTACTGCAACCCTTATCGATGCCAGAGTGAAAATGGGAACATATCACTATAGATTTTATTGTTGGGTTACCTGGCTCCAGTAAAGGTACGGATTCAATTTGGGTTATTGTTGATAAATTGACTAAATCTGCTCAGTTTTTACCTGTCAAAACAATTTATAATGCGGACAAATTGGCTATACTCTATATTGACGAGATTGTTAGACTGCATGGAGTGCCTGTGTCCATTGTTTCTGATAGGGACTCAAAGTTTACATCGAGATTTTGGCAAAGCTTACAGATAGCATTGGGTACTGAACTGAGACTGAGTAGTGCATATCATCTTCAGACTGATGGTTAGTCAGAAAGAACCATCCAGACTCTGAAGGACTTACTGCGGATGTATGTTCTTGATTTCCAGGAAAATTGGGAAAGTCATCTACCTTTGGCTGAATTCGCTTACAACAATAGTTTTCATTCGAGCATTGGCATGGCGCCTTTCGAAGCTTTATATGGCAGAAAATGCTGATCTCTGATTTGCTAGGCAGAAGTTGGAGATGGGCCTTTGCTTGGGCCAGAGATTGTATAAGAAACTATAGAAAAAGTGAAACTGATCCAATAGAGATTGAAAACCGCACAGAGCCGACAGAAAAGTTATGCGGATGTCCGAAGGCGAGACAGAGAATATGAAGTGGGTGATCATGTTTTTATAAAAGTGACACCAATGAAGGGCCAGACCCGTTTTGGGGTTAAAAGCAAGTTAGCGCCGAGATATGTCGGACCGTATGAGATTATTGAGAAAATTAGTCCGGTGGCGTATCAAGTAGCGCTTCCTCCTGAAATGGAGCATATGCATAACGTGTTCCATATTTCAATGTTGAGGGAATACCTTCGGGATCCCTTCCATGTGATTAAGCCTACCCATGTAGTGCTAAGTGATGGCTACACCTTTGAAGAACGGCCTATTCAGATTGTAAACAGACGGATCAAAAAGTTGAGGAATAAAGAGATTCCACTAGTAAAAGTTGACTGGCAAAACCATGGTGGCGTGTATGCCACTTAGGAAAGGGAAGATGATATGGTCAGGAGATATCCTGAATTGTTCCCACTGAACCCTATTTTCTTCCAAAACAAAGGTAATTCGAGTTTGGAGGACCAAACTCTTTATAAGGAGGGAAGACTGTGACAACTCTCACCACTGCTTACTGATAACACTACTGATTAATGCTAATCTAAGATTAAGCATGTTAATTGACTGACTGACTGAATTATTAAACTGATTGATTGATTGTGCTAGTTTGAATGCAATTCTATCTGTTGACTGTTAAATTATCTGTTCATGTTTTATGCTTTAAGCTGCAAATTAAAGGCCTTATCGGCGGCTGAATCTGAAATTGATTGATGTTTTGTGCTAATTAAGATTTATATGATTTTAAGATATATTTAATTGAAATGTGATTTGGTATGATTAAATTAGATTAAATATTGATAAATTACAAGAGTTGGCCTTATTTACAACCTTGCCATTTAGTGGCCCACTCCATATCATATTTTGAGACTTAGAATCAACACTTTTTCAGCCATTTTCTTGCACCAAACCGAGAGAGAGAGAGAGAGAGAGAGAGAGAGAGAGAGAGAGAGAGAGCTAGGAGAAAAACTTGGTTTCATCTTGATTTGCTTGGAGGCTTAGGGATTTTGAAAGATAATTGGCAAATTGAGCTTCTAGACTGGTAATTAAGAACCCAAGGTAGGATTTTCAACCTCTCATTAATGTATTCAAGTTAGTTCTTGCATGGTTCTTGATTTATGGAAGAATTGAGTCTTGATTTAGTCTAATAATGTTGAATTGGAGTTTAATCCATGCATGCATGTGCATGGTCTTGCATTTTGAGGTTGTTCTTCATGAAATTCCACATGCATGTTCATATCTTGAGCTTAGTCCATGAATTCATCTTGTTTTTGAGGTAATTTGAGCAAGTAATTGAAGCTTTGAATCTGATTGATCACATGCATGTTACATTTGAAGTATGTTCTTGAAGTTTGGTTTGAAATTGGGTTTAATTGACTCATCTTTGGGCCTTGATTTTACAAATTAAGTTTTGAATCATGTTATACTATGAGTTTTAAAGTGTTTTCCAGAAAGTTAGCCCAAAAGGATCGAATTTGGTATATTGACTTGATTTTGAGCTTGAGGTTCAAATTTGAAAATTCCAAATTTTGGACTCCCGCTCGAGCGGGGTAAGTGGCGCTCGAGCGAGAAATTCGCGTATCCAGCACTTTTGTCGTGTTTACAGTCCGCTCGAGCGGGGTTTTGCATGCTTGAGTGAGGACTTGTGTCACACACTCGAGCGGGTGTCGAGCGCCCATCGAGCATGATTTTCACGCATCCAGTACTTTTGTAGTCCGCTCAAGCGGGAAAGTTTAAGCTTGAGCGGAGCCTTTTGTTTGCATGTCCGCTCGAGCGGAAACCCACGCTCGAGCGGGACCTCTGTTTTCTGAAAATTCTGAAAATATTTTTAAAGTGCATCTTTGCACCTCATTCCATTCTAGGCATTCTTAGGCCTAGTTTAAGGCATCTTAATGAGGATATTGTTGTAGAACCACACCGAGTTAAAATAGGGATTAAGTTATTATTTCTCAACAGTGTAGCTTAGTGTGTGTTCACTTTGTAACTGTGTAAGGTTGGCATCCGAGGATGCGTACTAGCTTATCTGCTGCCCAGAACTCTGTGAGTAACTATGTTGTAAAGATATGTTCAATTAAGATTATTTTCTGAATAAATGACTGTACTACTTTATGAAATGACATTGTTTACTGAATGAATATTTGTCCTATTTGTGAACTGTATTCGTGACATCCATAGCAATTTACTGTTACTGAACTGTTACTGCTATTGTTACAGAGATCTCTGTCGGTTCCTATGTTGGATCCACTACTGTTTACTGATATGATGGCCATCAACTGACTGTTCGGTCTGTTAAGACCTTTTGTATTGTTTGCTACTGGATGTACCACTTATGACTGCTATAATTGAATAACTGATATACTGTTCATATGACTGTTTTAAATACTGAAAGGACATTCATTCTTAACTTCTTTACGCATATGTTATTCACTGGGCTTTAGTTTACTATTTATATATATATGTAGGTGTTCAGGCATTGGACCGGAGTTAGAAGCGTCGGATTAGCTTTTGTTTTGTCAAGCCAACCACCGTGCCTCACCTTGAGGTTCCAAGTGCTGCCAAGCTAAGGCTGCTTTGGGGTGTTTTAGATTTTCTCGTTTTGTATCTGGTTTTGTAACACTGTATAGACTGATATGTGTACCTGTACTGTACTGTTGTGGTAGGGATTTGGTCCCTAACCTGCATGCCTGTATATGACATATGTACATACTGTTATACTTTGAATGTGTATATGTTTAAAAAGTCTTTTGCATACAGACTGTCACAGCTTATTGGACATCTCTCATTTGCTGTTTTGGCTTCCGCTAGCCCCTGTACTCTATATTACTGTTTTACTGTTAAGCAGGCCTTCTGTAATCTCGGATTACTGGCCGTTTACGGTGCTAAACCCATAGGGGCGGGTTTAGGTCGTGACAATTTCCAACCCTTGTGTCTTTCATTAAAAAGTTTGGGCTCTTCAAGATCTCCATTTTCATCCGAGTAGAAGTTGGTTTCATCGTCTTTAGAGCTCATCTCTTGCTTGGCTTGTCTTTTCTTTTTGAGGTAGGGATATTCTACTCTCCTTTATGGGTTTTAACCTAAGTATCAGTCATTTTGTATAAATGGTGGGTTTGTGGAAGATTTGGGGTAAAGTTGAGGTTAGGGTTTTGATATTTGAAAGAGGGATTTCCTATTTTGGGTTTTACATGTATGTGAGACCTTGAAAATGAGGTTGGTTGTGTATAATGGGTGAGATGTGGCATTGGGTGCAATATTTGAGAAAAATAGGAAAATACCCTAAGTTGAATTAAATAACTATTTTGTATAAATAGTGAAATAAATGTGGAAAGATGAAATTGGTTTGAAAATTATGAAATTAGAGGAAATAGTAGTTAAATGGTGTAGTTGGATTGATGAATCACTCATCTATGGAAAATGTGATATATTATCTGTTGAGAAATATATTTATTTATTTAGATATATCTGTGTTGGGCTATTAGTGGATGATAGTCATGATTGTTGTAGAAACTTCATGTTGATTAAGTAAATTGAAATTAATCAATTAGAATATGTCATTGAATATGACGGTTGGATATTGACATTGTATATGTTATTGAATTGGTCATTGTATATGACAACGTGTTTAAATACATTGTATATGTATCTTGTTTAGGAGGAGATAGGGGATGTACTCCATTGTTTGAGAGGAGATAGGGGGTGGACTCCATGGATAATTAAGTTGGCCGGAGTGTCCAGGGTGAAAGTCTCGAAATCTTATATATATTTGGGTGCCAGTTTCCTTGGACGTAGTTCCGTAAAATGGCAGAGATATGGAAATGTACGAAAGATGTTTATGATTGAAGTGTTGTTAAATGAGTTGCAGTCTCATTTTGAATTGTTTGAATGATAACGACTTATGTCAATGAATTGACTTGGGTAATAACTGGAAATGAATTGAAATGTGATATCAATGTTGATTGATTATGAAAAATGTTTAAGATGGTTTATAAGTGTTCAATATTTATCGAATACTAATGTTTTAGTTAATTCTCATATGTTGTTTAGCATATCTCTACTGGGCATTGGCTCACCCTACTTGGGACACCATTTTTCAGGTACAGGTAATATGCTGCCTCCAAGGTTTTAGCTTGGGAGGTTTTGGAGTTGAAGACTCCCTTTTGATATTTTGTTTTGATGATTAAATGTGTATTCAAGCCGAGGACTTTTCATGTATAGAGTTAGAACTCTTCTTTTGTTGTAACCAAGTGGTAACTTGGAAAACTGTAAACCCGTGGGGCATATATTTTGTTGATCACATGTTATACCTTTTCTAAAGAATACTCTGATGAATGTAAGATGTGACATTTCTATTTTGTCTTTATGGATTTGTGAATGAATGATGATGTCTTATTTTGAGAGCGTTACACTTTGTGTACCGTCCATTTTTTTTTATACAAAACTGATTTGACCATATAGTTATCAATATCCAATCAACGTGATTTTTTACGAGCATATAGTATTTGATGAGTTCTATGCATTGAACGGTTCAGGTTATCAAAACGGGACCCGTGATGGGTCCCCACGGGCCAAACAGCATTGTCCTGTGTATCATGAGAAGTGCATCCGGCTATTTAATGTGTACCAACAGCACTGTAGACAGCGCATCACTTTAATACAGTTTTTGACTTGTACTTTATTTTGTAAATTTATTTATTTATTTATTTATATATATATATTTTTGAATAGTGATAACTTTTTGACTTTTTTAATAACTTTTTGACTTTTTATCTTTTTTCATGGATGTCAAACCAGCCCATTTAATAAACCAATAAAATTAAAAACTTACCAAAATCAAGACAAGTTAATACTATACACCTGAACTGTGAAAACCCATATTTAAATTATTCTTGAAAGAAAATAAATAAATTAATTAATTTATTAGTTTTAAATTAACCAATTCTATCGCTAACAAAGACCCTATTAATAATAAAAATGTTGTGGATGTTCAATAATTATTGTTAAAAAAATAAATAAATAAATAAATAGATAATATATATATATATATATACAAACAGACAAATCGTGGGCAAACAACCCACAGTTCCTACCAAACCCTCCATCTCTTAGAAATTAGGAAACCATAAAATTTAGGGAAAGATTATTCTTAGAACTTGGAGAAAGGTAATGGCAGAGAGAGAGAGAGAGAGAGAGAGAGCAAGCCTCGGAGGTCTATATAATGCACATAATAGTCATGCATAGAAGGGTAGTTTTCAGTGTTTGCATGCATGTATTCCTTTTGACGGGTGAGGAAGAAATAGGGAAAAAGAATTCAGCAGAAGGAGAAGAAGAGAAGAAGGTTTAGGAAGTAAATTCTTCTATCATTTCATCACTACTATGTAAGAAGACCCTCTCAATCCTCTCATTTTTTTTTTTTTGCATAATTGAAATTTTCAGATTGTATACATATGATACATTGTCTAAACTGTGTTGAGAATAATCTGTTTTGAATCTGCCAGCACGTTACCCGAATTTTTAGATAATTGTATACTCAAAATTTCGAGATAATTTCTTCTACAAAGTTGTTGATAATGATGTCTAGTTTATCCAAAAAATTTGGGAAACAATTTTCGAGCTTTCTACAAAATTATACAAATTTTTAACTAAATCTGAAACTGTGTTGAGAATAATCTGTTTTGAATCTGCCAGGATGTTAACCGAATTTTTAGATAATTTTATACTCACAATTTCGAGATGATTTCTTCTACAAAGTTGTTGATAATGATGTCTAGTTTATTCAGAAATTTTTGGAAACAATTTTCGAGCTTTCTACGAAATTATACAAATTTTTAACTAAATCTAAAACTGTGTTGAGAATAATCTGTTTTGAATCTGCCAGCATGTTACCCGAATTTTTAGATAATTTTATACTCAAAATTTCGAGATGATTTCTTCTACAAAGTCGTTGATAATGATGTCTAGTTTATCCAGAAATTTTTGGAAACAATTTTCGAGCTTTCTACGAATTTATACAAATTTCTAACTAAATATGAAACTGTGAGACAGATTTTACCAGGTATTTGAAAAAAGTTTTAAAATTCTATATTAAGCCAAATCTGGTAATTTCTAACTAAAAGATGAAATTTGAGAAGTCTAGTTCCATGATAAATTTGTAGATCATGGGTTTGATCTATAAATTTAAGCATGGAATTAATGTAAGGAAATGTGACAAATCTGTGTCATAAACATCCTTGGAAATTGTTTACAATTATTTATAAGTTATTTTTGGAAAATGCTTTCTGAAAAATAACCATAACATGTTTATTGAGTATATCCTGTAGATTGATATGAATTTTAGAGTTGTATAAGTAATGTATTTATAATTTTATTTGCAAGATATATACTCTGAAAATTTTTCTGGACAGAATAAAATCACCACTTTAATATTATGCTAGTCTAATTTTGTAAATCAAAAAAAAAAAAAAAAAATTGTGCATGTGTGTATTTATGGTTTAATTCTTGTATCTAAGTTATTCTTTCATACCATGGTTTAAATAAATTGTTTATTTAAAATTCTGTACTCTTATTTAGTATTGTGTGACACATGCAATATTTTATGATTGGGAATTTTAATGAGTTGGTATAACATTACTTGTGATTAAAAATTTGGAATTATTTGTGATTAATATCAAAATTAACTGAAATGGTTAACGGCATATACAACATTAACAATTGACGGTTAATACCAGTTGTTCGGGGTGAGTCTTGGTTTAAAGACTGTACGGAATTAAGGGTCGACGGTTCACACCGGCTGTTCAGGGTGAGCCCTGGTTTTGAGAATTCTCACGTAAATTGTGTTGCGAAACTCTAAGATGGCACGGGACTTATTTGAACCATTTTCGGTATTCGGTTTTGGAATAAGGGTGGATGTGCAGGTGGCACACAGGGAGGTTACTTACCCCTGGCAGACCGTTTCCTTGGGGCAGACCACGGATGCCACTACTTGGGTATATAACTCCGGACGTGGGCATCCCTGGTAGTTACGGTTGGTAACACTTAAATATTTGACCAAGGGAGGGTTTCAAATTAACCGTTGCCATGCTTAGTGGTTGGTAAGTTAAATCTCTTTGGTGAGATTTCGAGTGTGACCTAATTTATTAAAATTACTGAAATTATTCTAAGGGTTGTAATTTATGTGTACAATTATATTGTTATCTCATGTTTAGAATCTTATTATCTTTCTCTTAAAAAGAATGGTAGGTTGGTTACGTTTTCTTACTGTGTTGCAAAACTCATGGCATATATTTTGTTGCCCTGGCGTTTCATGCCAAATTATGTCGAAGAAGGGACTGGGGCTGAAATTGGAGCTGCTGCCAATATCGAACCTTGGCTGACTTAGAGTCAAGATTTTATCAGAATAAAATCCTGTTATTCCTTGTATTAGGATTAAACTATGTTGTGACGTTGTGTGTGAACTTGTAGTTTTATTTTGTCGTTAGACTTTGGCTTTGTAAGAACTTAAAAGTTCCTAACTAGTAGTTAAAATTTTATCTAGTAAGTTATTGTTATTTAAATCTTATGACGTTTCAAAAAAAAAAATTGGGGCGTCACAGTTTGGTATCAGAGCCTAGGTTTGAACCTTTGGGCCATGGGTAAAAGTTTGTTTTAAGAAAACCTTACGTTAATTTGTATTTTGCGGTAACTTGACTAAGTTAGAACCTTTTTATTTGTAGGATGCCAGGGTCATCAGACATTAACTCTAACGAGGAAAATTCGGTGGAAAACTATGACATAGAAATTGACCCAAGTGAAGAAGTGGAGATGCCTATAGAAGACTATGAATCCATAGAATCTGACCCAAGTGAAGAAGTGAAGATGCCTATAGAAGACTATGAATTTGAGCTTGAGCTTGACCCTGAACCTGATCCTGAACTTGAGCCTGAGTCTGAGTCTGATGAAGTTGAAGAAGTTGTACCAATATACAACCCCCCGGAAGTTATTGTGATTGAGTCAGACACTGAAGATGAGTCTATGGAAGGCAATACCAAGGAGAACACTGGAGATATAGGAGCCACGTTTGAGGGTTGGGATGTGCGAAACAGGTTGTAGATTGGCTCTTTTGTATATGTCAGACTTTATCCCCTAGGAGGTTGTTCTTGGAAAGATGAGAGTTTGGTGGGTACCTATATCGGACCTGTCCAGATTCTAGAACAAAAGACTCCCTGCGTATATCAATTAGGCCCTTTCCCGGATGGTTTCACTGATAGGGTGGGCGACCTTTTTGACTTTTGGAGCCTTCAGTGTATCATGCCCGACCCAAGCAGAATTGTGAGGAGAGATGGGTCATTGAACTTCAGGGACTGGAGGACTTATCGGGAGAAGCCAGTGCTGCTGTTATGGCATCGTGTGTGCGAAACTGCTATCTTCGTATGGGTGCTGTGGCGATTCATGGGACTTTTCCAAGCCACATGGGAGCCGAAAGCCCTGGTGTGGAGAGACTTTCCTTGGCTATTTTAAGGGGTCTTAAAGGAACTATAAACTAGGCTAACTGATTGTTTTGTATGCTCACATGTAAAAATTGCCTAGTTTAGAATTGTGAGTGTAGGAGTTAACTCGGATTGTAGGGGCTATCTCTTGCTCGTAGTATGTTATTTAATCTTTTCTTTTGTTTTATTTGTATTTTGCTAATTGTAGCTTATCTAGCCTAATTAATGAAGTTTTTTTTTTTTAACTATCCTTGCACGTAAATATAATAATAATAATAATAATGATAATAAATAAATGAATAAATCACAAGAAAATCCCATCATGCAGAATGGCTGGGCGAACAAGAAATAATAACAACGGTAATGCTGATGGAGTGCCTGATGGCGATGTTGCTCAAATTATACGCACGATTGCTGATAGGGTAGGCAATATACCACCCCGAAACCAAGATCAAAACAAATCGGAGATGATCGCAAAATTTAAAAAGCTACGTCCCCACAAATTCCTTGGTGGATCAAACCTCCATGAAGCTGAAGCTTGGTTAAGACAAATTAAGAAGGTGCTAGATACTTCTGACATCCGAAATGAACAAGATAGAGTGACCATGGCGACATTTCAAATGGAAGGGGAAGTAGATCATTGGTGGGAAATGATCAAAAGTACTCGACAAGTAGAGACATTAACTTGGAGACAGTTCGAAGACCTGTTCATGGAAAAGTATTTTCCTAACTCGCTAAAACAAGAAATGATTCAAGAGTTCATCCAACTGAAACAAGGAAAAATGTCAGTCGCTCAATATGCGAACCGTTTTGAAGCTCTTTCACGGTACGCTTCAGCCATAGTAGCAAATAAAGAGGATAAGGTTAGGCGATTTGAATGGGGCTTGGACACAGACATTAGAGGAAGATTGATCATAGTGCAACTCTCCACCTATGCCCAGATGGTGGATCGAGCTTTAATTGTGGAACGAGAGTTAGCAGATTCCGAACACATTCGAAATCAGCGATCAAGGAACAACAACCAACCACGCTGAGGAGGCCCAGTCCGCAACACCAGAAACCATCCTGCGCCAGCACCTTATGCCGGAGGGATGCAGCAGCAACAAAGGCAGAATCGAGGAAACCAGTAGGGAGAAAACTTTGTAAATGAGTGGAAATGAAGATGTTTCAGATGTGGTCAACAGGGGCATCGTCGAAGTGAGTGTCCTCAAGGTGGGGAGTATTTTATGGATCAGCGAGGGGCACAACAATCCAACAAATGCCAACTAGGGCAAGGTTCTAAGCTTACTCAAAATACTCAAACCAACAAGGGGCAGCCTCAAGCCTCTAAGAATGCAGGCCGACCAAGAACACAACCACAAGGAGCTGGAAATGGAAAGAAACCAGGAGAGACTAACCAACAGGCAGTAGGGAGAATGTATGCTCTCCAAGAAGAAGAAGATGTTGATAACCCATCAGTAATTCAAGGTATGTTAATCCTTATGAATTCTTGGGTTAAAGTATTGTTTGATTCTGGAGCTTCGCATTCTTTTATATCCACTGCATGTGTGACAAGTTTGGGTTTAGAACCAGAAGCGTTAGAGATAGCTATGAGTGTCGCTTCACCCTTAGGAGGTCAAACCCGAGTAAATCTAGTATGTAAATCTTGTGAGCTAGAAATCTCCGGTTCATTTTTGATCTGTGATCTAAGAGTTATGGATATGTCTGATTTTGACGTCATCCTAGGAATGGATTGGTTGTCAGTTCATCGAGCCATTATTGATTGTTACTGTAAGACAGTGACAGCATCCCCCCTTAACGGCACGAAAGTTCAATTTAAAGGAGATAGACAAGATTCTCTAACTCCAACGTGTCGCAAGTCGCGATGGCATGATCAACTAAACGGATGGTTGGCAAGCCTAATTTTGGAAGACGAAAATCGAGAGGATCCAGGATTACCCCATGTGGTGTGCAAGTACGCTGACGTTTTCCCTGACGAATTACCAGGATTGCCTCCAAAACGAGATGTAGATTTCATGATTGAGCTTCAACCTGGGACTTCACCGATTTCAATAGCACCACATCGTATGGCGTTAGCTGAACTTTGAGAATTGAAGGAACAGTTGCAAGAACTGTTGAATAAAAAGTTCATCAGACCAAGCACGTCCCCTTGGGGAGCGCCAGCATTATTTGCGAAGAAGAAGGATGGAACCTTAAGATTGTGCATCGATTATCGACAACTAAATCGAGCCACCATTAAAAATCGATATCCCTTACCCAGAATTGATGACTTGTTCGATCAATTAAGAGGTTCAAAATGTTTTTCCAAAATTGACCTTAGGTCGAGATACCACTAACTTCGTGTCAGAGGAGAAGATATACCCAAAACTGCATTTCAAACCTGTTATGGCCACTATGAGTTTGTGGTAATGCCATTTGGTTTGACAAATGCTCCTGGGGTATTCATGAGTTTAATGAACAAAATTTTTACCCCCTATTTAGACCAATTTGTGGTAGTATTCATTGATGATATTTTGATATACTCACGATCGGAGGAAGACCACGAGCAACATCTGAGAACCGTTTTGCAAATTCTAAGAGAAAACCAATTGTATGCTAAAGCTAGCAAATGTGAATTTTGATTGAAGGAAGTAAAGTTCTTAGGTTATGTTGTGTCTGAATCAGGTATATCAGTGGATCCTGCTAAAGTAGAAGCAGTCATGGGGTGGAAACAACCTAAGAATACGTTTGAGATTCGTAGTTTCTTGGGATTAGCAGGTTATTATAGGAGATTCATTCAGGATTTCTCCAAATTAGCCAAGCCGATGACACGCCTAACGCAAAAAGGAGTAAAGTTTGAATGGAACGAAGCGTGTGAACAGTCATTTCAAGAACTCAAGAAGAGACTGACAAGCGCTCCTATATTAGTCATACCCAAACGTGACGTTGGGTACACTGTTTATTGTGATGCCTCTAAGGAAGGGTTAGGTAGTGTGTTAATGCAAAACGGGAAGGTAGTAGCTTACGGATCAAGACAATTGAAGAATCATGAGAAAAATTATCCTACTCATGATCTGGAGTTGGCGGCTGTGGTCTATGCACTTAAGACTTGGCGACATTACCTTTATGGCGAAAAATTTGAGATATTTACCGATCATAAAAGCATGAAGTACTTGTTCACCCAAAGAGATTTGAACATGAGGCAGAGACGCTGGATGGAGTACCTTGAAGATTACCAATTCACCATATCTTATCATCCCGAGAAGGCTAATGTTGTAGCAGATGCACTAAGTCGAAAGACAAGAGAGATTGTAGCCAGCATATCAATTAAAGAATGGGAAATGGTAAGCACTATGAATGAGTTTAAGTTACAACCAGAGACTCAGAATGGGAAGGGTAGGTTGTTTACAATAGTTACAACACCCCAACTTCTTACCAAAGTGTTGGAAGCCCAAAGATTTGATCAAGAGACCGACTTCATCAAGGCCCGATTAGTGACCGAGGAATCTTCACCGGATTGGACACTCCATCAAGATGGTAGTTTAAGGTATGTAGATAGAATTTTTGTGCCAAACATCGAACAAGTAAGAGACGAAATACTTAAAGAATTTCACCATTCAGTTTTTGCGATTCATCCGGGAGGAAACAAGATGTACCAGGATCTTAAGCGACAGTATTGGTGGAGTGGAATGAAGAAGGACGTTGCTCAATTCGTATCTAAGTGCTTGACGTGTCAGCAAGTGAAGGCAGAACATCAAAAGCCGGCAGGGAAACTCCAACCTTTACCAATACCTAAGTGGAAATGGGAACACATAACAATGGATTTTGTAACAGGATTACCCCGGTCGTCGTAAGGCCATGATGCCATTTGGATGGTGGTTGATCGATTAACTAAGACGGCACATTTCCTACCAATAGGACCAGCAGGCACACTCGAATCTTTAAGCCGATTATTTATTCGAGAAATCATTAGATTGCATAGAGTACCAGTCTCAATAGTGTCAGATCGTGATTCTCGTTTTACGTCACAGTTCTGGCAAAGTCTGCAAAAGGCCTTGGGTACAGAGTTGTGTTTTAGTACAGCTTTTCACCCTCAAACTGACGGTCAATCAGAAAGAACAATTCAGACTTTAGAAGACATGCTTCGAGCTTGTGTGATGGACTTTAAAGGTAGTTGGGAGAAATATTTACCACTAGTCGAATTCTCTTACAATAACAGTTTTCAAGCAAGTATTGGTATGGCACCGTATAAAGCTTTGTACGGACGGCCTTGCCGATCACCAATATGTTGGACAGAAGTCGGAGAAGCACCTCTTTTAGGGCCAGAGTTAGTTCAAGAAACTATCGAGAAGGTGAAACTAATTAGGCAAAGGCTTGAGACCGCTCAGAGTAGGCAGAAAAGCTATGCAGATCAAAGGAGAAGACCTTCAGCATTTAAAGTTGGAGATCATGTGTTTCTGAAAATACAGCCTCGCCGAGGAGTTGTTCGTTTCGGAAAAAATGGAAAGTTGTCACCTCGCTTCATTGGACCTTTCGAAATTTTGGACAAAATAGGAGAAGTGGCGTACCGTTTGGCTCTACCGCCTCAACTGGCTGGAGTACATAATGTTTTCCACGTCTCTATGCTACGGAAATACGAGCCACACCCTTCTCACATCATTAATTGGGAGGAGATTAATCTTGATGAAGATGTGACATTTGTAGAAAAGCCTGTCAAGATTTTAGATCGTCGCGAGAAGAAATTACGAGGTAAAACTATACCATTGGTTCGAGTTCTCTGGAGACATTCTGGGACGGAAGAGTCAACGTGGGAGCGAGAAGACATCATACGTGTCAATTACCCCCAACTTTTCGAGTCTAAAGGTACGAATTAATTTCGAGGACGAAATTCTTTTTAGGAGGGTAGATTGTGAAAACCCATATTTAAATTATTCTTGAAAGAAAATAAATAACTAAATTAATTTAGTAGTTTTAAATTAACCCAATTCTATTGCTAACAAAGACCCTATTAAGAATAAAAATGTTGTGGATGTTCAATAATTATTGTTAAAAAAATAAATAAATAAATAAATAAATAAAAATATATATATATAAACAAACAAACCGTGGGCAAACAACCCATAGTTCCTACCAAACCCACCATCTCTTAGAAATTAGGAAACCATAAAATTTAGGGAAAGCTTATTCTTAGAACTTGGAGAAAGGTAATGGTAGAGAGAGAGAGAGAGAGAGAGAGAGGGAGAGAGAGAAAGAGAGCTAGCCTCGGAGGTCTATATAATGCACATAATAGTCATGCATAGAAGGGTAGGTTTCAGTGTTTGCATGCATGTATTCCTTTTGACGGGTGAGGAAGAAATAGGGAAGAAGAATTCAGCAGAAGGAGAAGAAGGTTTAGGAAGCAAATTCTTCTATCATTTCATCACTACTATGTAAGAAGACCCTCTCAATCCTCTCATTTTTTTTTGCATAATTGAAATTTTCAGATTGTATACATATGATACATTGTCTAAACTGTGTTGAGAATAATCTGTTTTGAATCTGTCAGGATGTTACCCGAATTTTTAGATAATTTTATACTAAAAATTTCGAGATGATTTCTTCTACAAAGTTGTTGATAATGATGTCTAGTTTATTCAGAAATTTTGGAAACAATTTTCGAGCTTTCTACGAAATTATACAAAGTTTTAACTAAATCTGAAACTGTGTTGAGAATAATCTGTTTTGAATCTGCCAGCATGTTACCTGAATTTTTAGATAATTTTATACTCAAAATTTCGAGATGATTTATTCTACAAAGTCGTTTATAATGATGTCTAGTTTATCCAGAAATTTTTGGAAACAATTTTCGAGCTTTCTACGAATTTATACAAATTTCTAACTAAATATGAAACTGTGAGACAGATTTTACCAGGTATTTGAAAAACGTTTTAAAATTCTATATTAAGCCAAATCTGGTAATTTCTAACTAAAAGATGAAATTTGAGAAGTCTAGTTCCATGATAAATTTGTAGATCATGGGTTTGATCTATAAATTTAAGCATGGAGTTAATGTAAGGAAATGTGACAAATCTGTGTCATAAACATCCTTGGAAATTGTTTACAATTATTTATAAGTTATTTTTGGAAAATGCTTTCTGAAAAATAACCATAACATGTTTATTGAGTATCATGTAGATTGATATGAATTTTAGAGTTGTATAAGTAATGTATTTATAATTTTATTTACAAGATATATACTCTGAAAATTTTTCTGGACAGAATAAAATCACCACTTTAATATTATGCTAGTCTAATTTTGTAAATCAAAAAAAAAAAAAAATTGTGCATGTGTGTATTTATGGTTTAATTCTTGTATCTAAGTTATTATTTCATACCATGGTTTAAATAAATTGTTTATTTAAAATTCTGTACTCTTATTTAGTATTGTGTGACACATGCAATATTTTATGATTGGGAATTTTAATGAGTTGGTATAACATTACTTGTGATTAAAAATTTGGAATTATTTGTGATTAATATCAAAATTAACTGAAATGGTTAACGGCATATACAACATTAACAATTGACGGTTAATACCAGTTGTTCGGGGTGAGTCTTGGTTTAAAGACTGTACGGAATTAAGGGTCGACGGTTAACACCGGCTGTTCAGGGTGAGCCCTGGTTTTGAGAATTCTCACGTAAATTGTGTTGCGAAACTCTAAGATGACACGAGACTTATTTGAACCCTTTTCGGTATTCGGTTTTGGAATAAGGGTGGATGTGCAGGTGGCACACAGGGAGGTTACTTACCCCTGGCAGACCGTTTCCTTGGGGCAGACCACGGATGCCACTACTTGGGTATATAACTCCGGACGTGGGCATCCCTGGTAGTTACGGTTGGTAACACTTAAATATTTGACCAAGGGAGGGTTTCAAATTAACCGTTGCCATGCTTAGTGGTTGGTAAGTTAAATCTCTTTGGTGAGATTTCGAGTGTCACCTAATTTATTAAAATTACTGAAATTATTCTAAGGGTTGTAATTTATGTGTACAATTATATTGTTATCTCATGTTTAGAATCTTATTATCTTTCTCTTAAAAAGAATGGTAGGTTGGTTACGTTTTCTTACTGTGTTGCAAAACTCATGGCATATATTTTGTTGCCCTGGCGTTTCATGCCAAATTATGTCGAAGAAGGGACTGGGGCTGAAATTGGAGCTGCTGCCAATATCGAACCTTGGCTGACTTAGAGTCAAGATTTTATCAGAATAAAATCCTGTTATTCCTTGTATTAGGATTAAACTATGTTGTGACGTTGTGTGTGAACTTGTAGTTTTATTTTGTCGTTGGACTTTGGCTTTGTAAGAACTTAAAAGTTCCTAACTAGTAGTTAAAATTTTATCTAGTAAGTTATTGTTATTTAAATCTTATAACGTTTCAAAAAAAAAAAATTGAGACGCCACATGAACTAATGTCTAAGGAACATTAACATAGGGCTAAGTATATTTATACTTGTATTAATTGCTCTTGATTTTAGTAAATTCTATTTTTATCTAAAACATTAAATTATACACATTTATTATTTGACTATTTAGGCTCCGTTTGGCAAGACCTAAATGGGGTTTTTTTAGCTATTTTAGCCACAAAAGACAAAATATGCTATTTTAACCACAAAAAACAAAATATCACATCTAACCCATAATCATTATATTCTTCTCTCACAAAAAAGCCAAAAAAGCCAAAAAGCCCTTCCCAAACCAAACTTTTTAGCCTACGCTAAAATAGCCAAAAAAGTCAAAAAGTCGAAAAGCCAACCCACTTCCCAAACGGAGGCTTATTATATAGAGAGCAATATTCATACATTGTGACTCATTGAGAACTTTTTACTTCAAAACAAAATATAAATATTATTAAAAATAAATTTATTTACAATAAATAATGACATTGCTACATCATTTTTGTCATATTTTTTGTATGAATTTTATATAAAATATTTGAGTCTTGTTAACATACACCCTTAAGGCATATGTTAAAAAAGCTTAAAAATCATTATGCATTATTTAATACACCCACTTTCATGGTGATATGCAATATTTTCTAGCATCGTAACATGTACCTTAAGCGCACACATTAACAAAATCTACCATATTTTATAATTAATACTTTACATTTGATATACATTAAAATAATTATTATTTAAGATTCAACAATTTACAAGACTTCACTCCTTAACACCTTAACAAGTGCCCAAACATGACCCCTAAAATATGTACAAATCTCTGTCAAGCTTTGAAAAATCTTCTAGCTAAGAATGGCTATAAGATCATTTAGGCTCAACAACAAAAAAATCTAGCACAAATTTTGAGCTCAACGGCTTCGATTACACTGAACCTGAAAAGCCTTCCATATGTGCAGACCTTTCTCAATTGAACAACTTTTTTTAGTGTTACATAACAAAGAGAAACTATAATGACACATCTAGGTTCACCATCTGAAAAAGATGAAGAAACATCTAGGTTTGGTAAATGGTAATTGGATTCATTTTGACAGAAAATGTAGGCTCAAACATCACCAACACCCATTTGAAGAAAATCCAGAATAAAGCAATAAAATCTAACAAAAGAATGAAGAGAATGATCAGATAGATCTAACATATAAATTTAGCCATCACCAAGGTTATCAAACCAATATTAGATCAACATCAAATAATTCTCCAACTACTAAAAATGCACAAGATATATAATCAACATGTAAGAACATCTTACAAGATTGTCTGAAAGCAACATGGCTGTCACATTTAGCACAATAATCACCAGAAATTCTGGATAGAGTCAGCATGGTTTGTGCAACTACATAGACTTTCGGGTTCCTTGGATTTGGACAAAACCACACAAACCAAAATTCAAGTTGATGACTAAATATAAAAGAAAAAAATAACATTGAACAAATATAAAAACAGCAAGAAAATTTGAAAAAAAAGAAAAAAAAAAAAAGAGGAGGAGAGGTTAGCAGACCAACTGGATTCACGCCAAAAGAAATAATTAGTGCCTAACGAAACAAAGGAAATTTTTTTAAATGCTTATTGAATAAAAAAACATATCTAAATTTGATAACAACTCCAATGGTTGTGCCTCTACATTTCTAAAGGGAGATTTGCAGGTTCAAGTTTATGAAGTCGAACAGCCAATTGTGAAAACCCATCTTACTAATCCGCTAACATCATGCGGCAGGCCCAGAAAAAAAAAAAAACATATCAGCAATGTACAAACTTCCAAGAAATAATCAAAATAGTTTTGAGCCAAAAAAAACCAGTGAAAGTTTTTTTTCTAAAAATGAAGAGAATGATCAGATAGACCTAATACAAAACCAACATCCTGGTGATCAAACCAATAGGGAAACAAATCTAATCATCATCTCATTCTCTCAAGCAAATTTCTTAAGAATAAAATCTTTGCACGTTTCACAAATATTAAAATGCACAAAGTAATCGTTTGGTGTTTTTCATACAATTAGTCATGATGCAAAACAGGGATGGATCCACATCTCCAAAAATTTGAAAAACATCAAATATTATACTGAAAATTTTAAAATTATAAGGGCCCCAAACATACTTTCGCACCCCGATCCGTCCATGATGCAAAAACCAGAAATATTGCATAATATTCTAAAAAACAGAGCATTTAAGAATAAATAGAACAATGTAAAGATAAACAAACAAGATGGTGGGATTTAAAGAGAATGATCGGACAGAGCTAATACAAATGCCATCATATCGGCGATCAAACCAATAGGGAAATAAAATCATGATCATCATCTCATTCTCATGCCAACATCAGATTTCCCTCATCCAAAATCTATTATAAAACAAACAAACAGTTCTATCAATTAAAGCAGGAAACATAAAAAATAGTAACTTTCACTAAATTAATTCATAATAGAGTGAAATTATAAAATTGAAATCTTTGTATGAAAGACATCGTCGTTCTGAGTTTCAGCTTTAGAAACTGATCATTTAAGATGTAAGAAAGAAAGAGGGCATACCCTGAGTTGTCGAGAGGGTAAAGAAGATGTGGAGTGATAGCGGACCTAGTTCCAGAAATAAGAAGAGGAGTTTAGGGGTTGTATGAACTACGGCAAAGTAAGATGTATTTATAACCGATTACTAGGAGTGATCGTAAACCCCAAAGGATGACATTTGTATATGAATGCTGAGGAAAAAAACACAATTAACTCAAGTCCTATCTAATGTAAAATCTAGGAAAAAATTGAACTTCTACTGGACATTTTATTTCCCATGGTTAGCATATTCAGAGAAATGAAAGTCCTTCACCCCTCCACCGGCAAATGTGTTATTTATAGTAGTATAGAAAGCTTATTTTTAGAATGAGTTCTGCAGCATGTTCTTAAATGTTGTATTTGGTTGGGGGATTTGAGGAGGGATTTGGAAAGGGAAAGGGAAAAGGTGTGTGAAATTAGGTGAAATATAGACATGTTTTATTCACATTTCACCTACCTTTTCCATTTCTCTTTTTAAATCCCTCTCCAAATCTCCCAACCAAACACAACATAAGGGTATTGCATAATGCGACATATGCACATCTACTGGTTGTTCTATAATCGGATAATAGCACTGTCATAATGATTTTAACATTCTAAGCACCAGGTTTTTTGTGTTCTGTGATCATTAATAATTTTGATATTTAATTTTGAGGTTTGTTCATTCACAATTTCAATATTTTCTTTAATGAACAGATAAGTAGGTACTTCTCTGATCCCCAATACTATTTTCAAGTTAATGACCATTACGTAAGGAACAAATTGAAGGTTGTTCTCTTTCCATTTTCTGCACAGGGTAACTACTAATTCCACTATTTTCTTACCCTCTAGTTGGTCAATTATTTCTTCGACAGCTGTTACCATTTTCTTATTCTCATTCTTTACGCCGTGTTTGGTTGTGAGATTTGAGGATGGATTTGGAAAGAAAAAGGGAAAGGGAAAGAGAAAAGTTAGGTGAAATGTGAATAAAATATACTTATATTTCACCTAGTTTCACACATTTTTTCCCTTTTTCTTTCCAAACTTCTCGTTAAATCCCTCAACCAAACACAGCATTAGGGCCATTGGACAAGGATAACAGAGCTTGTGGGGGGAAGGCTTTCCTATAAGCCACCAATTTATGATATAAATGCTCCAGACTTGTACATTCCATTCATGGCGTTTGGTACCTATGTTGTTCTTGCTGGCTTCTCGTTAGGTCTCCATGGAAAGTAAGTAGTCGCATCACTGTAAGTTGGACATTTTTTTTAAAATAAAACCCCCTTTTTTTTCTCTCTATATTAAATGGGATCTTAAAACCAAATAAAAACGATTTGCCTTGTTTACATCCAAATCGAGCTTGGTTAGCCCCCTACATTATGCCCTATCTGTTAGCATTTACAAAATGTCGTTTGGTAACACTTACGTTTTCAATTTTCTGTTTATATTTATAAAAATGTTAAAAACTCAAATAAAAACTTGTTTGAAAATTTTTTTGATTTATAAATCAGTGGTCTTAGTTTATAAATTTGACAAAAAAATAAAAACACAAAAAATGTGTTTCCGTTTTGAGTTTTTAGTTTTTTTTTTTTTTACCACCCAACACTAGCCACCACCCGCCACCATTTTCCACCACCGTCTTCCACCACCACCACCACCACCCAACCCCCACCACCACCTGCCACCACCACTCACCACCCACCTACCACCACCACCACCACCACCACCCACCGCCCACTTCTCACCACCACCACCCACCTGCCACCCACTCGCCACCACCACCCACCCTTCACCGCCACCACCACCCACCCCTCACCACCACCACCACCACCACCACCACCACCCACCACCCACCCGCCATCCACCCGCCACAACCATCTACCGCCCGCCACCACCACCCACAACTCACCTGCCATCCACCCGCCACAACCACCCACCACCTACTTGCCACCACCACTCACCACCCACCTGCCACCACCATCCACTACCTGCCACCACCACCCACCACACTACAACAAAGGGCACAAATGGCGACTAAAAAAAAAAATTTCGTCGCTGAAAGTAGCACTTTCAGAGACTAAAATGGAATTAGTAGCCAAAAGTGAAGACTTTTGGCGACTAAAACAGTTTAGTAGCCAAATGTATAGTTATTGGCGACTAAAAATCAGTTTAGTCACCGATTATATGGGTTTTAGCGACTAAAAAAATTTTAGTAGCCAAAAGTCAAGGTTTTTGGCGACTAAAACCATTTAGTAGCCAAAAGTATAGGTTTTGGCGACTAAAAAATAGTTTGGTCACCGATTATACGTGTTTTACCTACAAAAAAAAATTCGTAGCCAAAAGTGAAGCTTTTTGGCTACTAAAAAATATTTAGTAGCTAAAAGTCAACAATTGGCGACTAAAATTCAGTTTAGTCGCCAAAAGTGAAGGTTTTCGGCCGGAATTAATTCTTTTAGCGACAAAAAAGTAATTAGTAGCCAAAAAGTATAGAATTGGCGACTAAAAAACAGCTTTAGTCACCAAAAGTGGTCTCCTATTTTTTTTAGTAAATAATTCATTTTTTACATAAATTATATTAAATAAAAATATTTATTTTTATATATATAGTTTTGTATTAATACCGGTCAATATACTATATAAATAATATATGTTGCATTTATATTCATGTGATGTCGTAGTGGCATAGTGGGGAGAGTGTGTTGGTAAAGGTTTAGAATGTGGGAGGTTGGTGGTTCGAAACTTGGGAACAGCAGAGGGTAATTTTTTTTTTTCCTGAAATATGCTTTTGGCGACTAAAATGTGTGGTCGCCAAAAGCTTGATTATTGGCGACGAAAAAGATAGTCGGCAAATGTATAAATAATAAAAAAATAATTCACTATCGGCGACTAAAAGATTGGTCGCTAAATGTATAATTTTCAAAAATGTAATTGACTATTGGCGACAAAAGCTTTGGTCGCTAAAGACTTGTTTTTTGCCGACTAAAACTTTTTTAGTCTCCAATACCTCCGGCGACCATGTATTCGCGACAAAATCGGCGACTAAAATATTTAGTTGGGGAAAGTGAAAAGTCGACTTTTGGCGACTAAAAATTTAGTCGCCAAAGGTGCTTTTTCTTGTAGTGCCACCCGCCACCGTCACCCACCGACCCACCACCACCACCTACCCACCACCCACTGTCACCACTTTCCACTACCGTCTTCTGCCGCCACTTGCCATTTCTCACTCTTTTTTATATTTTTAAAATTTTTTAAACGTTTTGTCAATTATCAAATGCGTTTGTAGTTTATGTTTTTTTAAAAATAAACAAAAACCAGTTTATAAAATTTTTGTAAATATAAACTGAAAACGTAAACGTTACCAAACACACCCAGAATTTGTTGTTTTTACCTAGCGAAATGAAGCAAGTTGACCTTTGTTCTTAGAATAGCATGGTTTCTTTGGCTCCCTATTACAGTCCTACCACAGTGTTGTATGCAAGAATAGAAGGGCATGCGTGGTGTTAGTATATTCTACTATTAGTATATATTAGTGCCTGTGCTTGCAATGATGTTAGCCTTAGCTTTAATGCATTAATAATGTTAGGTAATGATAGTGCTGCTTTCGGTTGCTTTAAGATAGTGCAGATAGTGCAGTGCATCCTTTTGTCTGTAAACTTCTCCTATATAAGCAGCCCCTCACCATTTGTAATATACACATTTAATACATCAATCATAATACATACAATTTATTCTCTCTCACTCAATTTATCTTACATGGTATCAGAGCTAGGTTAAGAACCTAGTAATTTCGTTTCACCGGCAGGCGGCAATCTCGCCTTGGCCGCCCGCTGGACAAATCCAAATTTCCTTAATTTCTTCTTTCATGGCAGATTCTTCAACAACAATTCATAGCTCGAATACAACACTTCAACAAAGATAGTCTTCTTAATACAACAAACAAACCCACTCACCAATTGCCTCACTCTTCACCTCCAATCATCGTCCCCAACAATGGGTTTCACACACACAGGATTCATAGCTCCTTTTTGCACCCAGCAGACAGCTTTGCAATTGGACCCTCTGCCCACCGTAGGTGATAGCAATACACCAAACAGCTTGCAGCTGGTTACGCTACCCCCCTGGGTTGATCATGAGGCCGCCATTGCACCAGCGTCGTATGCTCGATCGCAGTCGACGAGTTCTTGCTCAGAGAGCTCGATCGGTTCTCCGGTTTTGATCTTGTTCAGGCCTTCCACCGCCGCCACCGTCAAGAACGCCCAGCAACTCCCACAATCCCCTTGATCTTTACTCGGAGCAACAGCACCTTTGGTCCTCCAATCAACAGACTCCGGCAACTCCTCGTCACTTCGGACGACATATCTCCGGCTTAACCCCACCTTGGACTTACCTGGACCGGGCTAATGTCATGGCTGAGAGATATCTACCATAGCTCCATCCATACAAACCGATAGATGGATGAGTGGTGTTGCTTGGATGGGGTCATGGCCCACCCCATGCTCGTGGCCTGGCGTCATCTGCGACTCCGGCCGCATCACCGAGCTCCACGTCCCCGGAATGGGACTCTCGCGCCGACCCTGGGTGTGTGCATCTCCCACTTGCTGCCCTGCCGCTGCTTCCAGCCACGGCTCGCACCAGCTCCGGCCTGCACTATTCTCAGTTTCTTTTATGATGATGGTGGGGACAGAAACAGACAAAAGAGAAAACATCTTTCTCTATACCTAGTGTCGTTAGTGTTGCTTTCAACTATGTTTTTCTTTGGTCATCAAGTGGAGAATTTGAGGGTTTTTAAATTGGTAATGGAGAAGTGGGTTTGCCCCACGTCATTGGTTGAAAAGTGTGAGATAATGATGCTGTCCATGCCTTGGATAGTGGGCTACATGGGTATTCTTCTCCCACGTAAAAAAAAAGAAAAGAGCTTTGCTATGGCGTTGCTTATTGTAATTACGTATTTTAATTACGAGAGAGAAAAACCAACGGTGGAGGGTAGTGGAAGGTTGTGTCCAGATCATGATTACTTGCCTACCTACCTCTCCAGAATATCACATGCTTTGCTCTTATACACACCACTCACATGCACCCCCACTCACAGCACGCCCCTCAGCTTGTCTTCCTATAACAAATATATCTTTATAACCCATACCCAGTCGACTTTTGCACAAACCATTCTGTTCCCCACTACCTCTTTTATTTTATTTTTATTTATCACCATATTCATCATTTCATCACCATCATCATACTTTATTCGATTTCCTTCCATAACTCACAAATACAAAATTCCTCAAGTGGCGCTGCATCTATTTACCTTATCATTACAGTCCTTACATTTTTCAGTTCCACATTCCAAAAAAAATAAAAAATAAAAAATAAATAAATAAATCTTTCTACCATTTTTTACCATCTCCACTCTGTGTTGAGTCATTCCGCTCCACTTTGTCAATCCCTTTGTTTCAATCTCCAATAGGTTTCTATTTTCAAACCTATTTGAGTTTGAGGGGGGGTATTATACATATATCATGGTAAGCATGGTTATACACCACGGGAACCACCCAAGCCATCCCATGGCGCACTCCCTAAGTCGCCCCCTTGGTGCACCACCAAAGCTTCTACAACGGTCTGGCATGACCCCATAAACTGTCCCGACATTGATTCCGGTTAGCTTCTACATCGGTCTGGCATGACCCCGTAAACTGTCCCGACATTGATTCCGGTTAGCTCCTACAACGGTCTAACACGACCATACAGTGTCTTCACCAACTGTTCTGACACGACCATACAGTGTCTCCTATCTTATTTTATTTTATGTATTAGTTTATTTTCCTGTTTTATTACTCTTTCCAAACTGAAGTTGGTTTGTGCCTATCCTCCTTGAGTTTGAGGGGGACTGTTAGTGTTAATTTAGTGTAGTGATAATTTAGTGTATTATTCATAGCAACCAGTTGTCCTCCCATGTACAGTCACGACCCATTAGCCTAGACATTTGTTAGTGTACAACACTTTAGCTTTATGTTTTCAGCTTTATGCTTTCGGTGCCTCGCATCCAATGTACATCACAGGCTATTAGAAGAGAGCTAGGCTCCCTTTGTAAATTAACAAAGTATATACACATCTCATTTATTCACTTGCTCTCTCTCTCTCCACTCAAGCTGGTGAGCATGGTTATACACCATGGGAACCACTCAAGCCACCCCATGGCGCACTCCATAAGTTGTCCCCTTGGTGCACCACCAAATTCTTCTACATCGGTCCGGCATAACCCCGTAAACTGTCCCGACATTGATTCCGTTTAGCTTCTTATACATATATCATGGCGAGCATGGTTACACACCATGCGAACCACTCAAGCTGGTGAGCATGGTTATACACCATGGGAACCACT
Organism: Camellia sinensis; assembly: GCF_055761805.1. NCBI lineage: Eukaryota > Viridiplantae > Streptophyta > Magnoliopsida > Ericales > Theaceae > Camellia > Camellia sinensis. The sequence continues at coordinate 101,304,719 of NC_138972.1, forward strand.
CAAGCCACCCCATGGCGCACTCCCTAAGTCGTCCCCTTGGTGCACCACCAAATTCTTCTACATCGGTTTGGCATGACCCCGTAAGCTGTCCCGACATTGATTCCGGTTAGCTTCTACAACAATGGTCTGACACGACCACACAGTGTCTGCTACATCGGTCTGGCATGACCCCGTAAACTGTCTCGACATTGATTCCGATTCGCCTCTACATCGGTCCGGCATGACCCCGTAAACTGTCCCGACATTGTCTGCTACAACGGTCCGACACGACCATACAGTGTCTCCTATCCTATTTTATTTTATTTATCAATTTATTTTCATGTTGTGTTACTCTCTCCAAACTCAAGTTGATTGGTACCTATCCTCCTTGAGTTTGAGGGGGGCTGTTAATGTACACTCCACTAATGTATACTCCACTCATGTTAGTGTATGTTGTCGGTGCTTTCGGTTGTTAGATAGATTTAAATATTATTATATGTTAGTGTTTAGCTTTAATAATTAGTGTTCCCTTACTTTAGTCTTTCGGTGGCCATTTACAGGCTACTTGATGTAACTACTCTCTTCTATAAAGGAGAGTCCTTTGAACCCTGTAAACATGACATTCAACACACATTCAATCAATCAATATATACACAATTCACTGTGCCAGTTGTTTGTTAAGCTATCTGACAAGTATTTTGAGAAGGAACATAGTTCATTATTTTTTATTTATTTTTTTGCTTCAACAAATACTGTTCCAAAGAAAGAAAAAAAGTTTGCTTTCTGTAAATGACGATTCTCCCACTTGCCATAAACTGGGGATTGCGCCAATAGTGTTAGGTGACCTCATACCTGTTGCAAAGTATGGTGATTTTTTTTTTGTTAATTCAGTGATGACAGTGTTTGGCATTCTTGCTTTTGAACTTGAGTCTTCTGTCATGTGATCTGGAATTAAATGATATTATTTTGTTCTACGTCATCTCTCTCTCTCTCTCTCTCTCTCTCTCTCTCTCTCTCAGGTGTGGTGTTTATGATATACTTCTTCATTTTGTTGGCAGGTTTAGCCCAGAAGCTCTGAATTGGCTGTTCATTAAGGGGTTGGTGGGGTGGTTCTTGCAAGTTTCCCTGTTGAAAATGTCATTGTTTTCATTGGGTAGTGGGGAGGCACCCCTGCTGGACATAGTGGCATATGCCGGGTATACTTTCACAGGTATGTGTCTGGCTGTCTTGGGAAGAATCATGTGGAGCTACTCATACTACTTTTTGATGGCGTGGGCATGCTTGTGCATGGGAATCTTCTTGGTAAAGACAATGAAGAGAGTTCTTTTTGCGGAGGTGAGGACTTATGACTCGAGCAGGCATCATTACCTCCTGCTCTTCATTGCTTTGGCTCAGTTGCCACTTTTCATTTGGCTTGGCAACATTAGTGTTAATTGGCTTTTCTAAAGTCCTATACTCTCTGGCTATGATGTTGTGAGCAAACAATTTTGTGTCTGTAAGTGTCTGCAGAGTGTTTTTTACAGGCATTTTTGTTTTGTAATTTTGGTTGATCTATTGAGTTGGTCCATTTTGATTTCTTACTCAATTTATTCGTGTGAATGCCTGGATTTAACAACCAAGTAATATTGTTCTTAGAAGTTGAAAACATCCTAAAACTACCTTGGCCAAGCTGAACTTGCCTGGTTTGCCTTCTTGGTGTATGTTGCCTTGTTTATTCACTACAAAAAAATTCACTTTTAGCAGCGGCCAAAACTATCGCTAAAAGCAAGAAAAAGCGTTGCTAAAAACTAGAAGACCTTTACCCGCGGTTGAAATAGCAGCAGCCAAACCGCCACAATAGCCCCGTCGGCATATCCTTATAGCGACGTTTTCGGCAAACGCTGGTATAGTTATTTTTTTTGCGACGTTAGATGTAGCGACGGTTACAAATGTCACTATATCTTAAATTTACCCATTACTTGATAATTTTATAGCGACGGGTAGACTGCTACTATATCATTCACTTTCGCGACGTTTTGTGAACCGCGGCTATATTTTGACTCTATGCCATCAGTTTTACACTGTCGCTATAGCCATAGAATTCTTTTTGAATTTTATTTACAGCGACAGTTATTAAAAGCGATTATAAGCTATGTTTACTATTCAATTACTAATAATATATGGCTTGAAATTTTCAATGGTTTGCTAACCATTAATAGTTGTCTCTCACTTATCCCTGCTCACATTATATATTTACAAAAGCACTATTTTATTATAATGGCTCAATACTCAATAATTGTAAAAGGTAAAAGCATTTGCATTTTCATAATCCCAAATTATCCAAAACACTTTAATTAAAAGGTTCATTACATCAGCTTGTCATACCAAAATAGATCAAATATTTCTAACAAACTAATAGCCACACCATAATCTAAAAAGTACATATAAACTTGTCACATGACAATAGTACTCAAATCGAGAAATGACGTCCATTGTTTGATGCTTCCATATTGTCTTATTTCCTGCAATAAAAATGATTGAATGAGCATAAGTATCATTTTCATGAATAGTCTATAAAAAAAATTTAGACTACAAATAATTCTCGACAAGTCTTTTTTTTTTTTTTGTGATAAGTATATGGTTTACATATCAAAAAATAAACATTACAATGAAAAAGTTCAAGATCATATTTGCATATTAAGAGAGATCAACCATTAAGAGAGAAAAGAGCAACAAATGGAGAAAAAAATACAGTAATGCGAAAGTGTGTTAAAGGTGGGTAAAGATTTAAGAAACAAATTGTTCTCAATTTGTGTAGTTTGTTCTTGTTGTTCTTTAAGCACTGCGAGATGATTTCTATGATTAGATATGGGTGAAGACATCTAAAGGGCTCAGTACATTTAAGTAAGCAACTAACAATTATTAATGTCCAGGAAATTATATCTAAATATGTGCCTACCTCGCCTCTGCTATTCCTCTTAAGTACAGAACTCTGACTAGGTTGTGAAGTTCCTCTTGGTGAGTTAAGCTGTGAAGAATTATTTTGTTGGCTAGGTTATGAAGAGCCATTTGATCGCTTGAGCTGTGACTCATTCTCAATATTGCAAGTTCGAAATCGTTTATTTGCCATATCTGTTAAACAAACAATAGATGCAATGAATCAAAAACAAAGATATTAATCAAATTAAATGAGCATTTATCATAGTATACTAAAGATATTAAAGAACATAAGCCATAGGAAAAGCTCATATACACCTCACAATATTATTTTCTTTGTCTACTTCTAAGGAGATTTCTATACAAAATGCATGGGAAGAGGAAGAGGTCTGTTACAATGGTGGATTGGGTATAAATTTAGAATCTTGAAAAGGAAAATATGGGATGTGTTGCCTTTTGCTACACTGCTGTATTTGTGGAAGGGTAAAAAAAAATTGTATGTTCTTTAATCGTTTGCACATAATCTCGTGACAATCTACTCTTCTTCATCCAACTTTTATCCATTGATAATTAACTAAATTAAAGCACCATGAAACAAAATAAAAAGTTAAATATATTATATAAAGAGTTATCTATACTAACATAAAAAAGCACTACACAATTTAGTTTAGGTACACAAGATAAAGTTATCTATGATTGGCTGATTCAAAACCATTGAAACAAGCTAATTAGATAAGGGAAAAGTTATATGCTCAAACAAGACAAGTAGGGGAAATTTTATGATATGCCTGCTAGATGTAAATTTTGTAATTTGAAAAAGAGGCTAGTTGTACATTTGAAATGTTAAGGAAGATAAAAAAATGTTGAAGACATTAAGCTCTAAATTCTAATTATATAATCATAAAAAAATCGAAAAAAAGAATATGATTTAGAATTGCAGAAATCTAACTTCTAAAGCAAATAGACCTAACCTTACTTAATAGGGCCATTTATTTATTTATTTATTGTGTGTGTGTATTTTTACTATTAAAAACATGTATAGTTCTTATTTGAAGGGATCCTGTCTTTAGAACGCTCCCTTTCTTTTTGTTATTGCTCTAAAAAAATTATTGTGAATCTATGAAACAGTCCAGCTGGTGGCCAGAACTTTTATATTCACATTTAGTTGGTCAATCCAAATCAAATGACTCACCAGCTGGATTTGGAGAATTTCTTTGGAGATTTTTTTTTTTTTTTCCTTATAGAGTGAAATATAAATATATTTGGTAGGAACCAAGGAAAGTATGGAATTGCTTGCCTCTTCAAGTAAACAGAGCCAGTGGGTTCAATCCAGGCCTATCTTCTATTTGGTCATACTTTTATTTGTATATTTTATTTTTTGGGTTTTTGGGCAAGGTTGTGATTTTGGATTTGGGTATTAGCAGTGGATTGACCCTCATTTATCACGTTGATTTTTCCATTAAAATTCAATTTGGTTTTAATTGTCTGTAATAACCTTAGCATCACTTCACCTTTAGAAAGAAAAGAAGAAAAAGATAATTAAATAAAAGAGAAAACATACTGTCAGCTTTCAATATAAATGTGTGTGATAGATCAAAATTTTTGAGTTTCTTCACAAGATGTGTGCAATTTGGATCCATTTTTCTAGAGCCCTACTGAAGCACTGATATGTAAGAAGTTGAAGTGGTCAATTGGAACACTCCAGTTCTATCTAAAAAACATAGATAATGGTTTCTGACTGTAACTTAATGTTTAAATCATTGTGTAACCATCCCCATGCGTACTCAGTTTTTTGGTAGATGTCATTTGAAACTGTTATTTTTTTTCTACCTCTGGTCTGCTATAAATGACAAATCCATTAAATGGGTTTAAGTTTGCTAGTTAATTAGTTTATAGGCATCATGCTTCATTTGGTAGGAAAGACTGAGGAAGGAAAGGGGATAGGTAAAGAGAAATTTCCTTTGTAGGGAAAGGTGGAGAGGGAGTGCAATAAATCCAATCTGCATATAAAAAGTGGAAAAAGTTAAAAAAAGGGGACCGACCAAATACACTGTAATGTGGCGGGAAAAATAGAAAGGAAACAATGGAACTTTGTATTGTGGGTTTTAGTGGCTTCCTCTTTGCCTTGTCCATCCCTCATTCTCAAAGGATTCATGGTTTATGCGAGGTTTCCTTTTTTTTGTTTTCCTGGATGCATCTTTTCTGCATCATTTTTGGTGGTGTCATATACGAGTATGTTTAGTAGGCCTGATCCATGTGCTGATAAAGCAGAAAATTTGATAAAAGTTTTGGGGTCTCTAGTATATTTCATCTTGATTTGGCTTATTATGTCTTGTAAAAAAATGCTAGTATAGATATGGATTTGATCTTTGAACTTACTCCATATGGTATACTTTACTCCATATTAAAAAAGTCACATTTTTTATAAATGTGATTAACTAGTATTTATTATTGGCAAAATGTTCTCCTAGATGGATGAAGCACGTACAGTATAATCTATGAGAAGTTAGCAAAAGATTTTTCAAACCATGTCCTATATTATTATAGCAACAATAAAATGGCCACTTACAATGCAATGTTAGTAGGTGTATGTCCTCATGGAGGCATTTGGCCACGATTTGGAAATGAGATGTAGTAGTTACTATCTTGTTAAGTGATGCAATCCATAAAAGGCTCAATGTGAAGTAAATTTACAAAAGAGATAAATTTTGAAATTGGAATGATTCCCAGGAAAAAAAAAAAAAAAAACAGAACAAACCAATAAACAAAAAGGTAGGCACTATTACTCCATTGTGACATTTCATCAAATATCTAGCATACATAATGATTCCTCAAGCATGAGACTTTACCGTGTATCATCAACAACAATCCATTCACTTCACTAATTATATTGGTTAAAATATGAATATCTTAGATGATCAAATATATGTGTGTGTATGTGTGAATATAATAATCAAAACACATATCATGTTAATCAATCAATTTTCCAAATTATTTTCCCAAATCAAAATCATTCAAGATGTTCATGAAATCCTTCAAAGTAGAGAAGTTTTGGAGATATTAGAAGCAATGCATGGAATGGCAAGTATCTCATCTTAACAATGGATTCCATGGACTTAAACTTGTCCGAAGACAATAGAAGAAAGAGAGAGGGGTAGAGAGCGAGAGACCAGAAGACAGAGGGGGATAGAGAAAGAAAAACAGAGAGAGTAGGCTGACCTTGAAATCACAGCGGTGCTATAGCTTGACGTCGTCATCGTACGTCGCGGTGGAGGATGAACGAAGGCTCTGATACTTGCAGGAGAGAAGTGTTGATAGACTAGGGCACAAATTGTAATCCAGGATAGTTGAACGGTTTTTATTTTTATTTTTTGGGACTGAAATTGATCTGATATGTTATTTACGCAAAAAAAAAAAAAAAAAAAAAAATTCGAACTTGAAAAAAAATCTAATTTGGAGCGAATTTTTTGTTTTATTTGGCGGCCATTATTTTGCTTGGTTTTTGTAACAGTTGAGGTCTAACCATTGCTAAAAATATATATATGGCAGCGTTTTAGAAAGAAAATGCTACTAAAAATTTTATTTTTAGTTGCGGTCAATAACAGCTACAATAGCCTATTTATAGCAGCATTTTCCAGACCACTGCGATAAAAAACGCTGCTAAAACTTGATTTTCCTGTAGTGATTTTTTTCAATTAATATTTTTTTGAAAAAACTTTTTAGTGGGCTTTTAGACTAGAGATTCTTAAAATAAATAAAAATAAAATGAATGTTTAGTATTTTTTTTTTTTTAATAATTGGGGAATTTTCTTGATTATATTCAATAAAATATCTAATTATGGAATTTCAAAAATATGCATTCCCACTAATTCCTCACATACTATCGGGGTCAAACTCAATCTGAACCTGGGAACCCATCTAATTATGGTCACTTGAAATCTGTCCAATTTATAAATGAATTTAAATGGGTTGCATTTTGTGAATCTAAATATAAAATGGATTGGATATGGATATTCATTTATTGGTACCAACACATCTACCCAATGAGCCGAATTAATTTGGCAATTAGATTAAAAGATTGTACCTGTTTTTTACACGATATTCATTTATAAATGACTTTTTTCAATTACATTAACTCTATTTTTTACACGTTTTTTTTAAAAAAAAAAGTCAAAAAAATTGATTTTTAACCTACAACTTAAAATAAGCTAAATAGATTATATTGATTGAGTTAATTTGTTCAAATCGTGTATCAAAGTCTCACTTATTAATGGACAGGTATAAATTGAATTATTATAATACACAATCCATTTTAGTTGAGCATCTCTAAGGGAGGAGGCAAAAGGGCATTTTAAGGCATTTTTACTAGTGCATATAGTTTTCTCCTCCTCTAAGGAGGTCTGCATTACAAGAGGTAGAATACTCATTTTGATTTTGGCTCCCCACAACTAACTAGTCCTCATTGATGGGCGAAAGGATTTCCTCTATTTGCTGCCATCTGCTTGCTCCCTCTATCGTTGTTGGGCTTGCTCCAGCTCATTTGAAAATATTTTTTTTTAAAATAATTTAATATAAAAATAATTTAATTATATATTTTTTAAAAAAATATTTATAACTGTAAGGTCAATATGCATCATGTCATAAAAATATTATTTATTAATTTATCTATGTTTATAGTATTTTTTAAAAAAAATTAGTAAAATTAATTTGATTAATTAACTAAATAAAAAATATAATTACTAGTTAAGAAAAATAAAAATGATACTTTAGAGTTGCTCTAACAAACACCAACTCTATTTGGGAAGATAACACAACATGGTTGTCACGACCCGCTCCCCGTATTCAATGGTTAAGTATCGTGATGGCCAGTAACTGAAATTATCTCCGGTTAAATCTTAAACAAATCAATAAACGTGAACGGAAGTAAAATTTAAATGAGGGTACCAAAATAATCATCGGAACTTCTATTTTTATTACAAAATATATTGACCAAAAAGGCTGATATTTACATAGAAAAATATCAAAAAAGTGCTGTGTGTGTCTAATCCGCAGCCTCGCATCTTTCCAAAAGCTATTTCTGAATTGTATTGTTTCTTAAAAATTGGTAAACAACTATAAGCACTTGGCAGGAACTTCTATTTTTATTACAAAATATATTGACCAAAAAGGCCGATATTTACATAGAAAAATATCATAAAAGTGCTGTGTGTGTCTAATCCGCAGCCTCGCATCTTTCCAAAAGCTATTTCTGAATTGTATTGTTTCTTAAAAATTGGTAAACAACTATAAGCACTTAGCAGAGGGAGAAATATTATACCAAAAGTATAACGGATACAAATAATCATGGATAGTTAATTAGGTCAAAACATTTAAGATAACTTAGTCGGAACAAATAATCATTTAAGTATCAAAACTGCGATTATGTAAGTAAATAATCATAACCACGGTGCAGAACAGAACAGAAGTCACTGAAGTGACAGTCAGAACAGAGGTATGGACTCAAGAGGTGACTCGTACAGACTATAGAGATGGCTCCCACAATAGTGTAGCACTTATCTCCGCACAGAATAGAGGTACGAATTTAAGAGGTGGCTCATACGGACTATAGAGGTGACTCCAATAATAGTGTAGCACTTATCTCTGCATAGCACTTTACTCCACACAGAATAGAGGTCAATGGATCCATGACAGAGGACCACAAAGTGGTCAAACAGAGGTCAATAGTTATTTAAGTCTCCCAAAGCGTGAGACTCCCGTGGTGGTACTTACAAAATATAATTGTTTATAAGGTCAAAATCAAATATTCTTTAAAATATAAACAAATATATCAATGGATTTCATTTTAGCAAATAAGATTCAGAAAATAATTCACGTAATCAAATTATTAACATAGTTTATAATAATTTGTAAAACATAATTTCTATAAAATAAATAATGATATATCAAAACATACATAAAATATATTATAATAACTCAAGATATAATATAATTCACTTTAATTTTAATACCTTACTCTCTATTTTCACTGCCAAAACCATTTCAACTTGCATTATTTTTTCTTCCTTTCTTTCTTTCCTTTCTTTCACTCTTCTTTCTTTCTCTCATTTCTTTCTTTCTTTCCTTTTCCTTTCTTTTCCTTTTCTTTCTTTTTCTCTCGCCGAGGTGAACCCGCTTCTCCTACCATTCTCTCGCCAACACGTGGCCAGCCCAAATCATTTGGCAAATTCGTTCATTAATTTATAGATTTATACTTGTCTTTTAATAAATATTTAAAATAATTATATTTTGACCTAATATTTTAATATAATTATATAAATTAATTAATTATTAATTAAATTACACTCTATTATATATCACTTAAAAATTAATTATTTATTTTAGTACCACAACTATTATTATTATTATTATTATTTTGACCCCTAAACTTCTAATAATAATATAAAATAAATTATATATTTTCTTAACGGTGATTAAATAATATTAGTATAAATTTTACAGAATAATTAAAAATTTGGATTGTTTTACAATTGTAACAACCTAGATTTTTAATTATTCCGTAGAATTTATACTAATATTATTTAATCACAGTTAAGAAAATATATAATTTATTATATATTATCATGTGTAATTTTTAAAACAATATAATTATTAAAATGTTAGGGGTCAAAATAATAATAATAATAATAATAATAATAGATGTGATAGTAAAATAAATAATTAATTTTATGTTGGTATACGATAAAGTGTAATTTAATTAACAAATAGTATCAGAGCAATGGTTTATTAAAAAAAAAAAAGAAGTCATCATTGGAGCATAGGACACACGCACATTTAGGAAGTAGGATAACGGGTAATTAGTACCTAAATATTATATTTTATTACTCGATTTAATTATGTTATAATTTTATATGATTATATATATATTTTTTTGTGTGTACATAATTTGTGAAGGATAATAGATATAATTTATATTTGTTATAACAAAGAAGGAAAAGAAACAAAGGATGTCAGGCTCAAGCACCCACCAAAATTATAATATAATTAAATGCATATAATTTTTAGTTCAGTATTCAAAAAAAAAATTATTTTGAGGTTTTTTAAAAGTGGGTTCTAATTATAAAAATACTAATTTTGAAACTATTTCCCATCAATGAAAAGTTCATCTCAAAATTTTTAATTCTTGCATATAATTCTGTCATTATGTTCTCATTTTTATTTATTTTTATCGTAAACAAAACGAGTGAAAAGTTTTTAAAGTCGCTTATTATTTTTTATTTTGGCCCAAAATAATTTTTGACAACTAGACAGTGAGTTATTTTTGGTAAAGTTTTTTTTTTGAAGTAATATTTTCTATTAGATTAATTATCTAATATATATTTATCAAAGTGCGCAGCGGATAACTTACATATGACAAATTTTGAGTACGAAATTTTAAAAGGAGGGAAGATTGTAACAATCTAAATTTTTAATTATTCTGTGAAATTTATATTAATATTATTTAATTACAGTATGGAAAATATATAATTTATTATATATTATTATTAAAAGTTTAGGAGAATAATAATAATATTGATAATAATAATAATAATAATAATAGATTTGATATTAAAATAAATAAATAATTTTTTATTAGTATATGATAGAGTGTAATTTAATTAAGAATTAATTAATTTATATAATTATATTAAAATATTAAGTTAAAATATAATTATCTTAGATATTTATTAAACGATAAGTATAAATCTACAAATTAATCAACGAATCTACGGAATGATTTGGGCTGGCCACGTGTTGGCGAGAGAATGGGTTCTCCTCCCTATTTAAGGAGAAGCGGGTTCACCTGGGCCAGAAAAAAAAGAAAGAAAAGGACAAGAAAGGAAAAAGAAAAAAAAAAAAAAAAAAAGAAATGAGAGAAAGAACGAAATGTGAAAGAAAGGAAAAAAAGGAAAAAAAAAAAAAAAAATTGAAAGGGTTTTTAGGCTTCGTTTTGCAAGAGTTAAATAGGGTTTTTTTAGTTATTTTAGTTACAAAAGATAAAATAAGTTATTTTAGCCATAAAAAATAAAATATCACATCTAACCCATAATCATTACATTCTTCTCTCACAAAAAAAGTTACAAAAACCAAAAAGCCTTTCCCAAATCAAACTTTTTAGCCCAGGCTAAAATAGCCAAAAAAAACCAAAAAGCCAAAAAGCCAAAATGCCAACCCACTTCCCAAACGGAGGCTTAGTAATGGAAAGAAAGAATAAGGTATTAAAATTAAAGTGAGTTATATTATACCTTGAGTCACCCTAATGTATTTTACGTATATTTTGATATACCATTATTTATTTTATAGAAGTTATGTTTTATAAATTATTATAAACTATATTAATAATTTGATTACGTGGATTATTTTTTTAACCTTATTTGCTAAAATGAAACTTATGGATATGTTTGTTTATATTTTAAAGAATATTTGATTTTGACCTTATAAACAATTGTGTTTTGTAAGTACCACCACGAGAGTCTCACGCCTTGGGAGACTTAAATAACCATTGGCCTCTGTTTGACCATTTTGTGGTCCTCTGTTTGTCATGGATCCATTGACCTCTGTTCTGTGCGGAGCAAAATGCTGTGCGGAGATAAGTGCTACACTATTGTAAGAGCCACCTCTATAGTCCATACGAGTCACCTCTTAAATCCGTACATCTATTCTGTACAGAGCAAAGTGCTGTGTGGAGATAAGTGCTACACTATTGTGGGAGCCACTTCTATAGTCCGTACGAGCCACCTCTTGAGTCCGTACCTCTATTCTGACTGTCACTTCAGTGACCTCTGTTCTGTTATGCACCGTGGTTATGGTTATTTACTTACATAATCTCAGTTTTGCTACTTAAAGGATTATTGTTCCGACTAAGTTATCTTAAATGTTTTGGCCAAATTAACTATTCATGGTGTGGGGATATATTTTCTGAGTACCAACACGTGGCCAAGGTGACGCCGACGTGTCAACCAAGGTGCCACGTGTCCTGGTTTGTTATGCCGAGGTCATCTCAGATAGGCCGAGGTTACCCCCGAAGATATCGGAATCCGAGATAAGCGAATGAGGGGCAAGAGTCCTAGAATGAGAGAAGACTTCAATTTGTATTAAGATAAGACTCTTAGAGAGTTTATCCTAATCTTACTAGGAGTCCAAGATCAGCAGTAATCCTGAGTCCATAGAAGTTAGGCTTCTATTAGGACTAGATTTATGTTGGCTATAAAAGAGAGGCACCCCCATGAGTCTAAGGTATGCTTTTGATACTCAAGCTTGTGAGTTTAGTACTTAATTTATCTTTGAGAGATATACTGACTTGATCGTCGGAGTGCCCCCGGGTGGACGAACCACAGCCGGAATTTTCTCTTTCTGTTGCAGGTCAGCCAGGTGCCATCTATTCTGTCAGTGCTCTCTAGCTGGTTACTAAGCGGGCAGCGTGGTCAGAAAATCACTCACACAATTTGGCGCCGTCTGTGGGAAAGAAAGAAGAATAGATGGCCAATGACAGACAGAAGGATCAGATTGGAGACAATGCTCCTGTTGGGAGTGGGAGACCTATCAACCTCGATGTTGAACGGGATGACCGCAACACAGAAACTCGTGACCAGAGTCACGGAGTGAAAGACACCGGCCAAAAATGTGACGCACCAAAGACAACAGATCGAAGCGGATACTACAACGAAGATGACCTCCAGGTATGGAAGAATAGATACCTGTGGAGGAACGAAGACCCTTCTAAAAGGGATGCAAAGACAGGGTGCATAAGCGCTCCCAAGGAGATAACATTCAAGTATAGAAGAACTCATCCTAAGTGAGCAGATCCCGGATTCCAGAAAACAATGCAATTTAGAAATAGCTTTTGAAAAGTCTCAGATGCGAGGCTGCGGATTAGACACACATAACACTTTTATGATATTTTTCTATGTAAATATCGGTCTTTTTGGTCAATATATTTTGTAATAAAAATAGAAGCTCCAATGATTATTTTGGTACCCTTATTTAAATTTTACTTCCGCTCGCGTTTATTGATTTGTTTAAGATTTGGCCGGAGGTAATTTCAGTTACTGGCTATCACGATGCTTAACCCTTGAGTACGGAGAGCGGGTCGTGACAATGGTGAGTTTGATTTGTATTTTAAGATAAATTTTTAAAAAAAGTTTTGGGAAACAGTTTAGAAATTTTTTTGGTTTGCTTGGTTATATATTTTTAAAATAATTTTGGAATTTGGGATAATTTTATATTTTGTTATAGTTGAATAGGTGCTTGTTTGGGATAGTCTATAAAATACAAAAAGTCAAAAAATTATTAAAAAAATCAAAAAATTATCACTATTTACTAAAAAAATACGAAAAAAAAAGAGTACGCAAGCCAAGTACAACAATGAACTTGTACTATACACAAGCTAAGTACCCTCACCGTGCAATGCACTATGGATGAGGCTTCCCTCCAATCCTTCATTAGACTAGAGAGTATTGTTGGGCCTGTAGGGGCTCACCATGGGTCCTGTTTCGATAATCCGAACCGTTCAATGTGTAGAACTCGTCGAGTACTATATGTCTGTAAAAAATTAATTTGATCGGATATCGATAGCTATATGATCAAATTATATTTTTTTAGCTGTTTATTTTTCACCGTCCATTTTTTTTATATACAAAACTAATTTGATCACATAGCTATCGATATCCGATCAATGTAATTTTTTACAAGCATATAGTACTCGACGATTTCTACATATTAATCGGTTTGAATTATCGAAACAGGACTCGTGGTAGACCCCTCCAGTCTGATGAAGGACTAGAGGAAAGCCTTATCTTATATATATAACCTGAAGCATGTCTGCCCTCACCATACAATTCAAAGCAATCCGTACAAGTTTCTTCAATAGTCACTATCTTCACTGTCACTATGCATAAGGCATAGGGATAACACGATAATTTTGTTATTTTATATAATGTTTTAATACATATTTTTTCATAAAAAGTCAAAAAATTATTCCAAACAATCATCTTTTTTTCATCTACTTTTTTATCTAAAAATTCAAAAAGTATATTTATATAATTCATCCCAAACAATCCCATATGTGTGAGAAAAAGTGATTAAGAGGAAGAGAAAAGAGAAAAAAAAAATAATTAATTAATATGTAACAGAAAAAAATAATTTTAAATTTTTTAAAAAAATATATGTAACCAAACACATTTTTTAAAAAATGTTCTTTCAAAAAAAACATATTTCAAAATAGGTGGGCTCAAAATTTCTTTCTCAAGTCAGACACGCGCATAAGAAAAGTGAGACTTGAATTGTATGGCAGAAGAGATTCAACTGTACACGACTATAATAATAATAAAATGAGCTCAGCGCTTAGCTCAGCTCATTTTAGACAAATAATTTGAAAATTTGATAAAAAGTAATTTTTAATTTTTTTAATTAATATTTATTCATGATGTCAAATTATAATAAAATGATCAAACTACTCTTATTTAGTTTAAAATATTTATAACTTCACTCATATAACACATTTTAACCCATAAAAAATAAAATTATAATTTCATCATTGCCTAAAAACTAACTTTCCATATAAAAAAAAAAAACCAAGTTCTAACCTTTACTACAAATAAAAAAATAAAACTAAAAGTCAACTTTCAAAACAAGCCTTTATAAAGAACATTTGTCTCTCCTTGGAAACAACCCAGAAAGAGGCAAGTGAGAGTGAGAGAGAGAGAGAGAGAATGGAAAAACTCATTTCAAACAGGTGCAACATTGTTGAGTCGGTGCCGGAATCTTACATATTTCCACCAGAAAGAAGACCAGGAAATCAAGTGGTTCCTCCATGCAATACCATCCCAGTGATTGATTTCCAAGGACTCCATCCCATGGAATTGCAGCACCAAATCATGAAGGCTAGCCAAGATTATGGATTCTTTCAGGTCAGCTCATTATTCATATATTTTATTTTTCTTAGTATTTACCTGTAATGATTGAATGAACTTGGTTCATCTGTAGTCCTAATAAAAGGGTGCTGCCCATTTTAATAATTTGATCCCTTTATTTTTATTTTATGTGTAGATGATCAATTTAATGATAACTGTATGATTTTCATCATAGTTGTTCAAATAAATGGACAAGAAGAATGATTTCAGAACTATGCTACATATTCTTTTAAAAAAAAATATGATCAAATTATATAACTATGTTTGTCGGACCAACTTGATTTTTTTAACAGAAAATTCATGTATAAAGACTTGGATTCAGAACAAATTGGATGATTGAAATGAGAGAGCTAAACTAGACAGATCCAGTTTTTAGAGAAGCTTATTGCTAATTGAACGTGCTGGTAGTAGTCCTTCCCAAATATAGCAATCAGAATTTAGACTAATTATAACTTCAACTTCAAGGATTCTCTTCGATACATATATTCAGGAATAAAATTATTTGCACATGTACTTGAAAGTTTGCGGGAAAAAAAAAGAAAATAATAATTATTTAAAAAATAATTTTTCAAAAAAAGAGCACTACTTGATTACACAATTTAAAATATCTCAATCCAAACATGTAGCGATCCAAATGTCTCGCCTCCAGAGTGATTCGCCTTGCATCATATTTTTGTGTGTATTTTTCAACCGACTTACAAAATTCTAATGACTAATTTTTGTATCAAATATGTCTGATATATATACACCACATATGATAGAGTTTGCATATAGTTGAGATGGAATCTCTAGCTTTTAGTTATGGGGATAAAAATAAAATATATATCTTTTATCTTGAATTTGCAGGATACAACTTATCCAATTTTTCATTTAATTATCTTTTAAATAGATAATATAGAACTTTCACTAATTGTAATAATATCCATCAACACATTACAATTGAACCCCTAAAAGCAGAGAATTATAAGTGAGGCCCTTTCTTACAATTAGTCACAAACTTCCTTGCACAAAACTATATTCCACATGAACTATTAGGTATGGACAAATTTATCACTATCAACAACCCTAGCTCAAATAGGTGAACTCTAAATTTTTCTTTATTCTAATTGAACCCCAAAAGCAATTTCCAAAAATGTACTTTTATAATTATACATGTACAAATAAAAATATTTTTATGAAAAAGTATCAACCGGTTTTCCTTTGGTCTAACGTTCCATGTGCTTAATATAAATCAATTATCACTCACATAACCTAACATGTCCGTGTATAGCCTTTGGTTTGACGTCACCGATTGACAATATCAAAGTTAAATGAATAATTAATTAATTTATATAAGCCTTTCAGGTCAAAGGAAAATAAGTACATTGTAATAGAACTATATTTTAAACTGACAGTGATCATTCCATAGGTGCTCTCAAAATTGATCTTGTTCAGTGCATATATTTATTGCATAACATCCACCTATTTGTCTAAGGTCACCACCTCAATGATGGAGTTAATCACTCTATCATATAGCAAGTGTAGGCCATAGTAGTGCGACGCCTAATTAACACCCATAGCCTAGAATATTAATTGGGTTTACAAGGCACCAAAAAATCATGACTCCCAACTTTTGGTTCATTAACCATTAGCATGTTTTTCTACAATGTTATCCAAGGGACCTTATGTTCACATCATATGTAACATTAAATATAACATTACCCATAATAATATACAAAATTGTAAAATAAAATGCTAAGCAATTTATTTAATCAGTTAATAAAGTCAACAAATTGAATTTTGAGGGTACAAATACTAACCTTCTATATACAAACAAGACACAAGTGGGTGAGTTGAGACCTAACATCTTGTGTCTTGTCTATGAACTATTTGGTGAATGGCTTTTGCGCATGGAGCACAGTTGCATTCTCATTTGAATGATTTGAGTCTCAAGATTTTCATATTTTAAGATTTTTGTCAACGAGTGAGAGAAATTCCATACACACAACTATTACTGTTTCAAGGATAATTCTAATAGTAAAAAAAAAAAATTTGCAGTTGATTAATCATGGGGTATCATTAGAGTTAATGAAGGATGCATTGATAGTGGGGAAGGAAGTGTTTGAGTTGCCCGAGAAGGACAAGGAGAAATTCTACTCTGTGGATCCAAAACAGAATTGTGGATTTAAAACAAGTATAGACTATAACAATGAGAAGGTTCATTATTGGAGAGACAATTTCCGCCACCCTTGTCACCCAGTGGAGGATCATATCCACCGTTGGCCCTCCAATCCTCCTCGATACAGGTAAGACTATAGACACAAAATCAATCATATAACTAATCATATAAAATAATCATGGTATACATATCATATATGGCGATTCCCATCATAAAAGATACAATTTTATTCATTATTCTACTTGTATTTTATGTGGTTGATTCGGTGGTGTCAGTGCTTTGTCCATATACAACTTGAGTTGTAGGTTTGTCACTCTTTTTAACTTTTTCTAAAAATCACTGATATATGCTCAGATTAAAATTTGTAGCTTATTACAGTTTTAACAGTATATCCATCCGATATGCACACAGCTAATATATATACTCCTATGTTATATAATTTTTAATTTGAGCAATTTCAGTGAGCTGCTACAATAAGATATCTTCTCCAACTGCGTGGCAAAAATGGTTTGTGTTAACACTGTTGACCTAAGAAAGTTTTGATCTAATGGTTTGGATGTGAGAATCTAACATACAAAAATAAACAATGATTTGGATGTCGCAAAATGACATTTGCCCTAGTGGAGTAACATTTGTACTGGTAATGTAACATTTGCTAAAATTTAACATTTTAATACTACAGCATTTTTTTTTTTAGATTGTCAACAAAAGAATTTTTCACCGGTGATTATGTGTGGTGGAGTCAACCGACTGATAGTAGTAGCCAACAGTGGTTATTTTCATAGTGGAAACTTGTGTATGGTATTTTGCTACTGTAACATATCAAATTATAATTATGTTAGGATTATTTTAGCACTAACTAGTGGAGTTTGTTCCTATAAACCCAAATTAGAGAATCTCTGGGGGTGTCCTAAAACATCCACTAAAGTCAAAATTAGGAAAGAGTTCCATTAAAACATCTCCAATATCTATCATGCTACCAAATTATATCATTGTCAAAACTTACACCAAATTTGGGCAAAAAAATGAAGAATGTCAAAATGTCTTTTGATGGGTCTACAAATATTATTTTGTCAGGTATTTTGTGGAAAAGAAAACAATTGACAGTGGTTTTATTAGAGTAGAATTGTCAAATTATAATATTGAAATGTTAGATGTCAAAATTTGAGTTTTTTTATTATTTTTTTGTCGGATTCAAAATTTGACTTTGATGTTGCTCTTTGGTATCAACTACCGGAGATTCTCTCATTGCATTAGCACTAGCAGACACAATATTACTATCAATACTCCTCTTTGATCATGACAAATTTACGGATTCAAATCACCTGTCCCTCCATGGATTCAGATCACCTGTTCTTTTTCATGTACCTATCCCCTTGAATTTGATTGGTTTATAGGATCACTTTTGATGACATGGACAACTCTATGAACCAATAAAACATAATAGGACAGAGAAGGGAGTATAGAAAGGAACATGTGATCTTGATCTTGATTCCAAATTTACGCTTTTTATTGGGCTTTTGTTTGCGCAGAGAAGTGTTTGGACGTTATTCAATTGAGGTGAGGAAACTTGGCTTGCAAATCTTGGATCTGATTTGTGAAGGGTTAGGACTTGAATCAGGATACTTCAGGGAAGGACTGAGCCAGAATCAGTTGATGAGTATTAACCATTACCCAGCATGTCCAGACCCAAGCTTGGTGTTGGGATTGCCTAAACATGGTGATCCTTTCCTTCTTACCCTTCTTAACCAAGGGGAAGTGTCTGGCCTTCAAGTCTTGAAAGATCAACAATGGCTTTCTGTTGAGCCACTCCCTAATGCCTTTGTGGTTAACATAAATCACTTGTTACAGGTATTTTCTCTCTTTTCCCTTTATCAATCAACTCTATTGTTGCTTCAATGGGCCACATATTCCATCTCATGCTTTATATCACTTGGCACCCTTGCACTTTTATTAAATCTCACTTTACTTTCTTTACTTTAGCATTGAATGCCTTTATACTTTTATCAAAATCTCACTTTAACTCCTTATACTTTTAGTACCCTTAGTTTCTCGGTCAATTTTTTAGACGAAATTATTCAACTGGAGCGTAAAGTATAAGGGTTCAAAGTGTAATTTTTCTTAGAAAAAAATTAACGGAATTGAAATTTAATTTAAAGTGTTGTTTAATTTAAAACAACAACAACCAAAGTGAAATTTAAGTCAAACCATAGTAACGCAGAGTATAGTTTAACCATTTTATTTTTAATGACATTTTTGGTTAATAATTAAAAAGAATATATATCATGGTATTTTGTAGATAATCAGCAATGGGAAGCTGAAGAGCGCAGATCATCGGGTTGTGGCAAGTTCAGTTGAGCGAACAACCGTAGTAAGCTTCATCCAACCTGGTATTGATAGCTGCATCGAACCTGCGAAATCACTGGTTAACGAATCTAGTAATCCCCCATTATATAAATCTTTCACATTCTCAGATTTCATGACCACCTATACCACTGCTCTTTTTGAAGGCAAAGATGAGCTCGAGCATTATATGATCATCCCATCTCAAGCATCATGATGCTTCTGCAAATAAGCACATTGTTTCCATTGGAAAACTGTTGAATCCATGATTATTCCTGCATCTATATCTCTATATGGTAGAAATAATGCTCTCTTTGGATCTTGCAAAACATGGCAAACAAAATAAATGATTGTACTTTTTTTACTATTGTTTTCGGGTGAATAATAAATAAAAAAGATTCATGTGTTGTTTTAGTTTATTTGGTTTGTATTTTGACAAATAATCTTGGGCACTTGGAGGTCATAATTAGTTTTGAAAGTTTTGAAACAATGGGCTCAAATTCTATTATTTTATTGTTATAAGGATAACTATAATTTAAAACATCATATTACTCTCAACTATAATAATAGTTGCAGGAAAAATTTATTGTGATAGTGAAAATTTTCTAACTTTGTACAATTTTAATAGATTTAGTAAGTGAAAATTCTCTAAACTAATTTAGACATATTTCTCTCATTTTTTCACAAATTTGACATAATTACACGGATCTCTCTTTTAGTAATGTTAAATGGATCGACACCATAGTTTTAAATCGCGGTATCGGGTAACGTAACGGTATCGGTCGCGGAGTATCGGTATCGGTAGTATCGACCGGTACGTATCGGGAATCGGGTGTCGAGGCCGTGAAATTTTAAAAATCATTAACAATCTCTCTAAAACTCAATTTTATGCATTTTTTAACTTTTTCAGACTTAATTTATCAAATTTTTATCAAAAT